>NC_091214.1:5005271-5308000 GCF_040958095.1 Procambarus clarkii | reverse complement strand
CTCTGGGGGACTGAGGGCTTACTATACCATAATCCTCTCAAAATTCCTAATTTAGTTTCGAAACATCTTCAAATTCCACCCTTACTGATGTAACATGGGACCTGCTCCCAGAATGTCGGGGAACACTCTTACTCCCATGTTCTCGCGCTACTCTCCCAGGTGAACAGCATGGGTGCCATAAGCACAATCAGAGAAACACTGTATAAACATCAGAGGTCCACGGTTGTTCAACATCCTCCCATCGAATATAAGAAATATTGATGGAACAACCGTGGACATCTTCAAGAAAAAACAAAATTATTTTCTTCAAGAAGTGCCGGACCAATAGGGCTGTGGGGATATGTGGGCCTGAGGGCCGCTCCAAGCAATAGCCTGATGGACCCAAGCTCTCACATGTCAAGCCTGGCCTCGGGACGCTTGGGGAGTTGAAGAATTCCCACAACCCCATCAAGCTGGTATCAAGCAGATTCTCTTGCTACACTCCAGGCTCTCTCGCCACACTCCTAGGCTCTCTCGCTTCGCTCCCATGTTCTCTTCCTTTGTTCCTATGTTCTTTAGCTTCGACTCCCATATTCTCTTGGCTCTCTCACAACGCTCCCATGTTCTCTTGCTACGCTCCCATGTTCTCTTGCTACGCTCCCATGTTCTCTTGCTACGCTCCCATGTTCTCTTGCTACGCTCCCATGTTCTCTAACTGCACTGCAAGGCTCTCTTGCAACACTCAAGGCTCTCTTGCAACACTCCAAGGCTCTCCCGCTGCACTCCCTGGGTCTCTCATACGATCCCAAGTTTCTTTGCTTCGCTCCAATGTTCTCTTGCTTCGCTCCAATGTTCTCTTGCTATGCTCCCATGTTCTCATGCTCTACTCCCATGTTCTCTCGCTACTCCAATGCTCTCGCTGTGCGTTTATATATAACCAAAATTATTTAGTTTACTATGGTTGATTGATAGACGACTAAAAATCAATTTTTTCTATTTTTTCCTGTTTAAACACGAATATAGTTTCAAGCTAATTATATATAATTATAAGCTTTAAAAAGCTTTACAAGTAACGGTAAAAAATTTATTATATAGTTATACGAAGAATTTAATTTTTTTATTGCTTTTGAGTAATCTACAAAAAATAAAACAAACGTTTCTAATAACAATTCCAATCAAATTTTTACTATTTAAATAATGAATGCAACGTTATTCTTTAGTTGTCATGCACAGCTGTTAAATATTTTATAAACAATAGAGATATTTCTTGTATTATCGAAGATCTTGACGACGAGGCTTAAAGCAATCGTCGTGTGATCACCTTGTTATCTTTCGAAGACAGTCGTTTTTTGCTCGTATGCGTTATCTTAGGCCAGAAATTGTCGTACTTGGAAATGGAGGCGGCTCGCGTAAGTGAAGAACTGTCCCGTTTTCTGTTATTGGTCCTTCTCCTAGGGTAGGAAAGGACACTTATTTCAGCGTTTTCTTGAAGTTGGGAAGTCTTAGAAGTACGGGCTGCTGCAACACCTTCAGCAGGACGTTAATTTGGCCTCCTTTTTTGGGGGAGAGCTTGTCTAAAAAGAAATTACCTTACGTATATTAAAACAGCTCTGGGGACTGAAGACTTACAATAACCATTAACGTAGTTGCCGTTGGCAACACTACGCTTGGGGGGGGGGGGGTCACTCTCGCGGATACAATAACAAATTTCAATTAAATTGTTCTCAAATTCCTAATTTAATTTCGAAACATCTTCAAATTCCACCGTTACTGAGTTAACATGGGACCTGCTCCCAGAATGTCGGTTAACTCTCTCACTCCCATGTTCTCGCGCTACGCTCCCAGGTGAACAGCATGGGTGCCATAAGCACAATCAGAGACCACTGTATAAACATCAGAGATCCACGGATATTCAACATCCTCCAAGCGAGTATAAGAAATGTTGCAGGGACAACCGTGGACATCTTAAAGAGAAAACTAGATAGTTTTCTTCAAGAAATGCTGGATCAACCGGGCTGTGGTGGATATGTGGGCCGGCGGGCAGCTCCAAGCAACAGACTGGTAGACCAAGCAATCTTGATCCTTGATGGAGAATCTTGGGGAGTTGAAGAATTCCCAGAACCCCATCAAGCTGGTATCAAGCAGATTCTCTTGCTACACTCTGAGACTCTCTCGCTCCGCTCTCATGTTCTTTCGCTACACTACCAGGCTCTCTTGCTACGCTCACCGGCTCTCTCACTATGCTCTCAGCCTCCCTCGCTAGGCTCCCATGTTTTTTTGTTACACTCCCACGCTCTTTCACTATTCTCCCATGTTCTCTTGCTATGCTCCCAGGTTCTGTCGCTACGCTCCCATGTTCTTTTGCTATGCTTCCAGGCTCTATGGCTACGCTCCTAGGCTCTCTTGCTACGCTCCCATGTTCTCATGCTATGCTACCAGGCTCTCTATTTACGCTCCCAGGTTTTCAAGCTATGCGTCGTAAATAACGAATATAATTTAGTTTACTATAAAAAGTAATTTTTTTCTATATTTTTTCCTTTTTTATTGTGTATATTATTTCATGCTAATTATATATAATTATAGGCTACTAAAGTTAAATAGAATTATGTAAAAATATGTAATATATAACCATATAAGAAATTTGCAAACAATTTATTGTTTACTAAAAAGTTTACAAATAATAACACAAACATTTCTTGTCAATTTTTATGAGAAAACTTATTGTTTTAAAATGTGAGTGCCGCGTAGTGGTGTCATACTTATTCCGCCACTTAAAATTTTTGATACAATGAACATAGTTTATATTACCGAAGATCTTTAAGACAAACTTAAAAGACATTCGTCGTCAAATCACCTTGACTTCTTCATGTCGCTTCTTCGCTTGTATGATTTACCTTAGGCCGGAAATTGTCGTACATGAAAATGGAAGCGGCTCGCGAAAGTGACGTACTGTCCCGTTTTCTGTTATGGGTCCTCCTGGTATGTTAGGTTAGGATTTCACCGTTTTTTTTAAGTTGGGAAGCCTTAGGAGGACGGGCTGCTGCAACACCTCCAGCAGGACGTTAATTTGGCCCCCTTTTTTTTTTTGGGGGGGGGGGGGAAGGAGGTTTTCTAAAAGCAAATTACCTTACGTATATTAAAACAACTTTGGGGACTGAAGGCTTACAATAACCATTGACGTAGTTGCCGTTGGCAACACTACGCGAAGGGTGGGGGAGGGGGGCAATCAAAACACAAAAACTCGCATATACAATAATTTTTTGTAATTAAATTGCTCTCAAATTATTAATTTAATTTCGAAACATCTTCAAATTCCACCCTTACTGAGGTAAAATGGGACCTGCTCCCAGAATGTCGGGGGAACACTCTTTCTCCCATGTTCTCGCACTACACACCCAGGTGAAACGCATGGGGTATAAACATCAGAGGTCCACGGTTGTTCAACATCCTCCCAGTGAGTATAAGAAATATTGCAGGGACAACCGTGGACATCTTAGAGAAAACTAGATAGTTTTCTTCAAGAAGTGCCGGACCAACCGGGCTGTGGTGGATACGGGGCCTGCTGGCCGCTCCAAGCAACAGTCTGGTGGACCAAGCTCTCACATGTCAAGCCTGGCCTCGCGCCGGCTTGGGGAATAGAAGAACTCCCAGAATCCCATCAAGCAGATTCTCTCGCTTCGCTCCCATGTTCTCTCTCTACTGTTCCATGTTCTGTTGCTACGCTCCCAGGCTTTCTCGCTATGACCCCAGGCACACTCTCAACACTCCAGGCTCTCTCACTACGCTCCCACGTTCTCTCGCTTCACTCCCAGGCTCATTCACTACACTCCGATGTTCTCTTACTACACTCCCTGGGTCTCCCGCTACACTCCCATGTTTTCTTGCTTCACTCCCATGTTCTCTTCACTCCCATGTTCTCTTGCTACACTCCCATGTTCTCTTGCTACACTCCCATGTTCTCTTGCTTCACTCCCATGTTCTCTTCACTCCCATGTTCTCTTGCTACACTCCCATGTTCCCTTGCTACACTCTGAGGTACTCTGGCTATGCATGGTAAATAACCAGTATAATTTAGTTTACTATAAAAAGTCATTTTTTTATATATTTTTTCTTCTTTTAATACGAATATTGTTTCAAGCTAATTATATATAATTATATGCTATACAGAAGTTTTGCAAGAATTGAGTAAAAATTTTAATATATACCCCTAAAAGATATTTGCAAATACTTTATTATTTACTAAATAATTTACAAATAAGTATACAATGAGTTTTGGTCAATTTTTATTGTAAGATAAAACTAATTAAATAACAAGTGCCGCCTTGTAATTATAATAATAAAACCTGTACCTAAATTTTTTGAAACATTATATAGCTCATATAACTGATGGTCTTGAAGACTAGGCCCCCCTCCTCATCCGGCCCGTTGGTGTCGTGAGGGGGCTTGGTGGACGGCTGCCGGAGTGTGATGCTCCGTGGGGCAGTCTTCTGGCCTTGCACTCCTGCTGCTGTCTTCTCTAATTGTGCCGGATCGCTTTTCCTTTTCTTATGTTTCGTTTTTCTCCCCCCTCTTCTCCTATCTGCTTGTCGTTTCCTGCCGACCTTTTGCTTGTTTTGGATTATTTCTTTGGACTTCTTCTATTTTGATGCCCGGGTGCTTGAGGAGGCATACTCTTGCACCCGTAGAACTGTAGTACCCAACGTCTCGAGCGAGGGGAACCTTTTATTGTCAATCCCCCTTTCTTCGCTGAACTTGATCTCGACGGACTGATGGTTCTTAAGGTGGCGTTTGTGGGGCGTATACTCACGACGCACCCCTAGGGGGCCCCGGCATGATCGGTGATAGCTTCCTGTTGGGTGTCCTGCCTCTAATTGTGGCTCCATGGTGGGTGTGGGGGCACATTCGTGGATGAAATTTTTCTCTTCGTCTCTATGTCGTTGAATGTTTCCGTTGTACCCTCTCAGGCTCGTGGGGTGGGCGACCAAGCCCCCGAGTCGGCCTGTATTGGAAGACCAGGCTCTGTAGCTCCCGCTGCGTTGGGCCCCGACCTTGCTCCTCCTTTGACTGTCCTGACTTCTTCCCCCAGCTCCCCTCCCTCCTCTGTGGTTGGGTCGAGCCTACAGCCCCCGGTGGTGACCACTTCATCCCCTGGTGCGGCTAAGTCTCTCGTTGTGACTACTGCGTCTTTTGACCCCTCTCTCTCTCTAGGGGTTCTCAACGCCGTTCGCGCCCCAACCGCACTCGCTCGATTCCTTCCCGTGCTGATGCGTATCAGGCCTTGTTTGGTCCTGCTTCATGGGCCAAATACTTTGATCTCCTCCCTCTTGATTCTGCGTCTCCTGACGATTTCTCCCTTCATCGGCATCTTGTAGATTCCGTGGATGCGTCTATTACTTTCAACCCCACTCGTCTCGGTACACGTGTTGTTGCTGCTCCTTCTCAGGATGCAGCTTCCCGCTTGGCTGCCTTATCTTGCCTTGGCGAGATCCCTGTTCGGGTCTCCAAGAGCGTTCAGATGAATGCCAGTGTTGGCACTATTCTCCTCCCACCCCATGTTGCAACCGGTGTTCGGAATCTGCAGGATTGCCACGATGATATTCGGCATATCCTTGATGCCCAAGGCCATTCTGTCCTCCAGGTTGACTCGTTTACTCGTCCCCCTCGTGGTCGTCGCCGTCAACCCCTTCGCGTTGTGAAGATCACCTTTGATGGTAGGACCCTTCCATCCTCTGTCATTCTTGCTGGTGCTAGGTGCTCTGTCCAGGAGTATATTCCTTCTCCTCGACTTTGTAACAAGTGCTGGAGGTTTGGGCATGGTGCCCTCCGCTGCTCTGGGACTGTCTCTCTCTGTCCTTTGTGTGGGGGTGAAGGTCACTCTAAGTCGGAGTGCACTTCTCCCCAAGCTCGCTGCCTCAACTGCGGTGAGGCCCATCCTACTTTCTCCCGTGACTGTGTCCATTACAAGCTTGAGGCAGCCGTCCTCAACCTGAAGCACCGGGAGCGTTTATCTTTTCCTGAGGCGAGGCGCCAGGTTCGCCGGCTCCCGCCTTATACTAACATCTCTTATGCTCGCGTGTTGCGCTCTTCCTCTCCTCGTCCTTCCCACCTTCCTCAGACTCAAAACCGTTTCCGGGCCTTGGACCCTGATACGCCCACTGCCCCCTCCTCTATCCCTTGGTGTTCTGTCCCGAGGGGTCCCCCTTCCTGGTCCTCTGTCTGGGGTTCCCCTTCTTTCTACCCGGTCTGTCATGTCTCTTGTGTCTTCTTCCTCGTCCCCCTCCGATCCTCCTTCCCATCCTCTTCCTCCATCTATCGGCTCTCACCGCCGCCTGTCGGTGCAAGCGGATGTCCATCGCTCTCCTAACGGCCGTCGTGTGTGCTCTCGTTCAGCTTCTCCTGTTGAGACACTGGAATCCGTTGCCCGGTACGTAGTTGCTGGGACACCAGTCTCTTTAAGTCAGAAGCGTAAGCCTGGCTCCTCTCCTTCCTCCTCCCCGGCGGGTAAGAAGGCTTCGCTTTCTTCCTCAGCTCCTACTTCTGGCTCTGTTGCTCCTTCCCCTCCCGTTTCCGTGATTGCGCCCCCTGTTCCTGCTATGGAGGTTTCTTTGGCCCCTGCTTCCCTTTCGGTTGCTGCTCTTCCTGGGGTGCGCTCCCCTCTTTCTACTCCCCCTCTTCCTGCTGCTGTCCTTGACTGCTCCTCTCCGTTGTCTCCTCCTCTTCCTCCTCCTCCTCCTCCTCCTCCGGACCCTGCCCGCCCACCTCTGATCTGTTCTCCCGTTTCCTTCCCTCCGTCTTTGCTCAGTTTACCCATGCCCCCTAAACCTGACTTTGCTGACCCTGATCCCGACCCTGATATTCTTTAACGTACTCTGTTGCTCTTTCGCCTTTGTTTCTTCCTTGTTCTCTGTTTTTGTCCTTTCTCTTCTCGTCGTTGTCCATTTTTCAATGGAACGTTCGAGGTTATTATGCCAATTTCCTCGAACTCCAACTTCTGATTTCGCGGTTTTCGCCCCTTTGTGTTTGTCTCCAGGAGCCGATGTTTGGTGCTCGTCCTGGTCGTTTTCGTGGCTATTCCTTTCTCCCCCCCCCCCCCAGCCGTTGCTGGGGCTTCTAATTCTTCTGCTCTCTTGATTCGTGCTGATGTTCCCTTTGTTCCTTTACTTTTTCCTTCGCCTCTCCATTGTTCTGCTGCTCGTATCTTTGTGGGGAAATGGTACACAGTTTGTTCCATTTATCTACCCCGAGTGTCCCGCTCTCTCTTCCTGATTTGAAACACCACCTAGACTCCTTGCCGGAGCCTGTGCTCCTGCTGGGTGACTTCAATTGTCGTCATTCTCTTTGGGGTGACGTTCTGACGAATACCCGGGGTCGCCTTCTTGAGCCGTTTCTCCTCTCTTCTTCCCTGTCTCTTCTGAATTTTGGTGAGCCCACTCATTTGGACTCTCGGACTCGCACCCTTTCTTGTCTTGATCTTTCTCTCTGCTCTTCTTCTCTTTACTTAGATTTCACATGGCAGGTTCTTGATGACCTCCATGGAAGTGATCATTTCTCCATCCTTGTTTCCTTTTTCTCTTTTCGCCCTTCCATCTCTTTCCCTAGGTGGCAGTTTGCTAAGGCGGACTGGACCCTATTTACCGTCAGTGCTGCTCTCTCTGACCTCTCCCTTCTGACTCTCTCTCGCGCTCTCCTCCTTTTTCATGACACTGTCTTCAACGCTGCCCTCCGCTCTATTCCTCGCTCTTCCTCTCGGGGTCCACGGAAGTGCGCTCCCTGGTGGAATGCGGACTGTGCTCGGGCTGTCCGCTGTAAGCGTGCAGCCTGGAAGAGGCACCGCCGTAGGCAGACGACCGATTCTTTTCTTTTCTTTCGGAAAGCGAGTGCGTTGACCCGTAGGGCCATCCGTACGGCTAAACGTGAATGTTGGGCATCTTATGTCTCGACAGTTACGTCCAAAACCCCTCTGACCCAGATCTGGAAGCGTATCCGCAAGATAGCGGGTAAGTTCGTTCCCGATGTTTCACCGGTCCTTCACCTCCATGATACTCTTGTGGCGGACCCGTTGCAGGTCGCTTCCGAATTGGGTTCCCACTTTTCTTCTGTTAGCTCTGGTCTTCATTTTCCCCAATCTTTCCTTCTTCGTAAACCTGTCCTTGAGTCTCGTCCTTTAGATTTCTGCACTCATCTTCAGCTTCCCTATAATGATCCCTTCTCTCTCTCTGAACTTCGTTCTGCCCTGGCCAACTGCGGTTCTACGGCTGCGGGCTCCGATGGTATTCATTATGAGATGCTTCGCCATCTCCCTCCGTGCACGTCTCAGTATTTACTGAGTCTGTATAATCGGATCTGGGAGTCGTCGTCAGTCCCTGAGGACTGGCTCGATGCCTTTGTCCTCCCTGTTCGCAAACCGGGGTCTCTGGGTACTTCCCCTAAGGACTTTCGCCCTATTGCTCTCACAAGTTGTGTCTGCAAACTCTTTGAACGTATGGTTAACGTTCGTCTGATGTGGTTCCTGGAACACCATCACCTCCTCTCCCCTTCTCAATTTGGTTTCCGCAAATGCCGCAGCACGACAGATGTCCTGGTGAACTTGGAGGTCTATATTCGTACTGCATTTGCTGCGAAGACCTCTGTTGTTGCAGTCCTTTTTGACCTGGAAAAGGCTTACGACACCACTTGGCGATATCATATTCTATCTCAACTTCATTCTTTTGGCCTTCGTGGTCATCTCCCTCTCTTTCTCCACAGCTTCCTCTCTCGTCGTTCCTTTCGGGTGCGCCTCGGTACCGCTCTCTCTGCCTCTTTTCAGCAATACGAAGGTGTGCCCCAGGGTAGTGTTCTGAGCACTACTCTTTTTCTGGTTGCCCTCAATGGTCTTCTTTCCTCTCTTCCTTCTGGTGTCTTCTCCGCTCTCTATGTCGATGATCTTACCCTTTGTTGTCAGGGTGATGATTCGCCTCTCCTTCAACGCCGGCTTCAACTTGCAATTGATGCGGTGTCGTCTTGGGCCACCGATCATGGCTTCAAGTTCTCTACTTCTAAGACTTGTGCCATGACTTTTACTCGAAAACGGGTCGTTCTTCGTCCCTCTTTGTCACTTTATGGTCATCCCCTTGAATACAAAGATTCCGCGAAGCTTTTGGGGTTATTCCTTGACACTCGTTTGTCTTGATCTCCCCATATCTCTTACCTCCGTGTTGAGTGCTTTAAGGCCCTTACCCACCTTTGGGTCTTATCCCATACTTCTTGGGGGGCAGATAGGCGCACTCTCCTTGCTTTACATTCCTCTCTCGTCCTGTCTAAGCTCGATTATGGTTGCCCTACTTACTCATCTGCTTCTCCTTCTACTCTTCGCCGTCTTGATGCTTTGCACCATACTGGGTTGCGCCTCAGTTCTGGTGCCTTTCGTTTGACTCCCATCCTTAGCTTGTATGTTGACACTGGCTTCCTGTCTCTCCAGGACCGCCGTGATCTCTACTGCCTTCGCTATCTTGCGCGGTCCTTGCAACATCCTTCCTCTCGCCTCTGTCGTGCTTTAGCTTTTACCCCTCCTGCGGTTGCTGTTCCTCTTCACCACCTCCCTCTTTCTGTCCGGTTATCTCGCCTACAGGAATCTCTTTCCGTTCGTATTTCTGATGTTTCTCCTCGTGTTGTTCCTTCTTTGCCCCCGTGGAGAGTCCCTCTTCCGCGGTTTTGTACATCCTTGACCCGTATCACTAAAGCTTTTACCCTCCTACGGTTCTAAAACGCCTTTTCCTCGAGCACTTTTCTTCTCACTCCCGCTCCGTTTCAGTCTTCACCGATGGGTCTAAGTCTGCGGATGGTGTTGGCTACTCTGTTGTTTTTCCTGATCACACTTATATGTGTCGCTTACCTCCGGAGACTAGCATCTTAACAGCGGAGCTTTATGCTATTCTCTATGCTCTTCGTCTCCTGCTTTCTCGTTGTCAGTCTTCCTTTGTAGTTGTTGTTGACTCTCGTAGTGCCCTCATGGCTCTCGGGTCCTTTAATCCGGTTCATCCAGTAGTTGTCGAGATCCAGCATTGGCTGTTTCTTGTTCACAGTAAATTTAAGTCGGTTGAGTTTTGTTGGGTTCCCAGCCATATTGGTGTGTCTTTAAATGAGCGTGCGGATGCTGCCGCCAAGGAAGCTGTCCGCTCTTGTCCCATCTCTCGTAAAGGTATTCCATATTCCGACTTTTACCTGGTTATCCATTCCTCCGTCCTTACCCGTTGGCAGGCTTCTTGGTCGTCTGTTACTGGTAACAAACTACGTACTCTTAAATGTTGTGTTTCCTCGTGGCCGTCCTCCTACCACCGTAACCGGCGTTGGGAAACGGCTCTGGCGAGGTTGCGTATTGGCCACACTCGCTTAACCCATGGTCACTTGATGGAGCGCCGCCCTGCTCCTTATTGTCCTAGTTGCATTGCCCCTCTTACGGTCGTGCATGTCCTTCTTGAATGTCCTGACTTCCAGGACGAGCGTGTGTCTTGCTTTCCAACCGCCCCTCGCGGTCACCTGTCCCTCAATAGAATTCTTGGTGACTCGGATACTTTTGATATCGTTCGCCTTATGCGTTTTTGCTCCCGTATTGGCATCCTTGGTGATATTTAGCGCCCTCTGATTATTCTGCACATTTGATGGTGCTACATAGCCTTCCCGGTTTGGTGCCTTCTTTTGATAATTACTTACTTACTTGAAGACTATGCTATGGTCGATTTATCACTTAGTCTTCTTTCGAAGAATATCGCATTTCAATCATATGAATTACGTTAGGCCAGAAATTCTCGTACTTGAAAATGGAAGCGGCTGGCGAAAGTGAACTGTCCCGTTTTCTGTTATGGGTCTTCTGGTAGGTTAGGAGAGGACACCAATTTAACCGTTTTCAAGACGTTGGGAAGCCTTAGAAGAACGGGCTTCTGCAGCACCTCCAGCAGGACGTTAATTTGGTCTCCTTTTCTATTAGCGGGGGGGGGGGGGGGGGGTGAATAGTCTAAAAGGAAATTACCTTACGTATATTAAAACAGCTCTGGGGACTGAAGGCTTACAATAACCATTGACGTAGTTGCCGTTGGCAACACTACCCGAGGGGGGGGGGTGGAGGGCCGGCTGTGTAGAGACGAGTCAAGTTATTAACTTTGAATTTTAACATCATAAAACATGTTTGATTTAGGTTAAATCTTCGGGACTTTAGTCCGTAATTTGTTAAGTGTTAGAATTTGGTCATATGCCTATTTTTATATTTTTTGTTTACACTAGTGTTCTTACATTATTGTAGCATTTTGGTTATAATGAAGTAAAAGAGAGATAAAGATTGTCTGTTATGTTGTCTCTATGAGGCTGGAGGCCAGATACTTGGTGCTATCCTAACCCAATTTCGCAAAATGGTTGGTCTGGGGTATGGGACGCACATAGGCGGCTTGTGGCCGGTCCTATTATTCAAGAGAAAGTCCAGCCCAACTGTGACACAACCACCACCACCACAACATTGGTGAAAGGTTGCCGGCCGAGTCCCTACATTTTTCTCTCGAAAACGATGACCGTGAATTCACTATGACATATTCTGAGAGTCACGGAGGGGAGAGAGAGAACAAATCCACAAGGGCCGTGATGAGTGTTCGAACCTATGTCCGGTTTAGTTAATTTGTCAGAAAGTTACAGGGTTAGAGAGACGGGGATAGAGGCTACACTTGGATAGTAAAATAGATGAGAGACCCTCCCCCTCTATCCCCCCCCCCCCCCCGTAATAATATAAGGCGACATTCAATCTAAGCAACAGCCTATAATCGGCCAATTTAAACTGCCTAATATGTTCCATTAAATTTGCATATATACTCAATACTCACACAGTCTTCCCTCGGCAACGTCTTAAATTAAGCAACAAGTCTCTTTAATCAGTTAGGCCAAGGGAACATAAGCAAACTCAACACGCGGTGTTGTCATAAAGTTATGGTAAGGTCTATAAGGCCTGTTTATACCAGTTACCCCTCCTCGACTCACCATTCATCCCTCAGCGTCCTAAATACACATACACACACTGCCTATGGTGTATGTGTATATGCCTATATACACATATACATGTTTATGGTGTATTTTAGCGTTCATCTGCCCTTACAAGGACCTATTGTTGACAAAAGTCAACAATAGTTGATTGACAGTTGAGAGGCGGGCCGAAAGAGCAACGCTCAACCCCCGCAAGCACAACAACTACGTGAATACATCTTTCCTCAACCGCCAAAGATTAAGGAAAGGTGCATAGGTTCGTAAGTGCTTGCATAACTGCTTCGTGAATCTGGCCCCCTTGATTCACGAAGCAGTTACGCAAGCACTTACGAACCTGTACATCTTTTGTAAAATCTCTGGCGGGTTTGTTTACATATATTAAACAGTGTACTATGAGCTGCGAGGCGTCAGGACGCTGTTTATAATAATACCAACATTTGCTTGGGAAGTTCCGACGCTCGTCAGCTGTTTAATGTCAACAAAGCCGCCAAAGATTGAGAAAGCTGTATATCGGGTCAAAGGTAGTTGCGTAACTGCTTGTTCAATCCTGGCCCTTTAAGGCAGTTTGACTGGTTCTTGAGGCTGTTAATAATATATATGAACAAGTGCATTAAACCAGATTAATGTTGCTCGTCTAGTAGGTACAGTATTTATGTATTTAAACAATGTACTAGTTATTCTCAGGGCTGCTAGATAAGGATATCTGGCACCATCGCTAACGCGTCATTTACACAGGTGCCGTCGCTTCCGAGGAGGAAGGTCGAGACAGTTAACGGCGTCATTCACCACCTAGTCCAGTAGTTAACAAGCGTCGTGTCATGTGCTCCAGAAGCTCCTGACGTGATCCAAGGTGTAATAGGGCATGAACCCGAGCAAGGAGGTACAAATAGCTCTCATTTGTTGGTTGTAGCGGCACCGCCGCTGAGGGAGCGCGCCAAGCCAGCGTTCGTCAGTCAGTAATCCAGTTTGGGCCTTAGCGTTCATGTGGTGGATCCGGCTTGAGAAGCAGCTAAGTTGATTATTATTATATTTATTAAATTAATTATTATCTTATTATAATTAATTTTTAAAATAGTTTTATGAATATTGTGCAAAGAAATCGCGTTCACGTGATGAATCAATGAGGAAATGAGTGGAAACTATATGATGAGGATGAGTTCCCAGTGTGTACAGGGTCGAAGCCTCATCTGGGCTTCTGTACTGATTTTCTCATTATGATCAAAATTGTAATTCCAGTTACAACTGTCTCATTGTTGTTGTTATTATTATTAATATGAATGAACGACCGATGCAATTTTTAGAGAGGTTCAGGGGGGGGGGGGGACCTGTCTGTGCCTGGTCTAATCTCGTTCTGTCTGGCTATTTCTAAATTTCTGTCACCCGTTGTTTTGACGGCTTATTGACGAGCACTTTAGGTCCTGTCAACCACCTGTTATATGACCTGTCAACCACCTGTTACATGACCTGTGTGCTCAAACAGGGTGGTTGATCCACGCCCCTCCCCCCCCCACCGTGTGTCCTCTGTTGAAGAAAAGTCTTTTTCTTTTAAATGTCAACTTCTTGTGCTTAGTCCTCTTGCCCCAATACGTCACATTCATGACGGAGTCGACCAATCCGTTAATAAATGGGACGTGTTCTTACAAATTAAAGCGCCATAATACTGACGTGTTGATATGCATAGGCCACGATGAGGTTGGGGGGGTTGGTTGGGTTCGTTAGTTAGGCTTCTGGTTAGGCTAAGAGTTGCGTTTTTTTCGGAGTGGAAAATTGAGAAAAAGGTTTGGATGTATAGGCTCCGTAGAATCTATAATTTGGTGATTGGTAGTTGATTGATTGTGATTGGTAGTTCGGGGTAGCTCGGATTGGTAATTCAGGTAGTTCGGGGTACGAAGTTTCGGTGGTGATAGACGGTCATAGGGATTGGTTATAGGCGGCTTGGGGTCAACTCTCAGTGCAATTTGCATAAAATGGTAAATTTAAAAAAATAAAAATTATGATATCGCTAAGGTCTTTCCAGGGTATTATTTCCTTCAAACTCCCAGGCTCTCTCGCTACACTCCCAGGCTCTCTCGCTACACTCCCAGGCGCTCTCCCTACACTCCCAGGCGCTCTCGCTACACTCCCAGGCGCTCTTGCTACACTCCCAGGCTCTCTCGCTACACTCCCAGGCTCTCTCGCTACACTCCCAGGTGCTCTCGCTGCGCTCCCAGGCTCTGTCGCTACACTCCCAGGCTCTGTCGCTACGCTCCCAGGCTCTGTCTCTACGCTCCCAGGTTCTGTCGCTACGCTCCCAGGCTCTGTCGCTACGCTCCCAGGCTCTCTCGCTACGCTCCCGGGCTCTCTCGCTACACTCCCAGGCTCTCTCTATTGCTACACTCCCAGGCTCTCTCTATTGCTACACTCCCAGGCTGTCTCTATTGCTACACTCCCAGGCTCTCTCTATTGCTACACTCCCAGGCTCTCTCTATTGCTACACTCCCAGGCTCTCTCTATTGCTACACTCCCAGGCTCTCTCTATTGCTACACTCCCAGGCTCTCTCTATTGCTACACTCCCAGGCTCTCTCTATTGCTACACTCCCAGGCTCTCTCTATTGCTACACTCCCAGGCTCTCTCTATTGCTACACTCCCAGGCTCTCTCTATTGCTACCCTCCCAGGCTCTCTCTATTGCTACACTCCCAGGCTCTCTCTATTGCTACACTCCCAGGCTCTCTCTATTGCTACACTCCCAGGCTCTCTCTATTGCTACACTCCCAGGCTCTCTCTATTGCTACACTCCCAGGCTCTCTCTCGCTACACTCCCAGGCTCTCTCTCGCTACACTCCCAGGCTCTCTCTCTCTACACTTCCAGGCTCTCTCTCTACACTCCCAGGCTCTCTCTCGCTACACTCCCAGGCTCTCTCTCTCTACACTCCCAGGCTCTCTCTCTCAACACTTCCAGGCTCTCTCTCTCTACACTCCCAGGCTCTCTCTCGCTACACTCCCAGGCTCTCTCTCGCTACACTCCCAGGCTCTCTCTCTCTACACTCCCAGGCTCTCTCTCGCTACACTCCCAGGCTCTCTCTCGCTACACTCCCAGGCTCTCTCGCTACACTCCCAGGCTCTCTCTCTCTACACTCCCAGGCTCTCTCTCTCTACACTCCCAGGCTCTCTCTCTCTACACTCCCAGGCTCACTCTCTCTACACTCCCAGGCTCACTCTCTCTACACTCCCAGGCTCTCTCTCTCTACACTCCCAGGCTCTCTCTCTCTACACTCCCAGGCTCTCTCTCTCTACACTCCCAGGCTCTCTCTCGCTACACTCCCAGGCTCTCTCTCTACACTCCCAGGCTCTCTCTCGCTACACTCCCAGGCTCTCTCTCGCTACACTCCCAGGCTCTCTCTCGCTACACTCCCAGGCTCTCTCTCGCTACACTCCCAGGCTCTCTCTCGCTACACTCCCAGGCTCTCTCTCGCTACACTCCCAGGCTCTCTCTCGCTACACTCCCAGGCTCTCTCTCGCTACACTCCCAGGCTCTCTCTCGCTACACTTCCAGGCTCTCTCGGTATGGGTTATAAATAACTAATATAATTTAGTGTACTATAAAAAGTCAGTTTTTTTACATTTTTCTTTTTGAATACAAATATAGTTTTAAGTTTATTATATATATTTACAAGCAATAAACAAGTTTATCAATAAACGCATAAAATTTGTAATATATATCCATGAAAGGATGTTGCAAAAAAATTATGAGTAATCTAACAATCAACAAATGATAATACAAAAATTTCTTTCTAAGCTTTATAGAAACCTTTACCTATTTAAATATTGCGTGCAGTGATGAGTTTTAATCCTCAAAGTTGTATAAAAAAAATTTTAAATTATATACAAGATTATTACAGAAGAATTTAGAGACGAGGTTTAAAGGCTTTCGTCGTCTTATCAACGTCTCCTCTTTCGAGGACCTTCACATATCGCTCGCTTGCGTTAATTAATGTCAAAAACTGTCGTACTAGAAAATTGAGGAGATTCGCGAAAGTGACGTTCTGTCCCGTTTTCTGTTATGGGTCCTCTGGTAGGTTAGGAGAGGACACTAATTTTTCCGTTTTCTTGAGGTTAGGAACTCTTAGAAGGACGGGCTACTGCAACACCTCCAGCAGGACGTTAATTTGGCCTCCTTTTTCTTCTGGTGGGGGGGGGGGGGCGGGTGAGCTTTTCTAAAAGCAAATTACCTTACGTATAATAAAACAGCTCTGGGGATTGAAGGCTTACAATAACCATTGATGTAGTTGTCGTTGGCAACACTACGCGTGGGGGGGGGGGGCCTGGATACACTGTAGCGAGTAGATTATCCCAATAATATACTCGCTGCAAATGCATTGTTAATATTCCTGTCAACCTTTGGAGATGAATGAGGTGAGGCGTTGCCCGGGCAACACGGTGAGGTGTTGCCCGAGCATATAAGCAGCAGAATAGCAAACATTAACTAGTCTACTTTCAAGTGTGGTCTAGAACAGACACTTGCGAGATACTGTACCGACGCTCAGTGCGCTCAACTCACACCATAGTATCACCTGTGTACTTCTGTATATTCGACCAAATATATATATAGTATCTTAGTGGCTGTGTTTATTTGTCACCATACTTTACGTAACAATAGAACCGTTACAACACAATTACTCGCAGATACAAGAATATTTTTTCAATTAAATTGCTCTCAAATTACTAATTTAATTTCGAAACATCTTCAAATTCCAGCCTTACTGAGGTAACATGGGACCTGCTCCTAGAATGTCGGGGAACTCTCTCACTCCCATGTTCTCGCACTACGTTCCCAGGTGAACCGCATGGGTGCCATAAGCACAATCAGAAAACATACACATCAGAGGTCCACGGTTGTTCACCATCCTCCCAGCGAGTATGAGTAATATTGCTGGAACAACCGTGGACATCTTCACGAGAAAACAAGATTGTTGTCTTCAAGAAGTGGCGGACTGTGTTTACTAGTTGTGTTTTTACGGGGGTTGAGCTTTGCTCTTTCGGCCCGCCTCTCAACTGTCAATCAACTGTTTACTAACTATTTTTTTTTATCCACACCACACACACACCCACCCCAGGAAGCAGCCCGTGACAGCTGACTAACTCCCAGGTACCTATTTACTGCTAGGTAACAGGGGCATTCAGGGTGAAAGAAACTTTGCCCATTTGTTTCTGCCTTGTGCGGGAATCGAACCCGCGCCACAGAATTACGAATCCTGCACGCTATCCACCAGGCTACGAGGCGCCTCCACCAGGCTACGAGGCGCCTCCACCAGGCTACGAGGCCCCGAGGCCTACGAGATTACTGTGGTCGATATGTGGGCCTGCGGGCCTCTCCAAGCAACAGCCTGGTGGACCAAACTCTCACAAGTCAAGCCTGGCCATGGGCCGGGCTTGGGGAGTAGAGAAACTCCCAGAACCCCATCAAGAAGGTATCAAGTTGATTCTCTTGATACGCTTCCAGGCTCTCCACTTCTCTCACTGTTCTATTATGTTCTGTTGCTACACTCCCAGGTTCTCTCGCTACACTCCCAGGTTCTCTCGTTATGCGTCGTAAATAAACAGTATAATTCAGTTTACTATAAAAAGTCAATTTTCCTTCTATATTTTTCCTCTTTTAATACGAAAATTTTTTCAAGCAAATTATATATATTTGTACGCTAGTAAAGTTAAATAAAGACTAAATAAAAAATTATTATATAATCATTAAACATAATTGCAAATATTTTACTGTATAATAAAAAGTCTACAAATAATAATACAAACTTTCTTGGTTAATCTTTATTGTAAAATTTATCTTTTTATATAATAAGTGCCGCGTATGCACTACGGGCTCACCATAGCCCGTGTTACTTGGAACTTTTTGTTCCAGGTAGCGAATCTTAAACAACAACAACATTAATATCGATTCGCCTTTTCTATCTAAATTTTGTAAAACTGAGTAACTGAACTGAGCGTGTGTGGGGATTCGTAACTGTACAGTTCTCAACTTCTCATTTCTACAGGTGGTAGCGGTGAGTGCAGTTTGAGATGGCACGTAAACAAAACCAAGTGATTGTTGAATTCATTGAACTCTATCGATCTGAACCTTGCCTGTGGCAAGTTAAAAGTGAAGAGTATCATGACCGCACAAAGAAAGATGTTGCCTATAGCAAATTAGTAAAGAAGTTGGAGGAACTTGAGCCTGGTGCCACTAAGAAGTCAGTCTTGATGAAAATTAATTATTTGAGAAGCGCTTATCGCTTATCTTTCTTTTTAATGAAAGGAGAAACCAGCGATAGCAGCTTTTGGTACACAGTTTCAGTCATGCGCAAATAATTGAGATAATCAATTGGTTCTTCACTTAATTCCTTTAACAATTGAATATCAGAACATTGATTTCGCCATGATAATCACTTTTTGCACCACTGCTTACGCTTCTTTTTTTCTATTTGCTTGTAGCTTTACAAAGAATACACCAAGAGCGGCAAGATCGTACTCCTCGGAATCCATGGTAAAACTGAGGGATTGAACTGTGTGTGTGTGTGTGTGTGCATTTCATTTTTAACTGACGTCAGTTTGAACTGTGACAGTTATAACTGAACAGTCATAACTGTCAGTTAAAACTGCACGTGTGTGGCCGGCCTTAGAAGAACAGGCTGCTGCAACACCTCCAGCAGGACGTTAATTTAGCCTCCTTATTTTTTTTTTTGGTGGGTGTGGGGGGGAGGTTGTCCAAAAGGAAATTACCTTACATATATTAAAACAGCTCTGGTGACTGAAGGCTTACAATAACCATTGACGTAGTTACCGTTGGCAACACTACGCGGGGGGGGGGGGGGGACACAAAACGCAAACACTCGCAGATATAAGAACAATTTCCAATTAAACTGCTCTCAAATTCCGAATTTGGAAACATCTTCAAATTCCACCGTTACTGAGGTAACATGGGACCTGCTCCCTCAATGTCGGGGAACTCTCTCACTCCCATGTTCTCCTGCTCGCTGGCTCTCTCGCTACGCTCCCATATTCTCTTGCTAAACTTCCAGGCTTTGTCGCTATGCACCGTAAATAACCAATATAATTTAGTTTACTATTAAATTTTTGTTTTTTTATATTTTCCTCTTTATATTAGAATATTTATTCAGGCTAATTGTATATGTTTAAAAGCTATATAAGAGATTAATTGTAAACGGGTAAGATTTATAATATATACCTGTTAATGACTTTATAAAAACAATATTAAATTTTAAATATTCTCCAAACAAAAATACAAAGAATTCTTGTAAAACTTTACAATAATATTTATCTATTTAAATAATAGATGCAGCATAATACTTTCAAGATTGGCGAATCTTCTGGCAAAATAATTTTTAAATTACATATACATGTAAAAAATTATTTATAGCATATAATACTAAAACTGTTAACGACGAGGCTAAAGGGCGATTGTCGTCTGATTAACTTGTCCTCTTTCGATGAACGTCGCTTTTCGCTCGTATGGGTTACTTTAGGCCAGAAATTGTTATAGTTAAAAATGGAAGCGGCTCGCGTAAGTGAAGAACTGTCCCGTTATCTGTTATGGTTCTTCTGGTAGGTTAGGAGAGGACACTAATTTCACCGTTTTCAAGACGTTGGGAAGCCTTAGAAGGACGGGCTGCTGCAACACCTTCAGCAGGACGATAATTTGGCCTTTTTTTTTTTTGGGGGGGGGGGAGGAAGAACTTGTCTAAAAGGAAATTATCTCATATATATTAAAACAGCTCTGGGGACTGAAGGCTTACAATAACCATTGACGTAGTTGCAACTCTACGCGGGGGTGGGGGGGGGGGGAGGACCACTCAAAACACAAACACTCGCAGATACAAGAACAATTTTCAATTAAATTGTTCTCAAATTTCGAATTTAATTTCGAAACATTCCACCCATACTAAGGTAACATGGGACCTGCTCCCAGAATGTCGGGGAACTCTCTCACTCCCATGTTCTCGCGCTACGCTCCCAGGTGAACAACATGGGTGCCATAAGCACAATCAGAGAACATTGTATAAACATCAGAGGTTACCTTGAGGTGATTCCAGGGCTCAGCGACCCCGCGGCCCGGTCGTCGACCAGGCCTCCTCGTTGCTGGACTGGTCAACCAGGTTGTTGGACGAGGCTGCTCGCGTCCCAGAGGTCCACGATAGCTCAACATCCTTCCCGCGAGTATAAGAAATATTGCCGGAATCGCCGTGGACATCTTGAAAAGAAAACTAGATAGTTTTCTTCAAGAAGGGCCGGACCAACCGGGCTGTGGCTTGTATGTGCGCCTGCAGACCGCTCCAAGCAACAGTCTGGTGGACCGAGCTCTCACATGCCATGCCTGGCCTCGGGCCGCGCTTAGGGAGTGGAAGAAATCCCAGAACCCCATCAAGCAGACTCTCTTACTACACTCCCAGGCTCTCTCGCTAGGCTCCAATGTTCACTTGCTACACTCCCAGGATCTCTTGTTGTGTGTCGTAAAAAACAATATAATTTAGTTCGGTATTAAAAGTAAATTTTTGTCCAAATTTTTTCCTCTTCAAATACGAACATAGTTTCAAGATATATATGTATAATTAAGTGCTATATAAAAGTAAATCAACAACAAGATTTAAATTGTATTATATATTTTTAAAGATTAATTACAAACATTATATTTGTTATTCAGTATTTCACAAACGATAATATAAATGTTTCTAAACTTTTTCTTAAAATTTATGTTTTTATATTATGAGCGCAATATACATGCACTACTTGGCAGCGTCGTGATAAAAAATTTATAACAATAAATATGGTATATATCAATGAAGATCGTAAAGATGAGTGTAAAATGCTGTCGTCGTCTGATCTTCGATTTTTCTCACAATGAACGTCGCTTCTGGCTCGTATGCGTTACATAAGGCCAAAAAATTTCCTACTAAAAAAATAGCAGCGGCTCGCGAAAGTGAAGAACTGTCCCGTCTTCTGTTATGGGACCTCTGGTAGGTTAGGAGTGGATTCTAAGTCCATCGTTTTCTTGACGATGGGAAGCCTTAGGAGGACGGGCTGCTGCAACACCTCCAGAAGGAGGTTAATTTGGCCGACTTTCTTTTCTGGGGGGGCGGGGGGAGGAGCTTGTCTAAGAGGAAATTACCTTACGTATATTAAAACAGCTCTGGGGACTGAAGGCTTACATTAACCATTGACGTAGTTGCAACACTACACACGGGGGGGGGGGGGGGGGAACGCAGTGTAGAGACGAGTCAAGTTATTAACTTTTAGATTTAACATCATAAAACGTGTTTGATTTAGGTTAAATATTTGGGACTTTAGTCCAAAATTTGTTAAGTGTTAGAATTTGGTCGTATGCGTATTATCTTATTTTTTTGTTATATACTAGAGTTCTTACATTATTGTAACATTTTGATTATACCGAAGTAAACAATATATATAGCGATAGAGATTGTCTGTTAGGTTATCTCTATGAGGCTGGAGGCCAGATACTTAGTGCTACCCAAACCTAATTTTGTAAAATGGTTGGTCTGGGGTATGGAACTCACATAGGCTGCTCGTGGTCGGTATCCTCCCAGGCTCTTTCACTACACTCCCAGGCTCTTTCACTACACTCCCAGGCTCTCTCGCTACACTCCCAGGCTCTTTCACTACACTCCCAGGCTCTCTCGCTACACTCCCAGGCTCTCTCGCTACACTCCCAGGCTCTTTCACTACACTCCCAGGCTCTTTCACTACACTCCCAGGCTCTTTCACTACACTCCCAGGCTCTTTCACTACACTCCCAGGCTCTTTCACTACACTCCCAGGCTCTTTCACTACACTCCCAGGCTCTCTCGCTACACTCCCAGGCTCTTTCACTACACTCCCAGGCTCTTTCACTACACTCCCAGGCTCTCTCGCTACACTCCCAGGCTCTCTCGCTACACTCCCAGGCTCTTTCACTACACTCCCAGGCTCTTTCACTACACTCCCAGGCTCTTTCACTACACTCCCAGGCTCTTTCACTACACTCCCAGGCTCTTTCACTACACTCCCAGGCTCTCTCGCTACACTCCCAGGCTCTTTCACTACACTCCCAGGCTCTTTCACTACACTCCCAGGCTCTTTCACTACACTCCCAGGCTCTTTCACTACACTCCCAGGCTCTTTCACTACACTCCCAGGCTCTTTCACTACACTCCCAGGCTCTCTTGCTACACTCCCAGGCTCTTTCACTACACTCCCAGGCTCTCTCGCTACACTCCCAGGCTCTCATGCTACACTCCCAGGCTCTCTTGCTACACTCCCAGGCTCTCTTGCTACACTCCCAGGCTCTTTCACTACACTCCCAGGCTCTTTCACTACACTCCCAGGCTCTTTCACTACACTCCCAGGCTCTCTTGCTACACTCCCAGGCTCTTTCACTACACTCCCAGGCTCTCTTGCTACACTCCCAGGCTCTTTCACTACACTCCCAGGCTCTCTCGCTACACTCCCAGGCTCTTTCACTACACTCCCAGGCTCTCTTGCTACTCTCCCAGGCTCTTTCACTACACTCCCAGGCTCTTTCACTACACTCCCAGGCTCTCTTGCTACACTCCCAGGCTCTTTCACTACACACCCAGGCTCTTTCACTACACTCCCAGGCTCTTTCACTACACTCCCAGGCTCTCTTGCTACACTCCCAGGCTCTTTCACTACACTCCCAGGCTCTCTTGCTACACTCCCAGGCTCTTTCACTACACTCCCAGGCTCTCTTGCTACACTCCCAGGCTCTTTCATTACACTCCCAGGCTCTCTTGCTACACTCCCAGGCTCTCTCGCTACACTCCCAGGCTCTCTTCCTACACTCCCAGGCTCTTTCACTACACTCCCAGGCTCTTTCACTACACTCCCAGGCTCTCTCGCTACACTCCCAGGCTCTCTTGCTACACTCCTAGGCTCTTTCACTACACTCCTAGGCTCTTTCACTACACTCCTAGGCTCTTTCACTACACTGCCAGGCTCTCTCGCTACACTCCCAGGCTCTTTCACTACACTCCCAGGCTCTCTCGCTACTCTCCCAGGCTCTGTCACTACACTCCCAGGCTCTTTCACTACACTCCCAGGCTCTTTCACTACACTCCTAGGCTCACTACACTCCCAGGCTCTCTCGCTACACTCCCAGGCTCTTTCACTACACTCCCAGACTCTTTCACTACACTCCCAGGCTCTTTCACTACACTCCCAGGCTCTCTTGCTACACTTCCAGGCTCTTTCACTACACTCCCAGGCTCTTTCACTACACTCCCAGGCTCTTTCACTACACTCCCAGGCTCTCTTGCTACACTCCCAGGCTCTCTTGCTACACTCCCAGCCTCTCTTGCTACACTCCCAGGCTCTTTCACTACACTCCCAGGCTCTTTCACTACACTCCCAGGCTCTTTCACTACACTCCCAGGCTCTTTCACTACACTCCCAGGCTCTTTCACTACACTCCCAGGCTCTTTCACTACACTCCCAGGCTCTTTCACTACACTCCCAGGCTCTTTCACTACACTCCCAGGTTCTTTCACTACACTCCCAGGCTCTTTCACTACACTCCCAGGCTCTCTCGCTACACTCCCAGGCTCTCTCGCTACACTCCCAGGCTCTCTGGCTACACTCCTAGGCTCTTTCACTACACTCCCAGGCTCTTTCGCTACACTCCCAGGCTCTTTCGCTACACTCCCAGGCTCTCTGGCTACACTCCCAGGCTCTCTGGCTACACTCCCAGGCTCTCTGGCTACACTCCCAGGCTCTCTGGCTACACTCCCAGGCTCTCTGGCTACACTCCCAGGCTCTCTGGCTACACTCCCAGGCTCTCTGGCTACACTCCCAGGCTCTCTGGCTACACTCCCAGGCTCTCTGGCTACACTCCCAGGCTCTCTGGCTACACTCCCAGGCTCTCTGGCTACACTCCTAGGCTCTCTGGCTACACTCCTAGGCTCTCTGGCTACACTCCCAGGCTCTCTGGCTACACTCCTAGGCTCTTTCACTACACTCCCAGGCTCTTTCACTACACTCCCAGGCTCTCTTGCTACACTCCCAGGCTCTTTCACTACACTCCCAGGCTCTCTTGCTACACTCCCAGGCTCTCTTGCTACACTCCCAGGCTCTTTCACTACACTCCCAGGCTCTCTCGCTACACTCCCAGGCTCTTTCACTACACTCCCAGGCTCTCTTGCTAATCTCCCAGGCTCTTTCACTACACTCCCAGGCTCTTTCACTACACTCCCAGGCTCTCTTGCTACACTCCCATGCTCTTTCACTACACTCCCAGGCTCTTTCACTACACTCCCAGGCTCTTTCACTACACTCCCAGGCTCTCTTGCTACACTCCCAGGCTCTTTCACTACACTCCCAGGCTCTCTTGCTACACTCCCAGGCTCTTTCACTACACTCCCAGGCTCTCTTGCTACACTCCCAGGCTCTCTCGCTACACTCCCAGGCTCTCTCGCTACACTCCCAGGCTCTTTCACTACACTCCCAGGCTCTCTTGCTACACTCCCAGGCTCTCTTGCTACACTCCCAGGCTCTTTCACTACACTCCCAGGCTCTCTTGCTACACTCCTAGGCTCTCTCGGTACACTCCCAGGCTCTCTCGCTACACTCCCAGGCTCTCTCGCTACACTCCCAGGCTCTCTCGCTACACTCCCAGGCTCTTTCACTACACTCCCAGGCTCTCTTGCTACACTCCCAGGCTCTTTCACTACACTCCCAGGCTCTCTTGCTACACTCCCAGGCTCTCTCGCTACACTCCCAGGCTCTCTCGCTACACTCCCAGGCTCTCTGGCTACACTCCCAGGCTCTCTTGCTACACTCCCAGGCTCTCTTGCTACACTCCCAGGCTCTTTCACTACACTCCCAGGCTCTCTTGCTACACTCCCAGGCTCTCTCGCTACACTCCCAGGCTCTCTCGCTACACTCCCAGGCTCTTTCACTACACTCCCAGGCTCTCTTGCTACACTCCCAGGCTCTTTCACTACACTCCCAGGCTCTCTTGCTACACTCCCAGGCTCTCTTGCTACACTCCCAGGCTCTCTTGCTACACTCCCAGGCTCTCTTGCTACACTCCCAGGCTCTCTCGCTACACTCCCAGGCTCTCTTGCTACACTCCCAGGCTCTTTCACTACACTCCCAGGCTCTTTCGCTACACTCCCAGGCTCTCTTGCTACACTCCTAGGCTCTTTCACTACACTCACAGGCTCTTTCACTACACTATCAGGCTCTTTCACTACACTCCCAGGCTCTCTTGCTACACTCCCAGGCTCTTTCACTACACTCCCAGGCTCTTTCACTACACTCCCAGGCTCTTTCACTACACTCCCAGGCTCTCTTGCTACACTCCCAGGCTCTCTTGCTACACTCCCAGGCTCTCTTGCTACACTCCCAGGCTCTTTCACTACACTCCCAGGCTCTTTCACTACACTCCCAGGCTCTTTCACTACACTCCCAGGCTCTTTCACTACACTCCCAGGCTCTTTCTCTACACTCCCAGGCTCTTTCACTACACTCCCAGGCTCTTTCACTACACTCCCAGGCTCTTTCACTACACTCCCAGGCTCTTTCACTACACTCCCAGGCTCTTTCACTACACTCCCAGGCTCTTTCACTACACTCCCAGGCTCTCCCGCTACACTCCCAGGCTCTCTCGCTACACTCCCAGGCTCTCTGGCTACACTCCTAGGCTCTTTCACTACACTCCCAGGCTCTTTCGCTACACTCCCAGGCTCTCTGGCTACACTCCCAGGCTCTCTGGCTACACTCCCAGGCTCTCTGGCTACACTCCCAGGCTCTCTGGCTACACTCCCAGGCTCTCTGGCTACACTCCCAGGCTCTCTGGCTACACTCCCAGGCTCTCTGGCTACACTCCCAGGCTCTCTGGCTACACTCCCAGGCTCTCTGGCTACACTCCCAGGCTCTCTGGCTACACTCCCAGGCTCTCTGGCTACACTCCTAGGCTCTCTGGCTACACTCCCAGGCTCTCTGGCTACACTCCCAGGCTCTCTGGCTACACTCCCAGGCTCTCTGGCTACACTCCCAGGCTCTCTGGCTACACTCCCAGGCTCTCTGGCTACACTCCCAGGCTCTCTGGCTACACTCCCAGGCTCTCTGGCTACACTCCCAGGCTCTCTGGCTACACTCCCAGGCTCTCTGGCTACACTCCCAGGCTCTCTGGCTACACTCCCAGGCTCTCTGGCTACACTCCCAGGCTCTCTGGCTACACTCCCAGGCTCTCTGGCTACACTCCCAGGCTCTCTGGCTACACTCCCAGGCTCTCTGGCTACACTCCCAGGCTCTCTGGCTACACTCCCAGGCTCTCTGGCTACACTCCCAGGCTCTCTGGCTACACTCCCAGGCTCTCTGGCTACACTCCCAGGCTCTCTGGCTACACTCCCAGGCTCTCTGGCTACACTCCCAGGCTCTCTGGCTACACTCCCAGGCTCTCTGGCTACACTCCCAGGCTCTCTGGCTACACTCCCAGGCTCTCTGGCTACACTCCCAGTCTCTCTCGCTACACTCCCAGTCTCTCTCGCTACACTCCCAGGCGCTCTGGCTACACTCCCAGGCGCTCTGGCTACACTCCCAGGCTCTCTGGCTACACTCCCAGGCTCTCTGGCTACACTCCCAGGCTCTCTGGCTACACTCCCAGGCTCTCTGGCTACACTCCCAGGCTCTCTGGCTACACTCCCAGGCTCTCTGGCTACACTCCCATGTTATCTGGCTACACTCCCAGGCTCTCTGGCTACACTCCCAGGCTCTCTGGCTACACTCCCAGGCTCTCTGGCTACACTCCCAGGCTCTCTGGCTACACTCCCAGGCTCTCTGGCTACACTCCCAGGCTCTCTGGCTACACTCCCAGGCTCTCTGGCTACACTCCCAGGCTCTCTGGCTACACTCCCAGGCTCTCTGGCTACACTCCCAGGCTCTCTGGCTACACTCCCAGGCTCTCTGGCTACACTCCCAGGCTCTCTGGCTACACTCCCAGGCTCTCTGGCTACACTCCCAGGCTCTCTCGCTACACTCCCATGTTCTCTGGCTACACTCTCAGGCTCTCTGGCTACACTCTCAGGCTCTCTGGCTACACTCTCAGGCTCTCTCGCTACACTCTCAGGCTCTCTCGCTACACTCGCATGTTCTCTGGCTACACTCTCAGGCTCTCTCGCTACACTCCCATGTTCTCTGGCTACACTCCCAGGCTCTCTGGCTACACTCCCATGTTATCTGGCTACACTCCCAGGCTCTCTGGCTACACTCCCATGTTATCTGGCTACACTCTCAGGCTCTCTCGCTACACTCCCATGTTCTCTGGCTACACTCCCAGGCTCTCTGGCTACACTCCCATGTTATCTGGCTACACTCCCAGGCTCTCTGGCTACACTCCCATGTTATCTGGCTACACTCTCAGGCTCTCTCGCTACACTCCCATGTTCTCTGGCTACACTCCCAGGCTCTCTGGCTACACTCCCATGTTATCTGGCTACACTCCCAGGCTCTCTGGCTACACTCCCATGTTATCTGGCTACACTCCCATGTTATCTGGCTACACTCTCAGGCTCTCTCGCTATGCGTCGTAAACAAACAGTATAATTTAGTTTACTATAAAAAATCAATTGTCTTTTTATATTTTTCCTTCTATTAATACGAATAATGTTTCAAGCTAATTATATATATTTGTATGGTATTAATAAGGTTAAATAAAGCCTAAATAAAAAATTATTATATAATCATTAAGGAAAATTGCAAATATTTTACTGTATAATAAAAATTTTACAAATAATATTACAAACGGTTTTGGTCAATCATTATGGTAAAATTTATCTTTTTACATATTAAGTGCCGCGTAGTAATAACATTTTGAGTTCTTGTAATTAAATTTTTTGAAACATTATATATAGCTATGATTACTGAAGATCTTTTAAAGTACGTTAAAAGTCTATCGTTGTCTCATCATCTTCGTCTTCTTTCGAAGACTGTCGCTTTTCGCTCGTATGAATTACCTTAGGCCAGAAATTCTCGTACATGAAAATGGAAACGGCTCACGAAAGTGAAGAACTGTCCCGTTTTCTGTTATGGGTCCTCTGGTAGGTTTGGAGAGGACACCAATTTTACCGTTTTCAAGACGTTGGGAAGCCTTAGAAGGACGGGCTGCTGCAACACCTCCAGCAGGACATTACTTTGGCCTCCATTATTATTTTTTTTTTTGGGGGGGGGGGAGGCGAGGTGTCCAAACGGAAATTACTTTACGTATATTAAAACAGCTCTGGGGACTGAAGGCTTACAATAACCATTGACGTAGTTGCCGTTGGCAACACTACGCGGGGGGGGGGGGGGGGGGGTGACACAAAACACAAACACTCGCAGATACAAGAACGATTTTAAATTAAATTGTTCTCAATTTCCGAATTTAATTCCGAAACATTCCACCCTTTCTGAGGTAACATGGGACCTGCTCCCACAATGTCGAGGAACTCTCTCACTCCCATGTTCTCGTGCTACGCTCCCAGGTGAACAGCATGGGTGCCATAAGCGCAATTAGAGAACACTGTATAAACATCAGAGGTTACCTTGAGGTGATTCCGAGGCTCGGCAACCCCGGGGCCCGGTCGTCGACCAGGCCTCCTCGTTGCTGGACTGGTCAACCAGGCTGTTCGACGCGGATGCTCGCATCCCAGAGGTCCACGGATGTTCAACATCCTTCCCGCGAGTATAAGAAATATTGCCGGGATCACCGTGGACATCATGAAAAGAAAACTAGAAAGTTTTCTTCAAGAAGGGCCGGACCAACCGGGCTGTGGCTAGTATGTGGGCCTGCAGACCCCTCCAAGCAACAGTCTGGTGGACCAAGCTCTCACATGCCAAGCCTGGCCTCGGGCCGGGCTTGGGGAGTGGAAGAAATCCCAGAACCCCATCACGTAGGTATCAAGCAGACTCTTCTGCTACTCTCCCAGGATCTCCTGCTTTGCGTCGTAAAAACCAATATAATTCAGTTTGCTATTAAAAGTCAATTTTTGTGTATATTTTTTCTTCTTTAAATACGAACATAGGTTCATGATATATGTATAATTAATTCTGATATAAAAGTAAATCAACAAAAAATTTCAATTGTATTATATAATTTTAAAAAATATTTACAAACATTTTATTGTTAATTGGATATATTACAAACGATAATATAAATGTTTTTCTTTAAACTTTTTCTTAAAATTTTTATCTTTATATTATGAGCGCAAAAACATACGTTATATCTCCACCATCGTGACAATAATTATTAAAAATAAATATAGTATATATCAATGATGATCGTAAAGATGAGTGCAAATCGCTGTCGTCGTCTGATCTTCCATTTTTCTCTCAATGAACGTCGCTTCGTTGGCAACACTACGCGGGGGGGGGGGGCGGCAGTGTAGAGACGAGTATTAACTTTCAATTTTATCATCGTAAAACATGTTTGATTTAGGTTAAATCTTCGGGACTTTAGTCCGTAATTTGTTAGGTGATAGAATTTGGTCATGTGCGTATTTATTTATTTTTTTGTTTACACTAGAGTTCTTACATTATTGTAGCATTTTCATTATAATGAAGAAAAAGAGAGATAAAGATTGTCTGTTAGGTTGTCTCTATGAGGCTGGAGGCCAGATAATTAGTGCTACCCTAACCCAATTTTGTAAAATGGTTGGTCTGGGGTATGGGACGCACATAGGCTGCTCGTGGTCGGTTCTATTATTCAAGAGAAGGTCCAGCCCAACTGTGACACAACCACCACCGCCACAACATTGGTGAAAGGTTGCCGGCCGAGTCCCTGCATTATTCTCTCGAAAACGATGACCTTGAATTCTCTATGACATATTCTGAGAGTCACGGAGGGAAGAGAAAGAACAAATCCACAAGGGCCGTGATGAGGGTTCGAACCTACGTCCGGGTTAGTTAATTAGCCGGAAAGGTAAAGGGTTGAAGAGACGGGGATAGAGGCTGCACTTGGAAAGTAAAATAGATGAGAGAGAACTCTTCCCCCCCCCCCCACTCCCCCCAGTAATAATATAGGGCGAAATTCAATTTAAGCAACAGCCTATAACCGGCCGAATTAAACTGCCTAATATTATAGTTCCATTAAATTTGCATATATACTCAATATTAAATTTTGTCACACAGACTCCCCTCAGCAAAGTCTTAAATTAAGCAACGAGTCTCTTTAATCAGTTAGGCCAAAGGAACATATGCAACTCAACACGCGGTGTTGTCATAAAGTTATGGTAAGGTCTATACGGCCTGTTTATACCAGTTACCCCTCCTCGACTCACCATTCATCCCTCAGCGTCCTAAAGACACATACACACTCACATGCCTATGGTGTATGTGTATGTATGCCTATATACACATATACATGTTTATGGTGTATTTTAGTGTTCATCTGCCCTTACAAGTACCTATAGTGTGTGTGTGTGTATGAAGTACATGTATAATTCTGTTTAAGCATCCTGTAATGTAAGAAAATCCTATTTTAGCACAATGTACTGAAAGAAAATCCTGTTTTAGCGCACTGTAATGGAAGAAAATCCTGTTTTAGCACAATGTACTGGACGAAAATTCTGTTTTATCACACTGTACTGGACGAAAATCCTATTTTATCACACTGTATTGGAAGAAAATCTTGTTTTTGCACATTATACTGGAAGACAATCCTGTTTTAGCACACTATACTGGAAGAAAATCGTGTTATAGCACACTAAACTGGAAGAAAATCGTATTTTAGCTCACTGTACTGGAAGCCAATGAAAACAAATCCTAAAATACTTGACCGAAGGATCTCAAATTTACAAAGGTAGAAACATTAGTTTACCAGAAAGAACGCAAATGGGTCTGGTTCTCTGGGGATCGTCCCAGGGGGGAAGGTCCTGGGGAAGAACCGGTCCATTTTAAACCCCGAAACTGAATTATCCACCTACACGCTACTCTTGGTTTTATCGACTCTCTGGTGAAGAGCGGAAGTCGGGGAGCGGGAAGAAATGTTTTCCCGTCATTCGGTTTTTATTTATTTATTTATTTATGCATATACAAGAATGTACATAAGGAATGTGAGGATACAAATATGGTAATTACAGTCTTGTAAAGCCACTAGCACGCGCAGCGTTTCGGGCAGGTCCTTAATCTAAGAAAATTTTAAGGAGGTAAATACTTGCAAAATTATAGACAAAAAATGATAACAGATTACATGAAATGAAAAAAAAGATGAGAGAAAATTGTAGGTACAGTATATTAAAGCACATAGGTAGCTAAGATTGATTGCAATGACAGCTTGAATGGTAGTTGACAAAAAAATTGGTAGGCACAATACAGCAGAAACAATATAAGATTGGTTGCAATGACAGTTTGAATGGTAGTTGACAAAAATTGGTAGTCACAATACAGCATATGGCTAGCACATAAAAGAAGACAGCAATGAACACAATGATAAGGTTGTTTAATATTACATAAAAATTAGGAGATTGGGTAACACTAGGTACAGAGCAAATTTAAAGCTCAGTGTAGGAAACTAAGAAGATGAAGTTAGGTACTTTTTGGTTTTGCTTTTAAATAAGGCAAAAGTTTTACAGTTTTTCAATTCACTAGGGAGTGAGTTCCATAGACTAGGTCCCTTAATTTGCATAGAGTGTTTACACAGATTAAGTTTGACCCTGGGGATATCAAAGAGATATTTATTTCTGGTGTGGTGATAATGGGTCCTATTACATCTGTCCAGGGAGAGTTTCAGAGCATGGTTTGCATTTAAGAACAGGGTTTTGTAAATGTAGTTGACACAAGAGAATGTGTGGAGGGAGTTAATATTTAGCAAGTTTAGGGATTTAAACAAGGGAGCTGAGTGTTGTCTGAAAGCTGAGTTAGTTATCATTCTGATAGCAGATTTTTGCTGTGTGATGATGGGCTTAAGGTGGTTTGCAGTGGTAGACCCCCATGCACAGATACCATAATTAAGATAGGGGTAGATTAGTGCATAATATAGTGAGAGGAGAGCAGAGTTAGGAACATAATATCTGATTTTGGAGAGTATACCAACTGTCTTAGAGACTTTCTTAGTTATGTGTTGAATGTGGGTGCTGAAGTTGAGTCTCTTGTCTAGGAATAGGCCAAGAAACTTGCCATCATCTTTATTACTGATGTTAATGTTGTCTATCTGTAGCTGAATTGCATTTGATGATTTGCTTCCAAATAAGATGTAGTAAGTCTTTTCGATGTTTAATGTTAGTTTGTTCGTTGACATCCATAAGTGGACTTTTTTTAATTCATTATTCACAACATTATTTAGTGTATGTGGGTTGAGGTTTGAATAGATAAGAGTAGTATCGTCAGCAAACAGTATAGGTTTGAGAATATTAGAGACATTAGGCAGATCGTTTATATATATAAGAAATAGAAGAGGTCCTAAGATGCTGCCCTGTGGCACTCCAACGGTAATTGGTAGAGTGGAAGAAGTTGTATCATTGATGGTTACATATTGGTGTCTGTCACTAAGATAGGATCGGATGTAGTCAAGGGCAAGGCCTCGGATTCCATAATGCTGGAGTTTAAGTAAGAGTTTTACAGTGTGACGAATTGGTCAGGTCATCTCCATCTCGGGTTCCCATTTTGGGGAGTATGAGACCGCCAGGAGGTTGGACGCGAGGCATCAGTGATGCTGTGATGCTGTTGGGTTTCAGGCAAGTGGATGATGCAGCATTTCATGGTGTCAGTGGTGCAAGGCATGATTCTTGATAATGACATAAGTAGTAGGGTGTACGACTCACAGGGGATTTTTTTTTTGGGGGAGAAAAATCCCCTGTGAGTCGTGGGGGTTTCAGGTGAATTTGGAAATTCCCCTGTGAGTCGTACGACTCACAGACGAATTTTTGTTTTCTTGGAAATTCATGTGTATCGCTTGGGGGTTTTCAGGTAAATTTTGTCAGTCACAGATTTTAGAAGTAAGGATTTCTTACGAGAAAAATAATTTCCGAGACTTAGAAGTTTGTTAAGGCCTTATGGGACAAATTCAAGTAACGTATGTAGCGCTTTAGGGTTTCCAGGAGAACTCTACGGACATGTTTTACATGTTTTCAACTTAGAAAATCCGTCTATGTAAGCCATAGTTATTCATATAAATTTAGAAAATCACCTGTGTAAGTCATGGTTTTCAAGTCTCGTACATCACACCCCCCTCCCTCCCTCCCCCCTTACCTCGCAATCTGTCGCGTCACCTTTATTTACTTTACGCCCGGCCAGCCAGACCTCTTATCTTATCTTCTCATAATATCTGGACCGTCCCTCCTCTCTCTCTCTCTCTCCTTTCATTCAGTTCAACTATTTTCCAACATCGTATGTTTGCTCCTTTTCATTAAGCAAGTAAGTTTTACACAAATAAATCATGTTAGTAAGCATGTTCTAGCTCACGTTCCCCACCTTAGTCCCCTGTCGTATAATGAATACTATCATTCCAATCCCTCTAAAATTTCAAAATAATCATATTTCAAATGTAGTTCAATACAGTAATTTAGTTACCAAGCTCCAGCGCTTGTCCTCCGCCTTAGCTTTCTCTCGTATCTTCGTTAGTATCAGTCCAATTTCCCTGAAATTTTTACCCTCTGTATTTCAGGCACCATAAATAAGATCAAAACAGTTACCAAGCTCCAGCGCTTGTCCTCCGCCTTAGCTCTCTCTCGTATCTTCGTTAGTATCAGTCCAATTTCCCTGAAATTTTTACCCTCTGTATTTCAGGCACCGTAAATAAGATCAAAACAGTTACCAAGCTCCAGCGCTTGTCCTCCGCCTTAGTTCTCTTTCATATCTTTGTAAATAAACCACCAATTTCCCTGAAATTTTTACCCTCTGTATTTCAGACACCGTAAATAAAATCAAGTCAGTTATCGAGCTCCAGCTCTCGTCCCCGCCTTAGTTCTCCTTCGTATCTTTGTAAATAACCCATCAATTTCCCTAAAATTAAAAGCAGACATACTTCAAAGTTAGTAAATAAGATCAAGTCAGTTACTGAGCTCTAGCTCTTGTCCCCCACCCTCTTCCACCCTCAAGTCTTTGTAAATAAACCATCAATTTCCCTGAAATTTTTACCCTCTGTATTTCAGACATAGTAAATATGAAGTAAACAATTATAAAACTCTAGCTCTTGTCCTCTGTCCAAGTTCACTCATGTAAATTCATTACTATCAGTCCAAATCCCCCTGAGATTTAAACACCCAACTACATTTTCAGACATAGTAAATAAAAACCAGTTCAGTTATCAAGTTTCAACTCTTGTGCCCCAGCTTAGTTCATTTGTGCAAGTTCTTTATTTTCCAACTAAATCACCCTGAGATTTAAGATCACCTTATTTTCTAACGTAGTAAAATTAATCGGGGCATTAACCAAGCTCCATTTCCTCAGCCTTAGATCATCAGACATAAATATATTCGATCAAGTCCCTCTCCAGCCTATCTGTTTATCAGAGTATTTACTTTACCCTTCTCATCCCCAACGTATCAAAACCTTCAATAATCATACTGTATTTGCATATTTTCTCTATATTCAGCTGTGTTCTTCACATTTTGTCCATGTTTTCTATGTTCACTCCATGTTCTTCAAATGTTCACAGTCCCATTCAGTTCATATTTTCACAAGTATCTCCATTTTTTCTGTAATCTTTCTCTTAGTCTCATTACTTTCTCTACAAATTCTAGTCATATTTTCTATGTTTTCATGTTCATCACATGTTCTCTTTACAACTTTTATACTCAATATTCATGCTAACTTCCATATTTTGTGTTCTTTGCAATATTCATGTTCCTCACAAGATCACTTCGTTTTTTCACCTTCACTTACATGTTTTCTACATTCTTTGCAATATTCATGTTCCTCACAAGATCACTTCGTTTTTTCACCTTCACTTACATGTTTTCTACATTCTTTGTCATATTCTCCATGTTCTTCACAAGTCCATTGTTCATTCTTTGTATTCCCTATTCTCCTTATCATGTTTTCATGTTCACTGTATTCATCAACTTTTCTTACATATGTTCTTTGCCATGTTCCCCATATGTTCTCTGGGTTTTTCCCCTTACATGTTATTTAACGTTCCTTAACTAAAAAAATCTTTCGCCAATCAACTAAAACATAGTCACTTTCGTCATTTCTCAACTAAACTTATTATCCAGTCAACTAAAAATAGTCAGAAATAGCCCCGTTCAACACTGCTCTTAACTAAAACAACCTTTCTCTTAGCTAAAAATTGTCAAAGGAAACTTCTTTCAGCACTTTCTTAACAGCCGCTATGTTTCATCAAGTAAGAAAAAATTGTCAAAGGAAACTTTCCAAAACTGTTCATAACTAAACTTATTCCCTAGTCATCAGAAAATAACCGTGTTCTTCATGTTTCCTTGTCATTTCTTAACTGAAATATCACTTCTCTCATCTGAAATAGTCAGGATTAATCTCATTCAACACCGTTCTTAACTAAAGTAACCTTTTGCTTAGCTAAAAATTGTCAAAGGAATCTTTCAGCACTGTTCATAACTAACTTTATCCATCGTCAAGTAAGAAAATATAGTCAAAGATATCTATCATCGTCGTTCTTAACTGCCCTTTATACTTTGTGGAGCACTAAAAATAGTCAAATGTAACTTTTTCAACACTTTCGTAACTAAAATTATATGTCGCTAAGTAAGAAAAATAGTCAAATGTAACTTTTTCAGCACTTTCGTAAAAATTATATGTCGTTAAGTAAGAAAAATAGTCAAAGGTGCTCTCCGTTACACCAAAGTTACTCTTCGAGAAATCAAAGACGCTCTTCAATACATCAAGGACTTACTCAAAGACACCAAAGTTACACTCTAAGACATCCTTCGAGATATCAAAGACATCCTTTCAGACTTCAATGGGACTCTTCCATTCATCAAAGACATTCTCTAAGCCCTCAAAGTTATTCTCAGAACAATCAAAAGTTATTCCAAGGCAACAAAAGTTATTCTCAGAACAATCAAAAGTTATTCCAAGACAGCAAAAGTCATTCTCAGAGCTATCAAAATTATTCTCGGAGTCATCAAAGGTATTCTCTAACTCACTTTTGGTCATTAAAGTTAATTTCTATGTTATAAAAGTTTGTCTCAGAGACATCTAAAGTTAATCTTAGAGTTATCAAATGTAATCTCTAACTCACTTTTGTTCATCAAAGTTGATCTCAGAGTTAACAAAGGTAATCTCTAACTCACTCTCGTTCATCAAAGTTGTTTCAAAGACATCAAAGTTAATCTCAGAGTTATCCAAAGATATTCTCATGTCCACAAAGTTAATCCAAGAGACGTCAAAGTTAATCTCAGACATCTTCGTTCATAAAAGTTATTCTCAGAGACATCTAAAGTTATTCTTTAAGACAACAAAGTCTTTCTCAGAGTCATCAAAGTTTTTCTCAGAGTCACCTTTGTTATTCAAAGAAGCCTTCTGAGACATCCTCGTTCAACAAAAACTGTCCTCAGAGCCATCAAAAAGTTAAATACAGTCGTCAAAGTTATTCTCTAAGTATCTTTTCGTTCATCAGAGAAGCTTTCTAAGACATCTTTGTTCATCCAAGTTGTTCTCTAAGACATCAATCTTGTTCTCTAAGACATCAAAGATGTTCTCTAAATCATAAAAGTTAATCTCTAAGTTACCTTCGTTCGTCAGAGAAACTTTCCAAAACATCTTTGTTCATCAAACTTGTTTTCAAAGTCATCAAAAGTTAATCTAAGACATCTTTTTTCATCAAAGTTATTTTCAGAGACATCTAAAGTTATTATGTAAGACATAAAAGTTATTCTCAGAGTCATCAAATGTTATTCTCGAAGTCATCAAAGATATTTTCAGAGACATCTAAAGTTAATTTCTATGTTATAAAAGTTATTCTCAGAGACATCTAAAGTTAATCTTGGCCATCAAAGTTGTTCTCTAAACATCAATGTTGTTCTCCAAGACATCAAAGATGTTCTCAAAATCATAAAAGTTATTCCCAGAGCTATCAAAGTTATTCTCAAAGTCATCAAAGTTATTCAAAGAGCTAACAAAAGTTATTCTCTAAGTAACCTTTCGTTCATCAGAGAAGCTTTCTAAGACATCTTCGTTCATCAATGTTGTTCTCTAAGACACCTTCATTCATCAAAGAAACTCTCCTTCTTCCATCATGTTATTCTTTAAGACATCTTCAGTCATAAAATTTTCTCTCCAAAATGTAACTAGTTCAGCTTTTCATACCAAGCCTGCACTTGTTAAAATATATTTTCGCAGTCACGTTACCCTAAAACTGTTCTCTGAACTATCCTAACTTAACTTACCTTACCTTACCTATCTTACCTAACTTTACCTATCTTACCTAACTTAACCTGCTTAACCTATCTTACCTAACTTTACCTATATTACCTTACCATACCTTACCTATCTTACTGACTTTACCTATCTTACCTAACCTTACCTATCTTACTTAACATACCTTACCTATCTTACTGACTTTACCTATCTTACCTAACTTAACCTGCATAACCTAACTTTACCTATGTTACCTTACCTACCTTACCTATCTTACCTAACCTAACCTAACCTAACTTTACCTATGTTACCTTACCTTACCTACCTTTCCTAACTTAACCTGCTTAACCTATCTTACCTAACTTTACCTATGTTACCTTACCTACCTTTCCTAACTTAACCTGCTTAACCAATCTTACCTATCTTACCTATCTTACCTATCTTACCTAACTTTACCTATCTTACCTAACTTTACCTATGTTACCTTACCTTACCTACCTTTCCTAACTTTACCTATCTTACCTAACTTACCTACATTACCTAACTTAACTTAACCTGCATAACCTAACTTTACCTATGTTACCTTACCTTACCTAACTTATATAACTTATCTTACCTATCCTAACGTAACCTAACTTGCTTTACCTAACTTAATCTTACATTCCCAAACTGATGTATCCTAACTTACCTAGTCAAACCAGACATGATCTAACTTAAGTATTCCTTCTTGTCTTTGTGTTTCGTCAATCATTGTCTCATATTCATTTACTCATTTCATTAGTTAATTTCTCAAATGGTCACTTATGCATTTCAAGTGCTATTTTGTTAGAGATTGGATATTTAAGCATTTCAAAGAATTATAATTTCTCAAATGGACGTTTTGCATTTCAAGTGCTATTTGTTAGAGATTGGATATTTAAGCATTTCAAAGAATTTTTGTTATATATGGGCATTTACTCATTTCAAGGGATAATTTCTCAAATGGACGTTTTTGCATTTCAAGTGTTATTTGTTTAAGATCGGGTATTTAACCATTTCAAAGGATTTTTTGTTATATATGGGAACTTACTCATTTCAAGGGATAATTTCTCAAATGGACGTTTTTGCATTTCAAGTGTTATTTGTTTAAGATCGGGTATTTAACCATTTCAAAGGATTTTTTGTTATATATGGGAACTTACTCGTTTCAAGGGCTAATTTCTCAAATGGTCATTTTTGCAGATCAAGGGTTATTTGTTAAAGTTCATCAAGTTGCCCATAAGTTGTATTTATTATGTTTGTTATCATATGTTCTTATTCCCCAACCCCTTAACCTAACCTCTTGTAATCTTAGTGTATTTAGTAGGTTCTATCTTATGTTCTTATTCCCCAACCCTTTAACCTAACCTTTCAGATGTAGTTTGTTGAATATATTATCCTTTTCCTAACCTTTCAGATGTAGTTTTGTTTCTCCTTTTTGTATATTTTTACCCAAACCCACCATCCCACTTAACCATCTTTCCTTCTTTACTTTGATTCTCCTACTCCTTCTAACCCTCCTTTTCTATCTCTCTCCCTTATTCTCTCTCTTCCTCCCCCTCTCTCTCCCTCATTTGCTCAAATGCTCTCTTGTTTCTCAAATTCAAGTCTTATTGCTCCCATTCTCACACCCTCACTCTCATTCACTTAGTTTTTCTTTTTCTCAATTCAAGTCTTAGTGCTCCCATGCCCACACTCTCTCTCATTCTCTCTTCTTTGGTCCCATTTTCTTCCTCCCCCTCTCTCTTACTCCTTGCTCTTCTTTCATGCTCTCACTCCCTTGAGCTCTTGTTTCTCAATTTCAAGTCTTAGTAGATCTGATTCTTTACTATTGTAATTTTTATTATTACTATGATAAAGAATGAACTTATATGTGAAAACAAAGTAAAGAAGGAAAGAAGGTTAAGTGGGATGGTGGGTTTGGGTAAAAATATACAAAAAGGAGAAACAAAACTACATCTGAAAGGTTAGGAAAAGGATAATATATTCAACAAACTACATCTGAAAGGTTAGGTTAAAGGGTTGGGGAATAAGAACATAAGATAGAACCTACTAAATACACTAAGATTACAAGAGGTTAGGTTAAGGGGTTGGGGAATAAGAACATATGATAACAAACATAATAAATACAACTTATGGGCAACTTGATGAACTTTAACAAATAACCCTTGATCTGCAAAAATGACCAATTGAGAAATTAGCCCTTGAAACGAGTAAGTTCCCATATATAACAAAAAATCCTTTGAAATGGTTAAATACCCGATCTTAAACAAATAACACTTGAAATGCAAAAACGTCCATTTGAGAAATTATCCCTTGAAATGAGTAAATGCCCATATATAACAAAAATTCTTTGAAATGCTTAAATATCCAATCTCTAACAAATAGCACTTGAAATGCAAAACGTCCATTTGAGAAATTATAATTCTTTGAAATGCTTAAATATCCAATCTCTAACAAAATAGCACTTGAAATGCATAAGTGACCATTTGAGAAATTAACTAATGAAATGAGTAAATGAATATGAGACAATGATTGACGAAACACAAAGACAAGAAGGAATACTTAAGTTAGATCATGTCTGGTTTGACTAGGTAAGTTAGGATACATCAGTTTGGGAATGTAAGATTAAGTTAGGTAAAGCAAGTTAGGTTACGTTAGGATAGGTAAGATAAGTTATATAAGTTAGGTAAGGTAAGGTAACATAGGTAAAGTTAGGTTATGCAGGTTAAGTTAAGTTAGGTAATGTAGGTAAGTTAGGTAAGATAGGTAAAGTTAGGAAAGGTAGGTAAGGTAAGGTAACATAGGTAAAGTTAGGTAAGATAGGTAAAGTTAGGTAAGATAGGTAAGATAGGTAAGATTGGTTAAGCAGGTTAAGTTAGGAAAGGTAGGTAAGGTAACATAGGTAAAGTTAGGTAAGATAGGTTAAGCAGGTTAAGTTAGGAAAGGTAGGTAAGGTAAGGTAACATAGGTAAAGTTAGGTTAGGTTAGGTTAGGTAAGATAGGTAAGGTAACATAGGTAAAGTTAGGTTATGCAGGTTAAGTTAGGTAAGATAGGTAAAGTCAGTAAGATAGGTAAGGTATGTTAAGTAAGATAGGTAAGGTTAGGTAAGATAGGTAAAGTCAGTAAGATAGGTAAGGTATGGTAAGGTAATATAGGTAAAGTTAGGTAAGATAGGTTAAGCAGGTTAAGTTAGGTAAGATAGGTAAAGTTAGGTAAGATAGGTAAGGTAAGGTAAGTTAAGTTAGGATAGTTCAGAGAACAGTTTTAGGGTAACGTGACTGCGAAAATATATTTTAACAAGTGCAGGCTTGGTATGAAAAGCTGAACTAGTTACATTTTGGAGAGAAAATTTTATGACTGAAGATGTCTTAAAGAATAACATGATGGAAGAAGGAGAGTTTCTTTGATGAATGAAGGTGTCTTAGAGAACAACATTGATGAACGAAGATGTCTTAGAAAGCTTCTCTGATGAACGAAAGGTTACTTAGAGAATAACTTTTGTTAGCTCTTTGAATAACTTTGATGACTTTGAGAATAACTTTGATAGCTCTGGGAATAACTTTTATGATTTTGAGAACATCTTTGATGTCTTGGAGAACAACATTGATGTTTAGAGAACAACTTTGATGGCCAAGATTAACTTTAGATGTCTCTGAGAATAACTTTTATAACATAGAAATTAACTTTAGATGTCTCTGAAAATATCTTTGATGACTTCGAGAATAACATTTGATGACTCTGAGAATAACTTTTATGTCTTACATAATAACTTTAGATGTCTCTGAAAATAACTTTGATGAAAAAAGATGTCTTAGATTAACTTTTGATGACTTTGAAAACAAGTTTGATGAACAAAGATGTTTTGGAAAGTTTCTCTGACGAACGAAGGTAACTTAGAGATTAACTTTTATGATTTAGAGAACATCTTTGATGTCTTAGAGAACAAGATTGATGTCTTAGAGAACAACTTGGATGAACAAAGATGTCTTAGAAAGCTTCTCTGATGAACGAAAAGATACTTAGAGAATAACTTTGACGACTGTATTTAACTTTTTGATGGCTCTGAGGACAGTTTTTGTTGAACGAGGATGTCTCAGAAGGCTTCTTTGAATAACAAAGGTGACTCTGAGAAAAACTTTGATGACTCTGAGAAAGACTTTGTTGTCTTAAAGAATAACTTTAGATGTCTCTGAGAATAACTTTTATGAACGAAGATGTCTGAGATTAACTTTGACGTCTCTTGGATTAACTTTGTGGACATGAGAATATCTTTGGATAACTCTGAGATTAACTTTGATGTCTTTGAAACAACTTTGATGAACGAGAGTGAGTTAGAGATTACCTTTGTTAACTCTGAGATCAACTTTGATGAACAAAAGTGAGTTAGAGATTACATTTGATAACTCTAAGATTAACTTTAGATGTCTCTGAGACAAACTTTTATAACATAGAAATTAACTTTAATGACCAAAAGTGAGTTAGAGAATACCTTTGATGACTCCGAGAATAATTTTGATAGCTCTGAGAATGACTTTTGCTGTCTTGGAATAACTTTTGATTGTTCTGAGAATAACTTTTGTTGCCTTGGAATAACTTTTGATTGTTCTGAGAATAACTTTGAGGGCTTAGAGAATGTCTTTGATGAATGGAAGAGTCCCATTGAAGTCTGAAAGGATGTCTTTGATATCTCGAAGGATGTCTTAGAGTGTAACTTTGGTGTCTTTGAGTAAGTCCTTGATGTATTGAAGAGCGTCTTTGATTTCTCGAAGAGTAACTTTGGTGTAACGGAGAGCACCTTTGACTATTTTTCTTACTTAACGACATATAATTTTTACGAAAGTGCTGAAAAAGTTACATTTGACTATTTTTCTTACTTAGCGACATATAATTTTAGTTACGAAAGTGTTGAAAAAGTTACATTTGACTATTTTTAGTGCTCCACAAAGTATAAAGGGCAGTTAAGAACGACGATGATAGATATCTTTGACTATATTTTCTTACTTGACGATGGATAAAGTTAGTTATGAACAGTGCTGAAAGATTCCTTTGACAATTTTTAGCTAAGCAAAAGGTTACTTTAGTTAAGAACGGTGTTGAATGAGATTAATCCTGACTATTTCAGATGAGAGAAGTGATATTTCAGTTAAGAAATGACAAGGAAACATGAAGAACACGGTTATTTTCTGATGACTAGGGAATAAGTTTAGTTATGAACAGTTTTGGAAAGTTTCCTTTGACAATTTTTTCTTACTTGATGAAACATAGCGGCTGTTAAGAAAGTGCTGAAAGAAGTTTCCTTTGACAATTTTTAGCTAAGAGAAAGGTTGTTTTAGTTAAGAGCAGTGTTGAACGGGGCTATTTCTGACTATTTTTAGTTGACTGGATAATAAGTTTAGTTGAGAAATGACGAAAGTGACTATGTTTTAGTTGATTGGCGAAAGATTTTTTTAGTTAAGGAACGTTAAATAACATGTAAGGGGAAAAACCCAGAGAACATATGGGGAACATGGCAAAGAACATATGTAAGAAAAGTTGATGAATACAGTGAACATGAAAACTTGATAAGGAGAATAGGGAATACAAAGAATGAACAATGGACTTGTGAAGAACATGGAGAATATGACAAAGAATGTAGAAAACATGTAAGTGAAGGTGAAAAAACGAAGTGATCTTGTGAGGAACATGAATATTGCAAAGAATGTAGAAAACATGTAAGTGAAGGTGAAAAAACGAAGTGATCTTGTGAGGAACATGAATATTGCAAAGAACACAAAATATGGAAGTTAGCATGAATATTGAGTATAAAAGTTGTAAAGAGAACATGTGATGAACATGAAAACATAGAAAATATGACTAGAATTTGTAGAGAAAGTAATGAGACTAAGAGAAAGATTACAGAAAAAATGGAGATACTTGTGAAAATATGAACTGAATGGGACTGTGAACATTTGAAGAACATGGAGTGAACATAGAAAACATGGACAAAATGTGAAGAACACAGCTGAATATAGAGAAAATATGCAAATACAGTATGATTATTGAAGGTTTTGATACGTTGGGGATGAGAAGGGTAAAGTAAATACTCTGATAAACAGATAGGCTGGAGAGGGACTTGATCGATTATATTTATGTCTGATGATCTAAGGCTGAGGAAATGGAGCTTGGTTAATGCCCCGATTAATTTTACTACGTTAGAAAATAAGGTGATCTTAAATCTCAGGGTGATTTAGTTGGAAAATAAAGAACTTGCACAAATGAACTAAGCTGGGGCACAAGAGTTGAAACTTGATAACTGAACTGGTTTTTATTTACTATGTCTGAAAATGTAGTTGGGTGTTTAAATCTCAGGGGGATTTGGACTGATAGTAATGAATTTACATGAGTGAACTTGGACAGAGGACAAGAGCTAGAGTTTTATAATTGTTTACATCATATTTACTATGTCTGAAATACAGAGGGTAAAAATTTCGGGGAAATTGATGGTTTATTTACAAAGACTTGAGGGTGGAAGAGGGTGGGGGACAAGAGCTAGAGCTCAGTAACTGACTTGATCTTATTTACTAACTTTGAAGTATGTCTGCTTTTAATTTTAGGGAAATTGATGGGTTATTTACAAAGATATGAAGGAGAACTAAGGCGGAGACGAGAGCTGGAGCTCGATAACTGACTTGATTTTATTTACGGTGTCTGAAATACAGAGGGTAAAAATTTAAGGGAAATTGATGGTTTATTTACAAAGACTTGAGGGTGGAAGAGGGTGGGGGACGAGAGCTGGAGCTCAGTAACTGACTTGATCTTATTTACTAACTTTGAAGTATGTCTGCTTTTAATTTTAGGGAAATTGATGGTTTATTTACAAAGATACGAAAGAGAATTAAGGCGGGGACGAGAGCTGGAGCTCGATAACTGTTTTGATCTTTTTTACGGTGCCTGAAATACAGAGGGTAGAAATTTCAGGGAAATTGGACTGATACTAACGAAGATACGAGAGAGAGCTAAGGCGGAGGACAAGAGCTGGAGCTTGGTAACTGTTTTGATCTTATTTACGGTGCCCGAAATACAGAGGGTAAAAATTTCAGGGAAATTGGACTGATACTAACGAAGATACGAGAGAGAGCTAAGGCGGAGGACAAGCGCTGGAGCTTGGTAACTAAATTACTGTATTGAACTACATTTGAAATATGATTATTTTTAAATTTTAGAGGGATTGGAATGATAGTATTCATTATACGACAGGGGACTAAGGTGGGGGAACGTGAGCTAGAACATGCTTACTAACATGATTTATTTGTGTAAAACTGACTTGCTTAATGAAAAGGAGCAAACATACGATGTTGGAAAATAGTTGAACTGAATGAAAGGAGAGAGAGAGAGAGAGGAGGGACGGTCCAGATATTATTATGGAGAAGATAAGATAAGAGGTCTGGCTGGCCGGGCGTAAGGTAAATAAAGGTGACGCGAGAGATTGCGAGGTAAGGGGGGAGGGAGGGGGGTGTGATGTACGAAACCCTGAAAACCATGACTTACACAGGTGATTTTCTAAATTTATATGAATAACTAAGGCTTACATAGACGATTTTGTAAGTTGAAAACATGTAAAACATGTCCGTAGAGTTCTCCTGGAAGCCCTAAAGAGCTACATACGTTACTTGAATTTGTCCCATAAGGCCTTAACAAACTTCTATGTCTCGGAAATTATTTTTCTCATAAGAACTTTAACAAACTTCTAAGTCTCGGAAATTATTTTTCTCGTAAGAAATCCTTACTTCTAAAATCTGTGACTCCCCAAATTCACCTGAAAACCCCCAAGCGATACACACGAATTTCCAAGAAAACAAAAATTCGTCTGTGAGTCGTACGACTCACAGGGGAATTTCCAAATTCACCTGAAACCCCCACGACTCACAAACGAATTTTCTCCCAGAAAAAAAAAATTCGTCTGTGAGTCTTACACCCTACTACTGACATAGAGACGTCAATTAATAGTGAGAAATGCTTCTCAGCTTCACAATTCAAATCAGAAGTTCATCAGACGACTTTTGAAACTTTTCTCAAGCGACCAAATCCATCCCTAACCTGGCTGACCGCCGGCCATTTTGACGGTCAAGAGGACTATGGTCTTCAGCCAAAGTTTTGGGTCACTTGTTTAACAAGAATTCTTTAGTGTTCAGAAAGTTTCATGTCGTCCGCATTAGTGAAACACTTTATTCTTTTGACTTTAAAAGCAAAGGACAATAAAGTTCAGAGTTACAGGCTTTATATTTTATGGTAGTTAGTGTGTTGTTAGTGGCTGTTAGCGTTTATAATAATAATGAATAATAATAATAATAATAATGAGAAAATCAGAAAACTTGAGAAAGATTCGAACTTATGTTCTGGGTACACCCAAGCAACCGGTCCTCGACTCAAGTCCATTACATTCAGCGGTCGACCCCACAGACGCATTCATATATTTTACATGCTGTTCATTCAAAACGGGAACTTTCTCAAGTATAAATTAATATTATAATATATTAGCATATTGTGTATATATAGGCATAGGTTAGGTTAGGTGTTTAGGTTCTGTTGGTGATTATTTGTATTTGTAGTACGTGGGTGAAGCATTTACAGCGTTGTGATTCGAACAAAATTCGTCAGTGAAGCACTTGTTCCGGATATGTTCGAACGTCAGCAGTTGTGAGTCGTGTGTAAACCGCTTTTCATTCATAAACAGGGGGTTTGGCGGGTGCATGGAATCACTTTTGGATCTTTGTTTGGAGGACGGGCTGACCCAAGAGCACAGGTTCGAGCCCTCCTCAAGACTCCTACTCATTTTCTCACTGACACCGATAGAGGCGAGACCAAAGAGCCAAAGCTAAACCTCTGCAAGCACAGCTACGTGAGTACATCCCATTATTGTATTTATGTTAACTATTTAATAACTGTAAACAAAGCCGCCAAAGATTGAGAAAAGATGTACAGGTTCGTAATTGTTTGCGTAATTGCTTCGTGATTCTGGCCCCTGGATTCACGAAGCAGTTACGCAAGCACCTACGAACCTGTACACCTTTTGTTCAATATCTGGCGGGTTTATTTACATATATTAAACAGTGTACAATGAGCTCCGAGGCGTCAGGACGCTGTTTATAACAATAACAAAATTTGCTTATGGAAGTTCCGACGCTCGTCAGCTGTTTAATGTCAACAAAGCCGCCATAGATTGAGAAAGCTGTATATAGCATCGAAGGTAGTTGCGTAACTGCTTGTTCAATCCTGGCCCTTTAAGGCAGTTTGACTGGTCCTTGAGGTTGTTAATAATATATTTCAACAAATTCATAACATCAGATTACAGTGTTGCTCGTCTAGTAGGTACAGTATTTTTGTATTTAAACAATGTACTAATTATTCTCAGGGTTGCTAGCTAAGGAAATCTGGCACCATTGCTAACGCGTCATTTACACAGGTGCCGTCGCTTCCGAGGAGGAATGGTCGAGACAGTTAACGGCGTCATTCACCACCTAGTCCAGTAGTTAACAAGCGTCGTATCATGTGCTCCAGAAGCTCCTGACGTGATCCAAGGTGTAATAGGGCATGAACCCGAGCAAGGAGGTACAAATAGCTCTCATTTGTTGGTTGTAGCAGCACCACCGCTGAGGGAGCGCGCCAAGCCAGCGTTCGTCAGTCAGTAATCCAGTATGGGCCTCGGCGTTCATGTGGTGGATCCGGCTTGAGAAGCAGCTAAGTTGATAATAATTAATTTAATAAATATAATAATAATCTTAATATGATTTATGTTTTAAATAGTTTTATAATTATTATGCAAAGAAATCGCGTCCACGTGATGAATCAATGAGGAAATAAGTGGAAACTATGTGATGAGGATGAGTTCCCAGCGTGTACTGGGTCGAAGCCTCATCTGGGCTTCTATACTGATTTTCTCATTATGATTAAAATTGTAATTCCAGTTACAATTGTCTCGTTGTTGTTGTTATTATTAATATGAAGGATAACGGGGGGGGGGGGGGGGGGGCGGAATCTGTCTGTGCCTGTCTGGCTATTTCCAAATTTCTGTTACCCGTTGTTTTGACGGCTTGTTGACGAGCACTTTAAGTCCTGTCAACCGCCTGTTACATGACCTGTGTGCTCAAACAGGGGGGTTGATCAAGCCGACCCCCCCCCCCAAACCCCCACGTGTCCTCTGTTGAAGAAAAGTCTTTTTCTTCTAAATATCAACTTCTTTTGCTTAGTCCTTTTGCCCCAATACGTCACATTCATGACGGAGTCGACCAATCCGTTAATAAATGGGACGTGTTCTTACAAATTAAAGCGCCGTAATACTGACGTTTTGATATGCATACGCCACGATGGGGTTGGGGGGGTTGGTTGGGTTCGTAAGCTTCTGGTTAGGCCAAAACAGTTGAGGTTTTTACGGAGTGTCAAATTCAGAAAAAGGTTTGGATGTATAGGTTTCGTAGAATCTATAATTTGGTGATTGGTAGTTCGGGGTACGAGGTTTGGGTGGTTATAGGCGGTCATTGGCATTGGTTATAGGCGGGTTGGGGTCGTCCCCCAATGCAATTAGCATTAAATATTAAATTAAAAAAAACAAAAATTCTAATCTCACTAAGGTCTTTCCAGGGTATTATTTCCTTCAAGCTCCCAGGCTCTCTCGCTACACTCCCAGGCTCTCTCACTGCACTCCCAGGCTCTCTCGCTGCACTCCCAGGCTCTCTAGCTGCACTCCCAGGCTCTCTCGCTGCACTCCCAGGCTCTCTCGCTGCACTCCCAGGCTCTCTCGCTGCACTCCCAGGCTCTCTCGCTGCACTCCCAGGCTCTCTCGCTGCACTCCCAGGCTCTCTCGCTGCACTCCCAGGCTCTCTCGCTGCACTCCCAGGCTCTCTTGCTGCACTCCCAGGCTCTCTCGCTGTGCGTTGTAAATAACTAATATAATTTAGTGTACTATAAAAGTCAATTTTTCTTTTACATTTTTCTTTTTAAATACAAATATAGTTTTAGGTTTATTTTATATAATTACAAGCAATTAAAAAGATTATTTATAAATGCATAAAAATATTAATATATGCTTATAAAAGGAAATTCTAAAAGATTAAGGTTAACTACCTTTAATTAGCAAATAATAATACAAATATTCTTTAGTAATCTTTATAGAAAGTTATAACTAATTAAATTCTGCGTGCAGTGATAAGTGGTTACCCTATATAGATTGAATAAAAATTTTATAAAGATATATTCAAGATTATTACAGTAGATTTAAAAGACAAGGTTTAAACGTTTTCGTCGACTGATCAACGTGTCCTCTATCGAGGACCTTCACATATCGCTCGCTTGCGTTAATTTATGTCAAAAATTGTCGTACTAGAAAATGGAGGAGATTCGTGGAAGTGACGTTCTGTCCCGTTTTCTGCTATGGATCCTCTGGTAGGTTAGAAGAGGACACTAATTTCATCGTTTTCTTGAGGTTAGGAAGCCTTAGAAGGACGGGCTGCTGGACGCTAACCTCCAGCAGGACGTTAATTGGGCCTCCTTTTTTTAGGGGGGGGGGGAGGAGGGTTTCTAAAAGCAAATTACGTTACGTATATTAAAACAGCTCTGGGGACTGAAGGCTTACAATAACCATTGACGTAGTTGCCGTTGGCAACACTACGCGGGGCGGAGGGGGGCACTCAAAACACAAACACTCGCAGATACAAGAAAGATTTTCAATTAAATTGTTATCAAATTCCTTATTTAATTTCGAAACATCTTCAAATTCCACCCTTACTGAGGTAACATGGGACCTGCTCCCAGAATGTCGGGGTAACTCTCTCTCTCCCATGTTCTCTCGCTACACTCCCAGGTGAACAGCATGGGTGCCATAAGCACAATCAGAGAACACTGTATAAACATCAGAGTTCCTCGGTTGTTCAACATCCTCTCAGCGAGTATAAAAAAAAAATTGCCGGAACAACCGTGGACATCTTCAAGAGAAAATGTATAGTGTTTTTTCAAGGAGTACGGACAAACCTGGCTGTGGTGGGTATGTGGGCCTGCGAGGCGCTCCTAGCAACAGTCTGGTGGATCAAGCTCTCACAAGTCAAGCCTGACCTCGGAGCGGACTTTGGAAGAATGACATCTCACAGAACTCCATCAAGCAGATTCTCAGGCTACACTTCCAGAATCTTTCGGTACTCTCCCATGTTCTCCTGCTACACTCCCAGGCTCTCTCGCGTCGCTCCCATGATCTCTTACTACTCTCCCAGACACTCTCGCTACACTCCCAGGCTCTCACCCAGTGTGTAGTAAATAACTAATATAATTTAGTTTACTATAAAAAGTAATTTTTTTCTCTTTTTAAATAAAAATATTGTTTTAAGCTAATTATATTTAAATACAAGCTATATCAAAATTCTTGATAAAAGCATAAAAATTTAAATATTTTTTTAGTGAACAAAGTTGCAAATATTTTATTGTTAACTTAAAGTTGAACAAATTGTAATACAAATATTTGTTTGAAAGTATAATAGAAATATTTACTTAATTAAATATTGGGTGCTGCATTGTATTTTTACTTATGCCTCAACCTTACAAAATTTTGAAAAACTCTTTACAAATTGTTGGGCGATTTAGGAGTGTGGAACTAATACAGAGATTTAGGACAGCCATTGAATTAGTTAGGAGCAAGGGAGGAATCCCGATCATATGTGGCATTCTTCCAAGAAAGGGAGTGGGAAATGAATGGATGTCGAGGGCACTTGGTGTCAATTGCCGGCTGGAAAGATATTGCAAATCAAATGCAATATCTTTCATAGACAACTGGGAACGCTTCTATGGAAGAAATGAAATGTATGCTCGTGATGGGGTGCATCTATCGAGGGCTGGGGTTGTTGCTGTTGCGAACTCGTTGGAACCAGTGGTTAGAGGTGTTTGTTTGGGTTTAAACTGTTAGTAGATAGTGGTATGGGAATTGATTTGGAGGAAGGAGGAAATAAAAGTATGTGTGCGTGGGAAAAAAGAATTGGCAAAATGATCAGGGAAAGAAAAGGGCCTCAAAATAACAATTCACTTAGGATATATTACACTAACAGTAGAAGTCTAAGAAATAAAAGTAATGAATTAAATGCTCTTGTCTGCACAGAAAAAATAGATAATATCGCGCTTACCAAAACGTGGATGAATGTAGAAAATAGAGAACTATTAGCTGAATATTCGATGTGGATTTAATATATAACTTATTTAAGAATATTCTAAACAAAGCACAGGAACGTAGTATACCATACAAATTGAATAGATCGAATACTAATGACAAAAGTGGATAACAAATAATTTAAAGACCCTTATAGGTAAAAACAGAGAGCTTGGTACTAAAGGATTAAGAATGGGGAAGTCAGTTTAGAATAGGAATTCATACAACTGGTTAGAAATGTTAAAAAAAGAGATTAGGAAAGCAAAAAGAAACTATGAAGTTCGCATAGCAGAGCAAGCAAAGTCAAATCCTAAAGGGTTTTTTTCAGTTATATCGAACTAAAACTAGGGAAAGGATAGGTCCATTAAAATCTGAGACAGGTCAAATAACGGATAATGACAAGGAGATGAGTAGTATTTTTAACAAATATTTTATATCTGTATTTACTAAAGAAGAACTTAACAATATGCCTTCAGCCGAACAAGTCTATGTGGGTGGGGATGAGGACAGGTTGACTAGTTCAGCAGTTACCAGGGAGACTGTAATTAAACAATTAGAAAAACTAAAACCAAACAAATCCCCAGGGCCGGATGAAGTGTTTGCCAGGGTGCTTAAAGAATGCAAAGAGGAGCTTTCCGAGCCACTGTCTACCATATTTAATAAATCAATAGAGTCAGGCAGAGTGCCAGAGTCATGGAAGGTAGCTAATGTGGTACCAATTTTTAAGAAAGGAGATAGATCACTTGCGTCAAACTATCGGCCAATTAGCCTAACGTCTATTGTGGGAAAGTTACTTGAATCAATAATTGCAAATACAATTCATCTCCATCTTGAAAAACATAAATTAATAAATGAGTCGCAACATGGTTTTACAAATGGCCGTTCATGTTTAACAAATTTGCTAACTTTTTATTCCAGCATAGTTGAGGCAGTTGATAGTGGTAAGGATTGTGATGTTGTGTACCTTGACTTTAGGAAAGCTTTTGATACAGTGCCACATGAAAGGCTGATTAAAAAGTTAGTCTCATGGTATTGGGGGTGCTATATTAAGCTGGATTAGGGCATATCTATACCAAAGGAAACAGAGAGTTAGTATAAATGGAGTCAAGTCAGAGTGGGAAAATGTTGTAAGTGGGGTGCCTCAGGGCTCTGTCCTGGGACCTCTGTTGTTTATAATATATATAAATGATTTAGATTCAGGTTTGAGTAGCAACATTTGCAAATTTGCCGATGATACGAAAATCGGTAGGGAAATTAATTCGGAGGAGGACTCGCTATCACTTCAAGTTGATCTAGATAGGGTTTTGAAATGGTCGAAGGATTGGCAGATGCAGTTTAATGCTGATAAATGTAAAGTTCTGAGGTTAGGTAATGATGATAGGGTTACAAGATACGAGCTAGATGGTGTTGAGATTGCGAAGTCGAATTGCGAAAGGGATCTGGGAGTTATGATTAGTAAGAATTTAAAACAAAAGGATCAATGCATAAATGTTCGTAATAAGGCAAATCGGACACTTGGATTTATTAATCGCAGCGTTAGTAACAAGACACCTGGTGTGGTTCTCAAGCTATATCTCGCTCTAGTTAGGCCCCATTTAGATTATGCAGTTCAGTTTTGGTCGCCATATTATAGAATGGATATAAATTCACTTGAACGTGTCCAGCGTAGGATGACTAAGTTAATTCCCCAAATTAGAAATCTTTCATATGAAGAAAGATTAACAAAGCTTAAGTTGCATTCACTGGAAAGGCGAAGAGTTAGGGGTGACATGATAGAGGTTTACAAGTGGGTGAATGGACATAACAAAGAGGATATTAATAGGGTATTAAAAGTATCAACACAAGACAGAACACGAGACAATCGGTATAAATTGGATAAGTTTAGATTTAGGAAAGACTTGGGTAAATACTGGTTCAGTAACAGGGTTGTTGACTTATGGAACCAATTGCCGCGTAACATTGTGGAGGTGGGTCCCTCGATTGTTTCAAGCATGGGTTGGACATATATATGAGTGGGATTGGGTGGTTATAAATAGGAGCTGCCTCGTATGGGCCAACAGTCCTTCTGCAGTTGCCTTTGTTCTTATGTTCTTATCGCCCGTATGTGTTACTTTAGGCCAAAAATTGTCGTACTAGAAAATGGAAGCACCTCGCGGAAGTGACGTACCGTCCCGTTTTCTGTTATGGGTCCTCTGGTAGGTTAGGAGAGGACAATAATTTTACCGTTTTCATGACGTTGGGAAGCCTTAGAAGGACGGGCTGCTGCAACACCTCCAGCAGGACGATAATTTGGCCTCCTTGTTTTTTTTAGGGGGGGGGGGAGCTTGTCTAAAAGGAAATTAAATTACGTATATTAAAACAGCTCTGGGGACTGAAGGATTATAATAACCATTGACGAAGTTGCCGTTGGCAACACTACGCGGAGGGGGGGGGGGGCACTCAAAACACACAAAGTCGCAGATACAAGAACTATTTTCAATTAAATTTCTATCAAATTCCTAATTTCGAAACATTTTCAAATTCCAGCTTTGCTGAGGTAACATGGGACCTGCTCACACAATGTTAGCGAACTCTCTCACGTCCATGTTCACATGCTACGCTCCTATGTTCTCTGGCTTCACTCCCAGGCTCTCTTGTTACGCTCCCTGGATCTCTTGCTACGCTCCCAGGTGAACAGCATGGGTGCCATAAGCACAATCAGAGAACACTGTATAAACATCAGAGGTCCACGATTGTTCAACATCATTCCCGCGAGTATAAGAAATATTGCCGGAACAACTGTGGACATGTTGAAGAGAAAACTAGATAGTTTTCTTCAAGAAGGGCCGGACCAACCGGGCTGTGGCTAGTATGTGGGCCTGCAGACCGCTCCAAGCAACAGTCTGGTGGACCAAGCTCTCACATGTCAAGCCTGGCCTCCACCCTTGCTTAGGGAGTGGAAGAGATCCCAGAACCCCATCAAGCAGGTATCAAGCAGACTCTCTTCCTACACTCCCAGGCTCTCTCGCTAAGCTCCCATGTTCACTTGCTACACTCCCAGGATCTGTTGCTATGCGTCGTAAATAACCAATATAATTTAGTTTGCTATTAGAAGTCAATTTTTGTCGACATTTTTTCCCTCTTTAAATACAAACACAACTTCAAGATTTATATAGCATTTCATTATACATATATAAGTAAATCAACAAAAAGATTTAAATCGTATTATATATTTTTAAAGAGAAATTACAAACATTTTATTGTTTATTTATTATTTTACAAACGATAATATAAATGTTTTTTACTAAACTTTTTCTTAAAATTTATCTTTTTATATAATAAACGCAGCGAAATACTATTATCGGCATTGTGGTGATGATAATTTTCATAACAATAAATATAGTATATATCAATGAAGATCATAAAGATGAATGTAAAATGTTGTTGTCGTTTGATCTTCGATTTTTCTCTCAATGAACGTCGCTTCTGGCTCGTATGCAGTACATAAGGCCAAAAAATTTCCTCCTAAAAAATTGAATCGGCTCGCGAAAGTGACGTACTGTCCCGTTTTCTGTTATGGGTCCTCTGGTAGGTTAGGAATGGATTCCAAGTCCATCGTTTTCTTGACGATGGGAAGCCTTAGGAGGACGGGCTGCTGCAACACCTCCAGAAGGAGGTTAATTTGGCCGCCTTTTTTTTTGGGGGGGGGGGGTGAAGAGCTTGTCAAAAATGAAATTACCTTATGTATATTAAAACAGCTCTGGGGACTGAAGTCTTACAATAACCATTGACGTGGTTGCAACACTACACGCGGGGGGGGGGGGGGGGGGAGCGCAGAATAGAGACGAGTCAAGTTATTAACTTTTAGTTTTAACATCGTAAAACATGTTTGATTTAGGTTAAATCTTTGGGACTTTAGTCCAAAATTTGTTAGGTGTTAGAATTTGGTCATATGCGTATTATCTTATTTTTTTTTTTTGTTGTATGCTAAATTTCTTACATTATTGTAACATTTTGATTATACCGAAATAAACAATATATATAGCGATAGAGATTGTCTGTTAGGTTATCTCTATGAGGCTGGAGGCCAGATACTTAGTGCTACCCAAACCTAATTTTGTAAAATGGTTGGTCTGGGGAATGGGACGCTCATAGGCTGCTCGTGGTCGGTATTCTCCCAGGCTCTCTTGCTACACTCCCAGGCTCTCTCGCTACACTCACAGGCTCTCTCGCTACACTCCAAGGCTCTCTCGCTACACTCTCAGGCTCTCTCGCTACACTCCCAGGCTCTCTCGCTACACTCTCAGGCTCTCTCGCTACACTCTCAGGCTCTCTCGCTACCCTCCCAGGCTCTCTCGCTACCCTCCCAGGCTCTCTCGCTACCCTCCCAGGCTCTCTCGCTACCCTCCCAGGCTCTCTCGCTACCCTCCCAGGCTCTCTCGCTACCCTCCCAGGCTCTCTCGCTACCCTCCCAGGCTCTCTCGCTACCCTCCCAGGCTCTCTCGCTACCCTCCCAGGCTCTCTCGCTACCCTCCCAGGCTCTCTCGCTACCCTCCCAGGCTCTCTCGCTACCCTCCCAGGCTCTCTCGCTACCCTCCCAGGCTCTCTCGCTACCCTCCCAGGCTCTCTCGCTACACTCCCAGGCTCTCTCGCTACACTCCCAGGCTCTCTCGCTACACTCCCAGGCTCTCTCGCTACACTCCCAGGCTCTCTCGCTACACTCCCAGGCTCTCTCGCTACACTCCCAGGCTCTCTCGCTACACTCCCAGGCTCTCTCGCTACACTCCCAGGCTCTCTCTCTACACTCCCAGGCTCTCTCGCTACACTCCCAGGCTCTCTCGCTACACTCCCAGGCTCTCTCGCTACACTCCCAGGCTCTCTCGCTACACTCCCAGGCTCTCTCGCTACACTCCCAGGCTCTCTCGCTACACTCCCAGGCTCTCTCGCTACACTCCCAGGCTCTCTCGCTACACTCCCAGGCTCTCTCGCTACACTCCCAGGCTCTCTCGCTACACTCCCAGGCTCTCTCGCTACACTCCCAGGCTCTCTCGCTACACTCCCAGGCTCTCGCGCTACACTCCCAGGCTCTCGCGCTACACTCCCAGGCTCTCGCGCTACACTCCCAGGCTCTCGCGCTACACTCCCAGGCTCCCGCGCTACACTCCCAGGCTCTCGCGCTACACTCCCAGGCTCTCTCGCTACACTCCCAGGCTCTCTCGCTACACTCCCAGGCTCTCTCGCTACACTCCCAGGCTCTCTCGCTACACTCCCAGGCTCTCTCGCTACACTCCCAGGCTCTCTCGCTACACTCCCAGGCTCTCTCGCTACACTCCCAGGCTCTCTCGCTACACTCCCAGGCTCTCTCGCTACACTCCCAGGCTCTCTCGCTACACTCCCAGGCTCTCTCGCTACACTCCCAGGCTCTCTCGCTACACTCCCAGGCTCTCTCGCTACACTCCCAGGCTCTCTCGCTACTCTCCCAGGCTCTCTCGCTACTCTCCCAGGCTCTCTCGCTACTCTCCCAGGCTCTCTCGCTACTCTCCCAGGCTCTCTCGCTACTCTCCCAGGCTCTCTCGCTACTCTCCCAGGCTCTCTCGCTACACTCCCAGGCTCTCTCGCTACACTCCCAGGCTCTCTCGCTACACTCCCAGGCTCTCTCGCTACACTCCCAGGCTCTCTCGCTACACTCCCAGGCTCTCTCGCTACACTCCCAGGCTCTCTCGCTACACTCCCAGGCTCTCTCGCTACACTCCCAGGCTCTCTCGCTACACTCCCAGGCTCTCTCGCTACACTCCCAGGCTCTCTCGCTACACTCCCAGGCTCTCTCGCTACACTCCCAGGCTCTCTCGCTACACTCCCAGGCTCTCTCGCTACACTCCCAGGCTCTCTCGCTACACTCCCAGGCTCTCTCGCTACACTCCCAGGCTCTCTCGCTACACTCCCAGGCTCAGGAGGAAACTGTTTCCTCCTCAGAAGGAGGAGGAAACAGCTGGAAGCCAACGACAGCCACTGTGAACAATGTGTGGGAGAAAGGAACGGAGATAATTAAGGCGAGCCTAGGGAAAGTAGGTAATGCCGCTGAAAAAAATAAACCTTGTGAGGGCAAGATTCAGGACAATATAGTGAACTCGGAGGTTGGTACTCAAATATTGGAATATCTAAAAAAAAAAAAGTATATCAGAGGATTGAGGCATTAGAAAAATTAGCTATGGAGGGGTAGACGGGGTGAAGATGGTGGTGAAACAGGACGTGAAATAGAAAGTGAAACAGGACGTGAAATGGAAAATGAAACAGGACGTGAAATAGAAAGTGAAACAGGACGTGAAATGGAAAGTGAAACGTGCGTAGAAGAAAGTAAGAAAGAACATGACGTATTGATGATAGAGGATAGTCAGGAAAATGAACTTTCTAGTAATGTTAGCGGTGTTCAACCTTCTGTAGTGACAAATGTCGAAACAAAGGTTAAAGTAAAACGGTAGACAGAATAAAAAAAAAATGAATAATATTACCTTTGATGTTAGTAACTGTTGTGCAAGTGAAGAGAAAGCAAAAATGTTAATGTTGAGAGAGTGTCGAAGAAACTTTCGTATCTCATGGAATGTGACGGACAGGCCAATGGTAGTTTTATTATTAATCATGGATGAAAGTAGAGTGAGGATATTATCTTGGAACGTTAATGGGTTAAAAACTAGTGCGGTGGATGTACTCTTATTATACTCTTAGAGAGTACTATATTAACCTGAAATGTTAAATGGGATTCTTGAATTTGTGCGCCCCTTGAGGGACTTGAAATAGGGGGGGGGGGTAGAAATAGCCTAAGCTACTCTATGCCTTTGAGATGTATCTTTTTTCTTTTCTCAATAAACATACTATAACCAAGCTCTATGGCTACGCTCCCAAGCTCTCTCGCTACGCTCCCATGTTCTCACGCTACGCACTAAAGCCCTTTCCCTTTACTCCCAGGTTCTCTCGCTACGCTCCAATTGTTCTCTCGCTACGTCCCCTGGCTCTCTCGCTACGCTTCCATGTTCTCTTGCTACATTCCCAGACACTCTTGTTACGATCCCAGGTTTTCTAGCTATACGTCGAAAATAACCAATATAATTAAGTTTACTAAAAAAATTCCATTTGCTTTCAATATTTTTTACTCATTGAAAACGAGTATTTTTTCAAAGTAATTATATAAAATTATATAGTGTTAAAGTTAAAAAGATAAAAATAAAAAATATAATATATAACCATAGCAGGAATTGTAAACATTTTATTGTTTACTAAAAAGTTTATAATAATATTACAAACATTTGTAGTGAATTTTTATAATAACATATATTTCATTTGATATTGAGTTCCGCGATGAAACTTTAGCTCATTTATTCTTGCTAAAAATTTTTGAAACAATATATATAGATTATAATACTGAAGATCTAGAAATCAAGGTTAAAAGACTATCGTCGTCTAATCACCTCGTCTTCTTGCTGAAGAATGTCGCTTTTCGCACGTATCAATTACCTTAAGACGGAAATTGTCGTACTTGAAAATGGTAGCGGCTCGTGAAAGTGAAGAACTGTCCAGTTTTCTGTCGTGGGTCCTCTGGTAGGTTAGGAGAGGACATTAATTTTACCGTTTTCACGACGTTGGGAAGCCTTAGAAGGCCGGGCTGCTGCAACACCTCCAGCGGGACGTAAATTTTCCTCTCTTTTTTTTTTGGGGGGGGGGGGTGAGAGGGGAGGTTTGTTTAAAAGTAAATTATCTTACGTATATTAAAACAGCTCTGGGGACTGAAGGCTTACAATAACCATTGACGTAGTTGCCGTTGGCAACACTACGCGGGGGTGGGGGGGGGGGGGGAGGACCTCAAAACACAAACACTCGCAGATACAAGAACAATTTTCAATTAAATTGCTCTCAAATTCCTAATTTAATTCTGAAACATCTGCAAATTCCACCCTTACTGAGGTAACATGGGACCTGCTCCCAGAATGTCGGGGAACTCTCTCACTCCCATGTTCTCGCGCTACGCTCCCAGGTGAACAGCATGGGTAACATAAGCACAATCGGAGACCACTGTATAAACATCAGAGGTCCATGGATGTTTAACATCCTCCCAGCGAGTATAAAAAATATTGCCGGAACAACCGTGAACATCTTGAAGAGAAAACATGGTAGTTTTCTTCAAGAAATGCCGGATCAACCGGGCTGTGGTGGATATGTGCGCCTGTGGGCCGCTCCAAGCAACAGCCTGGAGGATCAAGCTCTCACAAGTCAAGCTTGGCTTCGGGCCGGGCTTGGGGAGTTGAAGAATTCCCACAATCCCATCAAGCAGGTATCAGGCAGATTCTTTTGCTATGCTCCCAGACTCTCTCGCTCCGCTCCCAGGCTCTCTCGCTTCGCTCCCATGTTCTCTTGTTATGCTCCCAGGTCTCTCGCAACACTCACGTTCTCTCGTTATGCTCCCATGTTCTCTCGCTACTCTCCCATGTTCTCTCAGTACGCTCCCAGGCACTCTCCTTATGTGTCGTAAATAATCAATATAATTTAGTTTACTATAAAAAGTCAATTTTCTTTCTATATTTTTCCGTTTTTAATACAAATATTTTTTCAAGCTAACTATATATATAATTGTATGCTATTAAAGTTAAATAAAATATTCAATAAAAAAGTTATTATATAACCATTTAAGACATTTGCAAACACTTTATTGGTTAATTAAAAACCTACAAATAATAATACAAACGTTCTTGGTCAATATTTATGATAAAATTTATCTCATTAAATTTTGAGTGCTGCATAATAATTGAATCTATTTGGGACGATTTTTAAATTTTTTGAAACCATATATACCACATATTACTTAAGATCTTTAAGACTAAGTTAAAAGGCAATCGTCCTCTAATCGTCTTGTCTTTCTATCGAAGACTCGCTTTTCACTCGTATGAATTACCTTTGGCCGGAAATTGTCGTACTTGAAAATGGAAGCGGCTCGCGAAAGTGAAGAACCGTCTCGTTTTCTGTTATAGGTTCTCTGGTAGGTTAGGATAAGACACTAATTTTACCGTTTTCAAGACGTTGGAAAGCCTTAGGGGCACAGGCTGCTGCAACACCTCCAGCGGGACCTTATTTTGGCCTCCTTTTCTTTGGGGGGGAGGGGTGAGGGGAGGCTTGTCTAAAAGGAAATTACCTTACGTATATTAAAACAGTTCTGGGGACTAAAGGCTTACAATAACCATTGACGTAGTTGCAACGCTACACGCGGGAGGGGGAGGGGTGGACAATCAAAACACAAACACTCACTGATACAAGAATAATTTTCAATTATATTAGTCTCAAATTCCCAATTTAATTTCGAAACATCTTCAAATTCTATCCTTACTGAGGTAACATGGGACCTGCTCCCAGAATGTCGAGGAACACTCACTCCCATGTTCTCACGCTATTCTCCCAGGTGAACAGCATGGATGCCATAATTACAATCAGAGAACATCAGAGGTCCACGGTTGTTCAACATTCTCTCAGCGAGTATAAGAAATGTTGCAGGAACAACCGTGGACATCTGCAAGAGAAAACTAGATACTTTTCTTCAGGAAGTGCCGGACCAACCGGGCTGTGGTGGATATGTGGGCCTGCGGGTCGCTCAAAGCAACAGCCTGTTGGACGAAGCTCTCCCATGTCAAGCCTGGCCTCGGGCTGGGGTTGGGTAATTGAAGAATTCCCAAAACCCCAATAAGCAGGTATCAAGCAGATTCTTTTGCTACACTCACATGTTCTCTAGCTTCGCTCCCATGTTCTCTCCTTTCGCTCCCAGGTTCTCTTGCTACGCTCACAGGCTCTCTCACTTTGCTCCCAGCCTCCCTCACTTTGCTCCCAGCCTCCCTCACTAGGCTCCCATCTTCTTTCGCTACACTCCCAGGCTCTCTCACTAGGCTCTCATGTTCTCTTGCTATGCTTCCACGCTCTATGGCTACGCTCCTAGGGTCCCTTGCTACGCTCCCATGTTCTCGTGCTATGCTACCAGGCTCTCCATTTATGCTCCCAGGTTTTCTAGCTATGCGTCGTAAATAACCAATATAATTTAGTTTACTATAAAAAGTAAATTTTTTGTATATTTTTCCTTTTTTAATGTGAATATTGTTTCAAGCTAATTATATATAATTACAGGCTATTAAAGTTAAATAAAATTAAAAAAAGGGTAATATATAACCATATAAGATATTTGCAAACAGTTTATAGTTTTCTAAAATGTTTACAAATAATGATACAAACATTTCTTGTCAATTTTTATGAGAAAATTTATTTTCAAATGTGAGTGTCGCGTGGTGGAGTCGTATGAATTCATTCAATTCAAATTTTTTGCTACAACAAATATGGTTTATATTATCGAAGATTTTTAAGACAAACTTAAAAGACATTCGTCGTCAAATCACCTTGACTTCTTCCGAAGAATGTCGCTTTTTCGCTTGTATGATTTACATTAAGCCGGAAATTGTCGTACATGAAAATGGAAGCGGCTCGCGAAAGTGACGTACTGTCCCGTTTTCTGTTATGGGTCCTCTGGTAGGTTAGGAGAGGACACTAATTTCACCGTTTTTTTGACGTTGGGAAGCCTTAGAAGGACGGGCTGCTGCAACATCTCAATTAGCAGTTATTCAATATTTAGTTACTCAATCAACACAGTTATCAACTTTTAATTTTAACATCATAAAACATGTCTGATTTAGGTTAAATCTTCGGGACTTTAGTCCGTAATTTGTTAAGTGTTTGAATTTCGTCATATGCGTATTTTTTAATTTTTTGTTTACACTAGAGTTCTTACATTATTGTAGCATTTTGATTATAATGAAATAAAGAAAATATATAGCAATAGAGATTGTCTGTTAGGTTGTCTCTATGAGGCTGGAGGCCAGATACTTAGAGCTACCCTAACCCAATTTTGCAAAATGGTTGGTCTGGGGTATGGGACGCACATAGGCTGCTCGTGGTCGGTCCTATTATTCAAGAGAAGGTCGAGCCCAACTGTGACACAACCACCACCACCTCAACATTGGTGAAAGGTTGCCAGCCGAGTCCCTTCATTTTTCTCTCGAAAACGATGACCGTGAATTCACTATGACATATTCTGAGAGTCACAGAGGGAAGAGAAAGAACAAATCCACAAGGGCCGTGATGAGGGTTCGAACCTACGTCCGGGTTAGTTAATTTGTTAGAAAGTTACAGGGTTAGAGAGACGAGGATAGAGGCTACACTTGGATAGTAAAATAGATGAAAGAGACCCTCCCCCTCTATCCCCCCCCCCAGTAATAATATAAGGCGACATTCAATTTAAGCAACAGCCTATAACCGGCCAAATTAAACTGCCTAATATTATAGTTCCATTAAATTTGCATATATACTCAATAATAAATTTTGTCACAGACTTCCCTTAGCAACGTCTTGAATTAAGCAACAAGTCTCTTTAATCATTTAGGCCAAAGGAACATATGCAAACTCAGCACGCGGTGTTGTCATAAAGTTATGGTAAGGTCTATAAGACCTGTTTATACCAGCAACACCGTCCCCTTAACTCTCCATCTGTCCCTCAGCGTCCTAAATACACATACACACTCACATGCCTATGGTGTATGTGTATGTATGCCTATATACACATACACATGCCTATGGTGTATTTTAGTGTTCATCTGCCCTTACAAGTACCTATAGTGTGTGTGTGTGTGTGAAGTACATATATAATCCTGTTTTAGCACACTGTATTGGAAAAAAATACGGTTTTAGCACACTGTACTGGAAGAAAATCCGGTTTTAGCACACTGTACGGGAAGAAAATCCTGTTTTAATACACTGTACTGGAAGAAAATCCGGTTTTAGCACACTGTACTGGAAAAAAATCCTGTTTTAACACACTGTACTGGAAGAAAATAAAAATCCCAAAATTCTTGACCGAAGGATCTCAGACTTACAAAGGTAGAAACATTAGTTTACCAGAAAGATCGCAAATGGGTCTGGTTCTCTGGGGATCGTCCCAGGGGGGAAGGTCCTGGGGAAGAACCGGTTCATTTTAAACCCCGAAACTGAATTATCCGCCTACACGCTACTCTTGGTTTTATCGACTCTCTGGTGAAGAGCGGAAGTCGGGGAGCGGGAAGAAATGTTTTCTCGGCATTCCGGGTTACAGTGTGATGAATTGGTCAGGTCATCTCCATCTCGGGTTCCCATTTTGGGGAGCATGAGACCGCCAGGAGGCTGGACGCGAGGCATCAGTGATGCTGTGATGCTGTTGGGTTTCAGGCAAGTGGATGATGCAGCATTTCGTGGTTGCAGTGGTGCAAGGAATAATTCTTTGGTGGGAACATGAGTGGATTGTGGTTGAACTGTGACTGGGTTGTTCTCTCGCGAGTGTGAGAGTGATTGATGGATGTGTGTGTGTGTACTCACCTAGTTGTACTCACCTAGTTGTGTCTGCAGGATCGAGCATTGACTCTTGGATCCCGCCTTTCGAGCATCGGTTGTTTACAGCAATGACTCCTGTCCCATTTCCCTATCATACCTGGTTTTAAAATTATGAATAGTATTTGCTTCCACAACCTGTTCCTGAAGTGCATTCCATTTTCCCACTACTCTCACGCTAAAAGAAAACTTCCTAACATCTCTGTGACTCGTCTGAGTTTCAAGCTTCCACCTATGTCCCCTCGTTCTGTTACTATTCCGTGTGAACATTTCGTCTATGTCCACTCTGTCAATCCCTCTGAGTATCTTATACGTTCCTATCATGTCCACCCCCTCTCCCTTCTTCTTTCTAGTGTCGTAAGGCATAGTTCCCTCAGGCGCTCCTCATACCCCATCCCTCGTAGCTCTGGGACGAGTCTCGTTGCAAACCTCTGAACCTTTTCCAGTTTCATTATATGCTTCTTCAGATGGGGACTCCACGATGAGGCGGCATACTCTATGACTGGCCTCACGTAGGCAGTGTAAAGCGCCCTAAATGCCTCCTTACTTAGGTTTCTGAATGATGTTCTAACTTTTGCCAGTGTAGAGTACGCTGCTGTCGTTATCCTATTTATATGTGCCTCAGGAGATAGATTAGGTGTTACGTCCACACCCAGGTCTCTTTCGCGCGTCGTCACAGGTAGGCTGTTCCCCTTCCTTGTGTACTGTCCCTTTGGTCTCCTATCTCCTAGTCCCATTTCCATAACTTTACATTTGCTCGTGTTGAATTCCAGTGGCCATTTCTCTGACCATCTCTGCAACCTGTTCAGGTCCTCTTGGAGGATCCTGCAATCCTCATCTGTCACAACTCTTCTCATCAACTTTGCGTCATCCGCAAACATCGACATGTAGGACTCTACGCCTGTAAACATGTCGTAAACATATACAAGAAATAGAATTGGTCCCAGCACCGATCCTTGTGGTACTCCACTTGTTACTGTTCGGCAGTCCGGCTTCTCGCCCCTTACCGTAACTCTTTGGCTCCTTCCAGTTAGGTAGTTCCTTATCCATGCTAGGACCTTTCCCCCCACCCCCGCCTGCCTCTCGAGCTCGAACAGCAGTCTCATGTGCGGTACTGTATCAAAGGCTTTTTGGCAGTGCAGAAATATGCAGTCTGCGCAACCATCTCTGTCCTGTCTTATCCTCGTTACTTTATCATAGTGTGTGTGTGTGTGTGTGTGTGTGTGTGTATGGCTACATGTATATACACAGACACAAACACACAAGGGGTGACAAAAGTGGGGGGAGGGGAGGAAGGGGTTAATTAAAAACAGGTGTAGGTATCCTGTGTGCTCACAGAGGGCCATCAATAGGGGCCGCGAACCTCCGGGATATTGATGCGTGTAGCTGTGTTATTGCTCCAAAGTCCTGTCACTGTGGTTGTTGGTATTAACCGCCTGTCCACACAGAATGACCTATATATATATTGTTAGCTGAGAGTGCGTGCTTGTTTTTGCGTGTGTGTGTTTGGGGGGGGGGTACATGTTTGTGTGCTTGCGTGTCTGCTTTCCAAACTGTCTTCCAATACAGATATATATGGATTTAAACGGAATTTGGATAGCAGGAATCCATAGTTATCCAAGCTAGGTAGTCGCAGTCATGGGGTTAAGAGTTTACATCGTCTGACAGACTGACCCCCTGACAGACTGACCCCCTGACAGACTGACCCCCTGACAGACTGGCCCCCTGACAGACTGACCGTCTGACAGACTGACCCCCTGACAGACTGACCCCCTGACAGATTGTCCCCCTGACAGACTGTCCCATGACAGACTGACCCCCTGTTACATTTGTCTCATTGCTATTATTATTATTTATATGAAGGATAACGGGGAGGGGGGGGCAGGATCTGTCTGTGCCTTTCTGTCTATTTCCAAATTTCTGTCACCCGTTGTTTTGACGGCTTATTGACGAGCACTTTAAGTCCTGTCAACCGCCTGTTACATGACCTGTGTGCTCAAACAGGGTGGTTGATCCACGCCCACACCCCTGGAACCCCCTGTGTCCTCTGTTGAAGAAAAGTCTTTTTCTTTTAAATGTCTACTTCTTGTGCTTAGTCCTCTTGCCCCAATACGTCACATTCATGACGGAGTCGACCAATCCCTTAATAAATGGGACGTATTCTTACAAATTAAAGCGCCATAATACTGACGTTTTGATATGCATAAGCCACGATGGGGTTGGGGGGGTTGGTTGGGTTCGTACGCTTCTGGTTAGGCTAAGAGTTGCGTTTTTTTTGGAGTGGAAAATTGAGAAAAAGGTTTGGATGTATAGGCTTCATTGAATCTATAATTTAGTGATTGGTAGTAGATTGGTAGTTCGGGGTACGAGGTTTGGGTAGTTATAGGCGGTCATTGGCATTAGTTATAGGCGGCTTGGGGTCGTCTCTCAATGCAACTTGCATAAAATGGTAAATAAAAAAATAATTCAAATCCCGCTAAGGTCTATCCAGGGGTATTATTTCCTTCAAGCTCCCAGGCTCTCTCGCTACACTCCCAGGCTCTCTCGCTACACTCCCAGGCTCTCTCGCTACACTCCCAGGCTCTCTCGCTACACTCCCAGGCTCTCTCGCTACACTCCCAGGCTCTCTCGCTACACTCCCAGGTTCTCTCGCTACACTCCCAGGCTCTCTCGCTACACTCCCAGGCTCTCTCGCTACACTCCCAGGCTGTCTCGCTATGCGTTGTAAATAACTAATATAACTTAGTGTACTATAAAATCAATTTTTCTTTTACATTTTTCTTTTTGATTACAAATATAGTTTTAAGTTTATTTTATATAATTACAAGCAATTAAAAGATTATCAATAAATGCATAAAAATATTAGTATATACTTATCAAAGGAAATTCAAAAAAATTAAGGTTATCTCCCTTACTTTGCAAATTATAATACAAATATTCTTTAGTAAACTTTATAGAAAGTTATAACTAATTAAATTCTGCGTGCAGTGATGAGTGTTTACCTTAAAAAGATTGAATGAAAATTTTGAAAAGATATATTCAAGATTATTACAGTAAATTAGACAAGGTTTAAACGTTTTCGTCGTCTGATCAACGTGTCCTCTATCGAGGACCTTCACATATCGCTCGATTGCGATAATTTGTCAAAAATTGTCGTACTAGAAAATGGAGGAGATTCGTGAGAGTAACGTTCTGTCCCGTTTTCTGTTATGGGTCCTCTGGTAGGTTAGGAGAGGACACTAATTTCACCGTTTTCTTGTGGGTGGGAAGCCTTAGAAGGCCGGGCTGCTGCAACACCTCCAGCAGGTGTTGGCCTCCTTTTTCTTCTGGGGGGGGGGGGAGGGAAGCTTTTCTAAAAGTAAATTACCTTACGTATATTAAAACAGCTCTGGGGACTGAAGGCTTACAATAACCATTGACGTAGTTGCCGTTGGCAACACTACGTGGTGGGGGGGGGGGGGGACTCAATACACAAACACTCGCAGATACAAGAATATTTTTCAATTAAATTGCTCTCAAATTACTAACATAATTTCGAAACATCTTCAAATTCCACCCTTACTGAGGTAACATGGGACCTGCTCCCAGAATGTTGGGGAACTCTCTCACTCCCATGTTCTCGTGCTACGCTCCCAGGGGAACAGCATGGGTGCCATAAGCACAATCAGAGAACATAAACATCAGAGGTCCACGGTTGTTCACCATCCTCCCAGCGAGTATGAGTAATATTGCTGGAACAACCTTGGACATCTTCACGAGAAAACTAGATTGTTGTCTTCAAGAAGTGGCGGACCAACCGGACTTTGGTGGGTATGTGGGCTTGCGGGCCTCTCCAAGCAACAGCCTGGTGGAGCAAACTCTCACATGTCAAGCCTGGCCTCGGGCCGGGCTTGGGGAGTAGAGGAACTCCCAGAACCCCATCAAGCAAGTATCAAGCAGACTCTCTTACTAAACTCCCAGGATCTCTCGCTACGCTCCCATGTTCACTTGCTACACTCCCAGGATCTTGCTATGCGTCGTAAAAAACAATAACATTTAGTTTGCTATTAAAAGTCAATTTTTGTCTATTTTTTCTTCTTTAAATACGAACATATCTTCAAGATATATATGTATAATTAAATGGGAAATAAAAGTAAATCAACAAAATCATTTAAATTGTATTATATATTTTATTATATTGTATTATATATATTGTATTATATATATTGTATTATATTGTATTATATATATATATAATATATATACATATATTATATTGTATTGTATTAAATTGTATTATATATTTTAAAAAAATAATTTCAAACATTTTATTGTATATTAAATATTTTACAAACGATTATATAAATGTTTTTTTCTAAACTTTTTCTTAAAATTTATCTTTTTATATAATAATGAGCGCAGCAATAAATATGTTACTTACCCACTCAATAACCTCATAATTTTGTAACAATGTATCGTATATATCAATAAAGATCGTAAAGACGAGTATAATTGGCTGTCGTCGTCTGATCTTCGATTTTTCTCTCAATGAACGTCGCTTCTGGCTCGTATGCGTTACATAAGGCCAAAAATTTTCCTCCTAAAAAATTGAAGCGGCTCGTGAAAGTGACGCACAGTCCCGTCTTCTGTTATGGGTCCTCTGGTAGGTTAGGTATGGATTCAAAGTCCATCGTTTTCTTGACGATGGGAAGCCTTAGGAGGACGGGCTGCTGCAACACCTCCAGAAGGAGGTTAATTTGGCCGCCTTTTATTTATTTTTTTTTTTTTGGGGGGGGAAGGTTTTCTAAAAGCAAATTACCTTACGTATATTAAAACAGCTCTGGAGACTGAAGGTTTACAATAACCATTGACGTAGTTGCCGTTGGCAACACTACGTGGGGGGGGGGCTAGTGTAGAGACGAGTCAAGTTATTAACTTTGAATTTTAACATCATAAAACATGTTTGATTTAGGATAAATCTTCGGGACTTTAGTCCGTAATTTGTTAAGTGTTAGAATTTAGTCATATGCGTATTTTTTTTGTTTACACTAGAGTTCTTACATTATTGTCGCATTTTGATTATAATGAAGTAAAAGAGAGATAAAGATTGTCTGTTAGGTTGTGTCTATGAGGCTGGAGGCCAGATACTTAGTGCTATCGTAACCCAATTTTGCAAAATGGTTGGTCTGGGGTATGGGACGCACATAGGCTGGTCGGGGGTAGGTCCTATTACTCAAGAGAAGGTCGAGGCCAACTGTGACACAACCACCACCACCACAATATTGGTGAAAGGTTGCCAGCCGAGTCCCTTCATTTTTCTCTCGAAAACGATGACCGTGAATTCACTATGACATATTCTGAGAGTTACGGAGGGGAGAGAAAGAACAAATCCATAACGGCCGAGATGAGGGTTCGAACCTACGTCCGGGTTAGTTAATTAGCTGGAAAGTTAAAGGGTTGAAGAGACGAGGATAGAGGCTACACTTGGATAGCAAAATAGATGAGAGAGAACCCTCCCCCCCCCCCCCCCCCCCCCCCCCCCCACTCCCCCTAGTAATAATATAAGGCGACATTCAATTTAAGCAAGAGCCTATAACAGGCCAATTTAAACTGGAAGAAAATCCTGTTTTAGCACACTGTACTGGAAGATAATCCTGTTTTAGCACACTGTCTTAGAAGGCAAAGAAAACAAATGCTAAAATACTTGACCGAAGGATCTCAGACTTACATGGGGTAGAAACATCAGTTTACCAGAAAGATCGCAAATGGGTCTGGTTCTCTGGGGATCGTCCCAGAGGGGAAGGTCCTGGAGAAGAACCGGTCCATTTTAAACAATGAAACTGAATTATCCACCTACACGCTACTCTCGGTTTTATCGACTCTCCGGTGAAGAGCGGAAGTCGGGGAGCGGGAAGAAATGTTTTCTCGGCATTCGGGGTTACAGTGTGACGAATTGGTCAGGTCATCTCCATCTCAGGTTCCCATTTTGGGGAGCATGAGACCGCCAGGAGGTTGGACGCGAGGCATCAGTGATGCTGTGATGCTGTTGGGTTTCAGGCAAGTGGATGATGCAGCATTTCGTGGTGTCAGTGGTGCAAGGCATGATTCTTTTGTGCGCACATGAGGGGACTGTTGTTGAACTGTTGCTGGGTTGTTCTCTCGCGAGTGTGTGGGTGATTGAGGGATGTGTGTGTGTGTGTGTGTGTATACTCACCTATTTGTACTCAACTATTTGTGCTTGCGGTTGTTGAGATTTGACTCTTTGGTCCCGCCTCTCAACCGTCAATCAACTGGTGTACAGATTTCTGAGCCTACTGGGCTCTATCATATCTACATTTAAAACTTTGTATGGAGTCAGCTGTGTGTGTGTGTTTGTGTATGGCTACATGTATACACACAGACACAAACACACGAGGGGTGACAAAAGGGGGAAGCGGGGGAGGAGGTTAATTCAAAACAGGTGTAGGTATCCTGTGTGCTCACAGAGGGCCATCAATAGGGGCCGCGAACCTCCGGGATATTGATGCGTGTAGCTGTGTTATTGCTCCAAAGTCCTGTCACTGTGGTTGTTGGTATTAACCGCCTGTCCACACAGAATGACCTATATATATATTGTTAGCTGAGAGTGCGTGCTTGTTTTTGCGCGTGTGTGTGGAGGGGGGGGGGGGTACATGTTTGTGTGCTTGCGTGTCTGCTTTCCAAACTGTCTTCTAATACAGATATATATGGATTTCAACGGAATTTGGATAGCAGGAATCCATAGTTATCCAAGCTAGGTAGTCGCAGTCAAGAGGTTAAGAGTTTACATCGTAAGACTGACTGACCCACTGACAGACTGACCCCTGACAGACTGACCCCCTGACACATTGACCCCAACAAACTTACACGTGACAGACTGACTCCTGACAGACTGACCCCCTGACAGATTGACCCCCCTGACAGACTGACCCCCTGACAGACTGACCCCCTGACAGACTGACCCCCCTGACAAACTGACCCCCCTGACAGACTGACCCCCTGACAGACTGACCCCCCTGACAGATTGACCCCCTGACAGACTGACCCCCTGACAGACTGACCCCCTGACAGACTGACCCCCCTGACAGACTGACCCCCCTGACAGAATGACCCCCCTGACAGACTGACCCCCCTGACAGACTGACCCCCCTGACAGACTGACCCCCCTGACAGACTGACCCCCCTGACAGACTGACCCCCCTGACAGACTGACCCCCCTGACAGACTGACCCCCCTGACAGACTGACCCCCCTGACAGACTGACCCCCCTGACAGACTGACCCCCCTGACAGACTGACCCCCCTGACAGACTGACCCCCCTGACAGACTGACCCCCCTGACAGACTGACCCCCCTGACAGACTGACCCCCCTGACAGACTGACCCCCCCTGACAGACTGACCCCCCCTGACAGACTGACCCCCCTGACAGACTGACCCCCCTGACAGACTGACCCCCTGACAGACTGACCCCCTGACAGACTGACCCCCCTGACAGACTGACCCCCTGACAGATTGACCCCTGACAGACTGACCCCCTGATAGACTGACCCCCTGTTACATTTGTCTCATTGTTATTATTATTATTTATATGAAGGATAACGGGGGGGGGCAGGATCTGTCTGTGCCTGTCTGGCTGTTTCTAAATTTCTGTCACCCGTTGTTTTGACGGCTTATTGACGAGCACTTTAAGTCCTGTCAACCGCCTGTTACATGAACTGTCAACCGCCTGTTACATGACCTGTCAACCGCCTGTTACATGACCTGTCAACCGCCTGTTACATGACCTGTCAACCGCCTGTTACATGACCTGTCAACCACCTGTTACATGACCTGTCAACCACCTGTTACATGACCTGTCAACCGCCTGTTACATGACCTGTCAACCGCCTGTTACATGACCTGTCAACCGCCTGTTACATGACCTGTCAACCGCCTGTTACATGACCTGTCAACCGCCTGTTACATGACCTGTCAACCGCCTGTTACATGACCTGTCAACCGCCTGTTACATGACCTGTCAACCGCCTGTTACATGACCTGTCAACCGCCTGTTACATGACCTGTCAACCGCCTGTTACATGACCTGTCAACCGCCTGTTACATGACCTGTCAACCGCCTGTTACATGACCTGTCAACCGCCTGTTACATGACCTGTCAACCGCCTGTTACATGACCTGTCAACCGCCTGTTACATGACCTGTCAACCGCCTGTTACATGACCTGTCAACCGCCTGTTACATGACCTGTCAACCGCCTGTTTCATGACCTGTCAACCGCCTGTTACATGACCTGTCAACCGCCTGTTACATGACCTGTCAACCGCCTGTTACATGACCTGTCAACCGCCTGTTACATGACCTGTCAACCGCCTGTTTCATGACCTGTCAACCGCCTGTTACATGACCTGTGTGCTCAAACAGGGTGGTTGATCCACGCACACCCCCCCCCCCCTGTGTCCTATGTTATGTTGAAGAAAAGTCTTTTTCTTTTAAATGTCATCTTGCCCCAATACGTCACATTCATGACGGAGTCGACCAATCCGTTAATAAATGGGACGTGTTCTTACAAATTAAAGCGCCATAATACTGACGTTTTGCTATGCATAAGCCACGATGGGGATGGGGGGGTTGGTTGGGTTCGTACGCTTCTGTTTAGGCAAAGAGTTGCGTTTTTTTCGAAGTGGAAAATTGAGAAAAAGTTTTGGATGTATAGGTTTCGTAGAATCTATAATTTGGTGATTGGTAGTAGATTGGTTGTGATTGGTAGTTCGGGGTACGAGGTTTGGGTGGTTATAGGTGGTCATAGGCATTAGTTATAGGCGGCTTGGGGGTCGTCCCCCAATGCAACTTGCATAAAATGGTAAATAAAAATAAAAAAATTCTAATCTCGCCAAGGTCTGTCCAGGGTATTATTTCCTTCAAGCTCCCAGGCTCTCTCGCTACACTCCCAGGCTCTCTCGCTACACTCCCAGGCTCTCTCGCTACACTCCCAGGCTCTCTCGCTACACTCCCAGGCTCTCTCGCTACACTCCCAGGCTCTCTCGCTACACTCCCAGGCTCTCTCGCTACACTCCCAGGCTCTCTCGCTACACTCCCAGGCTCTATCGCTACACTCCCAGGCTCTCTCGCTACACTCCCAGGCTCTCTCGCTACACTCCCAGGCTCTCTCGCTACACTCCCAGGCTCTCTCGCTACACTCCCAGGCTCTATCGCTACACTCCCAGGCTCTCTCGCTACGCTCCCAGGCTCTCTCGCTACACTCCCAGGCTCTCTCGCTCTACTCCCAGGCTCTCTCGCTACACTCCCAGGCGCCCTCGCTACACTCCCAGGCTCTCTCGCTACTCTCCCAGGCTCTCTCGCTACACTCCCAGGCTCTCTCGCTACACTCCCAGGCTCTCTCGCTACACTCCCAGGCTCTCTCGCTACACTCCCAGGCTCTCTCGCTACACTCCCAGGCTCTCTCGCTACACTCCCAGGCTCTCTCGCTACGCTCCCAGGCTCTCTCGCTACACTCCCAGGCTCTCTCGCTCTACTCCCAGGCTCTCTCGCTACACTCCCAGGCGCCCTCGCTACACTCCCAGGCTCTCTCGCTACTCTCCCAGGCTCTCTCGCTACACTCCCAGGCTCTCTCGCTACACTCCCAGGCTCTCTCGCTACACTCCCAGGCTCTCTCGCTACACTCCCAGGCTCTCTCGCTACACTCCCATGCTCTCTCGCTACACTCCCAGGCGCTCTCGCTACACTCCCAGGCTCTCACGCTACACTCCCATGTTCCCTCGCTTCGCTCCCATGTTCTCGGGCTACGTTCCAATGTTCACTTGCTACTCTCCCAGGATCTCTTGCTATGCGTCGTTAAAAACCAATATAATTTAGTTTGCTATTAGAAATCAATTTTTGTCGACATATTTTCACCCTTTAAATACAAATATAGTTTAAAGATATATATGTATAATTAAATGTTTATGAAAGTAAATGAACAAAAAAATAAAATTATATTATATATATAAAATAATATTGTATTATATATTTTTAAAAAATATTTACAAATATTTTATTGTTTATTAAGTATTTTACAAACGGGAATATAAATGTTTTTTTTTCTAAACTTTTTCTTAAAATTTATATCTTTATATTATGAGCGAAGCGACATACATTACAGTGACTTCAACTTTAAAAAATTTTGTAACAATATATATATATATAGTAAATATCATTGAAGATCGTAAAGATGAGTGCAAATCGCTGTCGTCGTCTGATCTTCTATTTTTCTCTCAAAGAACGTCGCTTCTGGCTCGTATGCGTTATATTAGGCCAAAAAATTTTCTACTAGAAAATTTAAGCGACTCTCAACAGTGACGTACTGTCCCGTCTTCTGTTATGGGTCCTCTGGTAGGTTAGGAATGGATTCTAAGTCCATCGTTTTCTTGACGATTGGAAGCCTTAGGAGGACGGGCTGCTGCAACACCTCCAGAAGGAGGTTAATTTTTCCGACATTTTTTTTTTTTTTTGGGGGGGGGGATTAATTAAAATGATAAAAAATTATATTTTTTATAATTTTTAAATTATGAGTGCAAATTGATAAATTAATCAGTTTATACGACTACATTTTTTTTAAATACATTATTAACTCATATTACCAAAGATCTTAAGTACGATCTGAAAGGCTATTGTTGTATGATCACCTTGCACTCTTCCGAGAACGTCGCTTTTTGCTCGTATGCGTTACCATAGGCCAAAAAGTGTCGTATTTGAAAATGGAAGCGGCTCGCGAAAGTGACGAACAATATATTCCATTTTCTGTTATGGGTCCTCTGGTAGGTTGGGAAAGGACACTAATTTCACTGTTTTCTTGACGTTGGGAAGCCTTAAGAGGACGGGCTGCTGCAACACCTCCAGCAGGACCTTAATTTTGCCGCCTTTTCTTGGAGGGGGGGGGGGGAGCATGTTTAAAAGGAAATTACCTTACGTATATTAAAACAGCTCTGGGGACTGAAGGCTTACAATAACCATTGACGTAGTTGCCGTTGGCAACACTACGCGGGGCGGGGGGGGGGGAGGGCGCAGTGTAGAGACGAGTCAAGTTATAAACTTTGAAATTTAACATCATAAAACATGTTTGATTTAGGTTAAATCTTCGGGACTTTAGTCCGTAATTTGTTAAGTGTTAGAATTTGGTCATATGCTTATTATCTTATTTTTTGTTTACTCTAGAGTTCTATTCAAGGAGGGTACTCAGGCCCTACATAACAGTTGGGACAGAAGAGGCCGTGGAACACCTAACGACGGATGGGTTTGAGAATATTGTGATGGTTACTCCGGAAGAAGGTATGATGCACACCAAGATCATAGTTTTTAAGTATCCAAATTATTTGGATCCTGATTATCTTCTTAATAACAATGATAGTGTTGTTTGGGCAAAGAGGAAAAGGGTTCGTGGTGAAAAACAAAACCAGGTTTTTGCCTTGGTAAAGTGTGAGGCTCCGGAGAGACTTTTTGTGCATGAACTAAGTTACAGGAATACAAAATACATTGAGGAGCCCATATTATGCATGAAATGTTCTCGTTGGGGCAATATTGCTTGGAAATGCCAGTTTGACTTCAGGTGTCGGTACTGTGGTAAGAAACACGACTCTCGAATGTGTAAAGTGAAGATTAAAAACTGTGAAAAATCGTCCCATCCTGTTGCAATTGTCGAGGCAGCCACAAAGCTGGATCCTATCTATGTCGCACGAAGCCTCATCTGAGAGACTCCAGGACGGGTCCTACAAGTAGGATAGATTTATCCTCGAAGGAAGGAAAGATTGTGCAGCAGGAACATGGAGGAAACAGCTGGAAGCCAACGACAGCCCCTGTGAACAATGTGTGGGAGAAATGAACGGAGATAATTAAGGCGACCCTAGGGAAAGTAGGTAAGGCCGCAGAAAAAAAAATAAACCTTGTGAGGACAAGGTTCAGGACAATATAGTGAACTCGGAGGTTGGTACTCAAATACTGGAATATCTAAAAACAAAAAAGTAGATCAGAGGATTGAGGCATTAGAAAAATTAGCTATGGAGGATAGACGGGGTGAAGATGGTGGTGAAACAGGATGTGAAAAGGAAAGTGAAACGTGCGTAGAAGAAAGTAAGAAAGAACATGACGTATTGATGATAGAGGATAGTCAGGAAAATGAACTTTTTAGTAGTGTTAGCGGTGTTCAACCTTCTGTAGTGACAAATGTCGCAACAAAGGTTAAAGTAAAACGGTAGACAGAATAAAAAAAAAATGAATAATATTACCTTTGATGTTAGTAGCTGTTGTGCAAGTGAAGAGAAAGCAAAAATGGTAGTGTTGGGAGAGAGTGTCGAAGAAACTTTCGTATCTCATGGAATGTGACGGACAAGCCAATGGTACTTTTATTATTAATCATGGATGAAGGTAGTGTGAGGATATTATCTTGGAACGTTAATGGGTTAAAAACTAGTGCGGTGGATGTACTCCATTATACTCTTAGAGAGTACTATATTTACCTGAAATGTTGAATGGGATTCTTGTATTTGTACTCTCTGAATTTGTGCGCCCCTTGAGGGACTTGAAATAGGGGGGGGGGGGTAGAAATAGCCTAAGCTAATCTATCCCTTTGAGATGTATCTTTTTTCTTTTCTCAATAAACATACTTGAACCAAGCTCTCGCTACGCTCCCATGTTCTCACGCTACGCACTAAAGCCCTTTCTCTTTGCTCCCAGGTTCTCTCGCTACGTCCCCAGGCTCTCTCGCTACGCTTCCATGTTCTCTTGCTACATTCCCAGACTCTCTTGTTACGATCCCAGGGTTTCTAGCTATACGTCGAAAATATCCAATATAATTTAGTTTACTATAAAAAGTCCTTTTGCTTTCAATATTTTTTACTCTTTGAAAACAAATAAATTTTCAAAGTAATTATATAAAATTATACGGTGTTAAAGTTAAGTATGATAAAAGTAAAAAATATAATATATAATCATAACAGTGATTGCAAACATTTTATTGTTTACTAAAAAGTCTATAATAATCTTACAAACATTTGTTGTGAGTTTTTATAATAACATTTATTTCATTGTAAAATGAGTTCCGCGGTGAGACTTTAGCTAATTTCATCTCTAGTAAAACTTTTAACACAATATATATTGATTATAATACCGAAGATCTAGAATTCAAGGGAGACATCTCCTGTTACACAGGGTGCAGTCGCAACTCCACAGATCTCCAGTATCAGCTCTTGATACTGCCAATGGCTCAAAAAGAGCCACCATTCACGGGCTATTCATGCCCGTGCCACCTCTTGGGTGGCTTAATGTTTATCAATCAGTCATCTAGAAGTCAAGGTTACAAGGCTATCGTCGTCTAATCACCTCGTCTTCTTGCGAAGAATGTCGCTTTTCGCACGTATCAATTAGCTTTGGACGGAAATTGTCGTACTTGAAAATGGAAGCGGCTCGCGAATGTGAAGAACTGTCCCGTTTTCTGTCGTGGGTCCTCTGGTAGGTTAGGAAAGGACACTAATTTTACCGTTTTCACGACGCTGGGAAGCCTTAGAAGGACGGGCTGCTGCAACACCTCCAGCGAGACGTAAATTTTCCTTTTTTTGGGGGGGGAGGGGGGTGAGAGGGGAGTTTGTTTAAAAGTAAATTACCTTACCTATATTAAAACAGCTCTGGGGACTGAAGGCTTACAATAACCATTGACGTAGTTGCCGTTGGCAACACTACGTGGGGGGGGGGACCCTCAAAACACAAACACTCGCAGATACAAGAACAATTTTCAATTAAATTGCTCTCAAATTCCTAATTTAATTCTGAAACTTCTGCAAATTCCACCCTTACTGAGGTAACATGGGACCTGCTCCCAGAATGTCGGGGAACTCTCTCACTCCCATGTTCTCGCGCTACGCTCCCAGGTGAACAGCATGGGTGCCATAAGCACAATCGGAGAACACTGTATAAACATCAGAGGTCCACGGTGGTTCAACATCCTCCCAGCGAGTATAAAAAATATTGCCGGAACAACCGTGAACATCTTGAAGAGAAAACATGGTAGTTTTCTTCAAGAAATGCCGGATCAACCTGGCTGTGGTGGATATGTGGGCCGCTCCAAGCAACAGCCTGGAGGATCAAGCTCTCACACGTCAAGCCTGACCTGGGGCTGGGCTTGGGGAGTAGAAGAACTCCCACAATCCCATCAAGCAGGTATCAGACAGATTCTTTTGCTACGCTCCCAGACTCTCTAGCTCCGCTCCCAGGCTCTCTTGCTCCGCTCCCAGGCTCTCTTGCTCCGCTCCCAGGCTCTCTTGCTCCGCTCCCAGGCTCTCTTGCTCCGCTCCCAGGCTCTCTTGCTCCGCTCCCAGGCTCTCTTGCTCCGCTCCCAGGCTCTCTTGCTCCGCTCCCAGGCTCTCTTGCTCCGCTCCCAGGCTCTCTTGCTCCGCTCCCAGGCTCTCTTGCTCCGCTCCCAGGCTCTCTTGCTCCGCTCCCAGGCTCTCTTGCTCCGCTCCCAGGCTCTCTTGCTCCGCTCCCAGGCTCTCTTGCTCCGCTCCCAGGCTCTCTTGCTCCGCTCCCAGGCTCTCTTGCTCCGCTCCCAGGCTCTCTCGCATCGCTCCCATGTTCTCTTGTTATGCTCCCAGGTCTCTCGCAACACTCCCATGTTCTCTCGTTATGCTCCCATGTACTCTCGCTACTCTCCCATGTTCTCTCAGTACGCTCCCAGTCTCTCTCGATATGGGTCGTAAATAACCAATATAATTTAGTTTACTATAAAAAGTCAATTTTCTTTTTATATTTTTTCCGTCTTTAATTCAAATATTATTTCAAGCTAACTATATATATAATTGTATGCTATTAAAGTTAAATAAGTCTTCAATAAAAAAGTTATTAATATAACCATTTAAGATATTTGCAAACACTTTATTGGTTGCTCAGAAACCTACAAATAATAATACAAACGTTCTTGGTCAAGTTTTATGATAACATTTATCTCACTAAATATTGAGTGCCGCATAATGATTTTATTTTCTTGCGATAATGTTCAATTTTTTTGAAACGATATGTATCAAATATTACTTAAGATCTTTAAGACAAAGTTAAAAGGCAATCGTCGTCTAATCGTCTTGTCTTTCTATCGAAGACTCGCTTTTCACTCGTATGAATTACCTTTGGCCGGAAATTGTCGTACTTGAAAACGGAAGCAGCTCGCGAATGTGAATAACTGTCCCGTTTTCTTCTATGGGTCCTCTGATAGGTTAGGATAGGACACTAATTTTATCGTTTTCAAGACGTTGGGAAGCCTTAGGAGCACGGGCTGCTGCAACACCTCCAGCTGGACCTTATTTTGGCCGCCTTTTCTTTGGGGGGGAGGGGTGAGGGGAGGCTTGTCTAAAAGGAAATTACCTTACGTATATTAAAACAGCTCTGGGGACTAAAGGCTTACAATAACCATTGACGTAGTTGCAACGCTACACGCGGGAGGGGGAGGGGGGGTGGACAATCAAAACACAAACACTCACAGATAAAAGAATAATTTTCAATTATATTACTCTCAAATTCCCAATTTAATTTCGAAACATCTTCAAATTCTATCCTTACTGAGGTAACATGGGACCTGCTCCCAGAATGTCGAGGAACACTCTGACTGCCATGTTCTCACGCTACGCTCCCAGGTGAACAGCATGGATGCCATAATTACAATCAGAGAACATCAGAAGTCCACGGTTGCTCAACATTCTCTCAGCGAGTATAAGAAATGTTGCAGGAACAACCGTGGACATCTGCAAGAGAAAACTAGATACTTTTCTTCAGGAAGTGCCGGACCAACCGGGCTGTGGTGGATATGTGGGCCTGCGGGTCGCTCAAAGCAACAGCCTGTTGGACGAAGCTCTCCCATGTCAAGCCTGGCCTCGGGCCGGGGTTGGGTAATTGAAGAATTCCCAAAACCCCAATAAGCAGGTATCAAGCAGATTCTTTTGCTACACTCCCATGTTCTCTAGCTTCGCTCCCATGTTCTCTCCTTTCGCTCCCAGGTTCTCTTGCTACGCTCACAGGCTCTCTCACTTTGCTCCCAGCCTCCCTCACTAGGCTCCCATGTTCTTTCGCTACACTCCCAGGCTCTCTCACTAGGCTCTCATGTTCTCTTGCTATGCTTCCACGCTCTATGGCTACGCTCCTAGGGTCCCTTGCTACGCTCCCATGTTCTCGTGCTATGCTACCAGGCTCTCCATTTATGCTCCCAGGTTTTCTAGCTATGTGTCGTAAATAACCAATACAGTTTAGTTTACTATAAAAAGTAAATTTTTTCTATATTTTTCCTTTTTTAATGTGAATATTGTTTCAAGCTAATTATATATAGTTACAGGCTATTAAAGTTAAATAAAATTTAAAAAAAATATATAATATATAACCATATAAAATATTTGCAAACAATTTATTGTTTTCTAAAATGTTTACAAATAATAATACAAACATTTTTTGTCAATTTTTATGAGAAAACTTATTTTAAAATGTGAGTGTCGCGTGGTGGAGTCATATGAATTTATCCAATTCAAATTTTTTCATACAATAAATATAGTTTATATTATCGAAGATCTTTAAGACAAACTTAAAAGACATTCGTCGTCAAATCATCTTGACTTCTTCCGAAGAATGTCGCTTTTTCGCTTGTATGATTTACATTAAGCCGGAAATCGTCGTACATGAAAATGGAAGCGGCTCGCGAAAGTGACGTACTGCCCCGTTTTCTGTTATGGGTCCTCTGGTAAGTTAGGAGAAGACAATAATTTCACCGTTTTTTTGACGTTGGGAAGCCTTAGAAGGACGGGCTGCTGCAACACCTCAATTAGCAGTTATTCAATATTCAGTTACTCAATCAACACAGTTATTAACTTTTAATTTTAACATTATAAAACATGTTTGAATTAGGTTTAATCTTCGGGACTTTAGTCCGTAATTTGTTAAGTGTTAGAATTTCGTCATATGCGTATTTTTTTATTTTTTTGTTTACACTAGAGTTCTTACATTATTGTAGCATTTTGATTATAATGAAGTAAACAAAATATATAGCGATAGAGATTGTCTGTTAGGTTGTCTCTATGAAACTGGAGGCCAGATACTTAGTGCTACCCTAACCCAATTTTGTAAAATGGTTGGTCTGGGGTATGGGACGCACATAGGCTGCTCGTGGTCGGTTCTATTATTCAAGAGAAGGTCCAGCCCAACTGTGACACAACCACCACCACCACAACATTGGTGAAAGGTTGCCGGCCGAGTCCCTGCATTATTCTCTCGAAAACGATGACCGTGAATTCTCTATGACATATTCTGAGAGTCACGGAGGGACGAGAAAGAACAAATCCACAAGGGCCGTGATGAGGGTTCGAACCTAAGTCCGGGTTAGTTAATTAACTGGAAAGGAAACGGGTTGGAGAGACGAGGATAGAGGCTACACTTGGATAGTATAATAGATGAAAGAGACCCTCCCCCTCTATCCCCCCCCCCCCCAGTAATAATATAGGGCGACATTCAATTTAAGCAACAGCCTATAACCGGCCAAATTAAACTGCCTAATATTATAGTTCCATTAAATTTGCATATATACTCAATATTAAATTTTGTCACACAGACTCCCCTCAGCAACGTCTTAAATTAAGCAACAAGTCTCTTTAATCAGTTAGGCCAAAGGAACAAATGCAAGCTCAACACGCGGTGTTGTCATAAAGTTATGGTAAGGTCTATAAGGCCTGTTTATACCAGCAACACCGTCCCCTTAACTCTCCATCTGTCCCGCAGATGGCTGGGATCGAGTCTCGTTGCAAACCTCTGAACCTTTTCCAGTTTCATTATATGCTTCTTCAGATGGGGACTCCATGATGAGGCGGCATACTCTATGACTGGCCTCACATAGGCAGTGTAAAGCGCCCTAAATGCCTCCTTACTTAGGTTTCTGAATGATGTTCTAACTTTTGCCAGTGTAGAGTACGCTGCTGTCGTTATCCTATTTATATGTGCCTCAGGAGATAGATTAGGTGTTACGTCCACACCCAGGTCTCTTTCGCGCGTCGTCACAGGTAGGCTGTTCCCCTTCATTGTGTACTGTCCCTTTGGTCTCCTATCTCCTAGTCCCATTTCCATAACTTTATATTTGCTCGTGTTGAATTCCAGTGGCCATTTCTCTGACCATCTCTGCAACCTGTTCAGGTCCTCTTGGAGAATCCTGCAATCCTCATCTGTCACAACTCTTCTCATCAACTTTGCGTCATCCGCAAACATCGACATGTCGGACTCTACGCCTGTAAACATGTCGTTAACATATACAAGAAATAGAATTGGTCCCAGCACCGATCCTTGTGGTACTCCACTTGTTACTGTTCGGCAGTCCGGCTTCTCGCCCCTTACCGTAACTCTTTGGCTCCTTCCTGTTAGGTAGTTCCTTATCCATGCTAGGACCTTTCCCATGCTAGGACCTTTCCCCCCACCCCCGCCTGTCTCTCGAGCTTGAACAGCAGTCTCATGTGCGGTACTGTATCAAAGGCTTTTTGTCAGTGCAGAAATATGCAGTCTGCGCAACCATCTCTGTCCTGTCTTATCCTCGTTACTTTATCATAGTGTGTGTGTGTGTGTGTGTATGGCTACATGTATATACACAGACACAAACACACAAGGGGTGACAAAAGTGGGGGGGGGGGGGGAGGAAGGGGTTAATTAAAAACAGGTGTAGCTATCCAGTGTTGGGGGGGGTACATGTTTGTGTGCTTGCGTTTCTGCTTTCCAAACTGTCTTCCAATACAGATATATATGGATTTCAACGGAATTTGGATAGCAGGAATCCATAGTTATCCAAGCTAGGTAGTCGCAGTCATGGGGTTAAGAGTTTACATCGTCTGACAGACTGACCCCCTGACAGACTGACCCCCTGACAGACTGACCTCCTGACAGACTGACCCCCTAACAGACTGACCGTCTGACAGACTGACCGTCTGACAGACTGACCGTCTGACAGACTGACCGTCTGACAGACTGACCGTCTGACAGACTGACCGTCTGACAGATTGTCCCCCTGACAGACTGTCCCATGACAGACTGACCCCCTGTTACATTTGTCTCATTGCTATTATTATTATTTATATGAAGGATAACGGGGAGGGGGGGGCAGGATCTGTCTGTGCCTGTCTGTCTATTTCTAAATTTCTGTCACCCGTTGTTTTGACGGCTTATTGACGAGCACTTTAAGTCCGGTCAACCGCCTGTTACATGACCTGTGTGCTCAAACAGTGTGGTTGATCCACGCCGACACCCCCGGAACCCCCTGTGTCCTCTGTTGAAGAAAAGTCTTTTTCTTTTAAATGTCTACTTCTTGTGCTTAGTCCTCTTGCCCCAATTCGTCACATTCATGACGGAGTCGACCAATCCCTTAATAAATGGGACGTGTTCTTACAAATTAAAGCGCCATAATACTGACGTTTTGATATGCATAAGCCACGATGGGGTTGGGGGGGTTAGTTGGGTTCGTACGCTTCTGGTTAGGCTAAGAGTTGCGTTTTTTTTGGAGTGGAAAATTGAGAAAAAGGTTTGGATGTATAGGCTTCATTGAATCTATAATTTAGTGATTGGTAGTAGATTGGTAGTTCGGGGTACGAGGTTTTGGTAGTTATAGGCGGTCATTGGCATTAGTTATAGGCGGCTTGGGGTCGTCTCTCAATGCAACTTGCATAAAATGGTAAATAAAAAAATAATTCAAATCCCGCTAAGGTCTATCCAGGGGTATTATTTCCTTCAAGCTCCCAGGCTCTCTCGCTACACTCCCAGGCTCTCTCGCTACACTCCCAGGCTCTCTCGCTACACTCCCAGGCTCTCTCGCTACACTCCCAGGCTCTCTCGCTATGCGTTGTAAATAACTAATATAACTTAGTGTACTATAAAATCAATTTTTCTTTTACATTTTTCTTTTTGATTACAAATATAGTTTTAAGTTTATTTTATATAATTACAAGCAATTAAAAGATTATCAATAAATGCATAAAAATATTAGTATATACTTATCAAAGGAAATTCAAAAAAATTAAGGTTATCTCCCTTACTTTGCAAATGATAATACAAATATTCTTTAGTAAACTTTATAGAAAGTTATAACTAATTAAATTCTGCGTGCAGTGATGAGTGTTTACCTTAAAAAGATTGAATGAAAATTTTGAAAAGATATATTCAAGATTATTACAGTAAATTAGACAAGGTTTAAACGTTTTCGTCGTCTGATCAACGTGTCCTCTATCGAGGACCTTCACATATCGCTCGCTTGCGATAATTTGTCAAAAATTGTCGTACTAGAAAATGGAGGAGATTCGTGAGAGTAACGTTCTGTCCCGTTTTCTGTTATGGGTCCTCTGGTAGGTTAGGAGAGGACACTAATTTCACCGTTTTCTTGTGGGTGGGAAGCCTTAGAAGGCCGGGCTGCTGCAACACCTCCAGCAGGTGTTGGCCTCCTTTTTCTTCTGGGGGGGGGAGGGAAGCTTTTCTAAAAGTAAATTACCTTACGTATATTAAAACAGCTCTGGGGACTGAAGGCTTACAATAACCATTGACGTAGTTGCCGTTGGCAACACTACGTGGTGGGGGGGGGGACTCAATACACAAACACTCGCAGATACAAGAATATTTTTCAATTAAATTGCTCTCAAATTACTAATATAATTTCGAAACATCTTCAAATTCCAACCTTACTGAGGTAACATGGGACCTGCTCCTAGAATGTTGGGGAACTCTCTCACTCCCATGTTCTCGCGCTACGCTCCCAGGTGAACAGCATGGGTGCCATAAGCACAATCAGAGAACATAAACATCAAAGGTCCACGGTTGTTCACCATCCTCCCAGCGAGTATGAGTAATATTGCTGGAACAACCTTGGACATCTTCACGAGAAAACTAGATTGTTGTCTTCAAGAAGTGGCGGAACAACCGGACTTTGGTGGGTATGTGGGCCTGCGGGCCTCTCCAAGTAACAGCCTGGTGGAGCAAACTCTCACATGTCAAGCCTGGCCTCGGGCCGGGCTTGGGGAGTAGAGGAACTCCCAGAACCCCATCAAGCAAGTATCAAGCAGACTCTCTTACTAAACTCCCAGGATCTCTCGCTACGCTCCCATGTTCACTTGCTACACTCCCAGGATCTTGCTATGCGTCGTAAAAAACAATAACATTTAGTTTGCTATTAAAAGTCAATTTTTGTCTATTTTTTCTTCTTTAAATACGAACATATCTTCAAGATATATATGTATAATTAAATGGGAAATAAAAGTAAATCAACAAAATCATTTAAATTGTATTATATATTTTATTATATTGTATTATATATATATAATATATATATATATATTATATTGTATTGTATTAAATTGTATTATATATTTTAAAAAATAATTTCAAACATTTTATTGTATATTAAATATTTTACAAACGATTATATAAATGTTTTTTTCTAAACTTTTTCTTAAAATTTATCTTTTTTATATAATAATGAGCGCAGCAATAAATATGTTACTTACCCACTCAATAACCTCATAATTTTGTAACAATGTATCGTATATATCAATAAAGATCGTAAAGACGAGTATAATTGGCTGTCGTCGTCTGATCTTCGATTTTTCTCTCAATGAACGTCGCTTCTGGCTCGTATGCGTTACATAAGGCCAAAAATTTTCCTCCTAAAAAATTGAAGCGGCTCGTGAAAGTGACGCACAGTCCCGTCTTCTGTTATGGGTCCTCTGGTAGGTTAGGTATGGATTCAAAGTCCATCGTTTTCTTGACGATGGGAAGCCTTAGGAGGACGGGCTGCTGCAACACCTCCAGAAGGAGGTTAATTTGGCCGCCTTTTATTTTTTTTTTTTTTGGGGGGGGAAGGTTTTCTAAAAGCAAATTACCTTACGTATGTTGACCAGACCACACACTAGAAATTGAAGGGACGACGACGTTTCGGTCCGTCCTGGACCATTCTCAAGTCGATTGTGATGAGGACAGGTAGGGACAGGCATTAAATAGGCAAGAGAGAGCTGAGGAGGAAAGTCAGGTGTAGGGGATAGTAGTAATGAGAACTGCAGCAGGCCTATTGGCCCATACGAGGCAGCTCCTATTATAACCACCGAAGGAGATAGTAATAGGAATAAGAAGAGGATAGCAAGGGAGCGTAGAAGACAATGAACAGAAAAAGGGAGAAGAGAGAAAGAAAGGGAAAGAGAAAGAAAGAAATGGAAGGGGGAAAGCTTATGTTAAGTCACGTTTGTTAGAAAGATTAGAGCATTTAAGTATATACTGTGAAAGGGAAGAGTCCACAGCAACAAAGCCAGGACTCAAGTTCATGTTGGGTACATTGTTAATAAGAGCCGATTCTACAAGACGGCGTCTGTGTAGAGTAGAGGCAGGAAAGATTATTTTGGAGGAAGACCAATCAATTGGATGATTAGAATCCCTCACATGGCAGAAGAGAGCATTGTTAGTGTCAGCAGACTTAACACTTCTCTTGTGTTCTTTAAGTCTGTCATTCAGTGTACGGCCAGTTTCGCCAAAGTATTGGAGAGGACAAGATGAACAGGAAATAGAGTAGACACCAGCAGCATTAGAAGCAGGAGGAGCAGTGTGAACTAGATTGCTACGAAGTGTGTTAGTTTGTCGAAAGGCGAGTTAATTTCTGTCACCCGTTGTTTTGACGGCTTATTGACGAGCACTTTAAGTCCTGTCAACCGCCTGTTACATAACCTGTCAACCGCCTGTTACATGACCTGTCAACCGCCTGTTACATGACCTGTCAACCGCCTGTTACATGACCTGTCAACCGCCTGTTACATGACCTGTCAACCACCTGTTACATGACCTGTCAACCACCTGTTACATGACCTGTCAACCGCCTGTTACATGACCTGTCAACCGCCTGTTACATGACCTGTCAACCGCCTGTTACATGACCTGTCAACCGCCTGTTACATGACCTGTCAACCGCCTGTTACATGACCTGTCAACCGCCTGTTACATGACCTGTCAACCGCCTGTTACATGACCTGTCAACCGCCTGTTACATGACCTGTCAACCGCCTGTTACATGACCTGTCAACCGCCTGATACATGACCTGTCAACCGCCTGTTACATGACCTGTCAACCGCCTGTTACATGACCTGTCAACCGCCTGTTACATGACCTGTCAACCGCCTGTTACATGACCTGTCAACCGCCTGTTACATGACCTGTCAACCGCCCGTTACATGACCTGTCAACCGCCCGTTACATGACCTGTCAACCGCCCGTTACATGACCTGTCAACCGCCCGTTACATGACCTGTCAACCGCCCGTTACATGACCTGTCAACCACCCGTTACATGACCTGTCAACCGCCTGTTACATGACCTGTCAACCGCCTGTTACATGACCTGTCAACCGCCTGTTACATGACCTGTCAACCGCCTGTTACATGACCTGTCAACCGCCTGTTACATGACCTGTCAACCGCCTGTTACATGACCTGTCAACCGCCTGTTACATGACCTGTCAACCGCCTGTTACATGACCTGTCAACCGCCTGTTACATGACCTGTCAACCGCCTGTTACATGACCTGTCAACCGCCTGTTACATGACCTGTCAACCGCCCGTTACATGACCTGTCAACCGCCCGTTACATGACCTGTCAACCGCCTGTTACATGACCTGTCAACCGCCTGTTACATGACCTGTCAACCGCCTGTTACATGACCTGTCAACCGCTTGTTACATGACCTGTCAACCGCCTGTTACATGACCTGTCAACCGCCTGTTACATGACCTGTCAACCGCCTGTTACATGACCTGTCAACCGCCTGTTACATGACCTGTCAACCGCCTGTTACATGACCTGTCAACCACCTGTTACATGACCTGTCAACCACCTGTTACATGACCTGTCAACCGCTTGTTACATGACCTGTCAACCGCCTGTTACATGACCTGTCAACCGCCTGTTACATGACCTGTGTGCTCAAACAGGGTGGTTGATCCACGCCCCCCCCCTCCCCCCCCCCCCCCCCCTGTGTCCTCTGTTGAAGAAAAGTCTTTTTCTTTTAAATGTCAACTTCTTGTGCTTAGTCCTCTTGCCCCAATACGTCACATTCATGACGGAGTCGACCAATCCATTAATAAATGGGACGTGTTCTTACAAATTAAAGCGCCATAATACTGACGTTTTGATATGCATAAGCCACGATGGGGTTGGGGGGGTTGGTTGGGTTCGTAAGCCTCTGGTTAGGCCAAAACAGTTGAGGTTTATACGGAGTGGCAAATTGAGAAAAAGGTTTGGATGTATAGGTTTCGTAGAATCTATAATTTGGTGATTGGTAGTTCGGGGTACGAGGTTTGGGTGGTTATAGGCGGTCATAGGCATTGGTTATAGGCGGGTTGGGGTCGTCCCCCAATGCAATTAGCATTAAATATTAAATTAAAAAAACAAAAATTCTAATCTCGCCAAGGTCTATCCAGGGTATTATTTCCTTCAAGCTCCCAGGCTCTCTCGCTACACTCCCAGGCTCTCTCGCTACACTCCCAGGCTCTCTCGCTACACTCCCAGGCTCTCTCGCTACACTCCCAGGCTCTCTCGCTACACCCCCAGGCTCTCTCGCTACACTCCCAGGCTCTCTCGCTACACTCCCAGGCTCTCTCGCTACACTCCCAGGCTCTCTCGCTACGCTCCCAGGCTCTCTCGCTACACTCCCAGGCTCTCTCGCTACACTCCCAGGCTCTCTCGCTACACTCCCAGGCTCTCTCGCTACACTCCCAGGCTCTCTCGCTACACTCCCAGGCTCTCTCGCTACACTCCCAGGCTCTCTCGCTACACTCCCAGGCTCTCTCGCTACACTCCCAGGCTCTCTCGCTACACTCCCAGGCTCTCTCGCTACACCCCCAGGCTCTCTCGCTACACTCCCAGGCTCTCTCGCTACACTCCCAGGCTCTCTCGCTACACTCCCAGGCTCTCTCGCTACGCTCCCAGGCTCTCTCGCTACACTCCCAGGCTCTCTCGCTACGCTCCCAGGCTCTCTCGCTACACTCCCAGGCTCTCTCGCTACGCTCCCAGGCTCTCTCGCTACACTCCCAGGCTCTCTCGCTACACTCCCAGGCTCTCTCGCTACACTCCCAGGCTCTCTCGCTACACTCCCAGGCTCTCTCGCTACACTCCCAGGCTCTCTCGCTACGCTCCCAGGCTCTCTCGCTACGCTCCCAGGCTCTCTCGCTACACACCCAGGCTCTCTCGCTACACTCCCAGGCTCTCTCGCTACACTCCCAGGCTCTCTCGCTACACTCCCAGGCTCTCTCGCTACACTCCCAGGCTCTCTCGCTACACTCCCAAGCTCAGGAGGAAACTGTTTCCTCCTCAGGAGGAGGAGAAAACAGCTGGAAGCCAACGACAGCCCCTGTGAACAATGTGTGGGAGAAAAGAACGGAGATAATTAAGGCGAGCCTAGGGAAAGTAGGTAATGCCGCTGAAAAAAAAATAAACCTTGTGAGGGCAAGATTCAGGACAATATAATGAACTCGGAGGTTGGTACTCAAATACTGGAATATCTAAAAAAAAAAGTATATCAGAGGATTGAGGCATTAGAAAAATTAGCTATGGAGGGGTAGACGGGGTGAAGATGGTGGTGAAACAGGACGTGAAATAGAAAGTGAAACAGGACGTGAAATAGAAAGTGAAACGTGCGTAGAAGAAAGTAAGGAAGAACATGACGTATTGATGATAGAAGATAGTCAGGAAGATGAACTTTCTAGTAGTGTTAGCGGTGTTCAAGCTTCTGTAGTGACAAATGTCGAAACAAAGGTTAAAGTAAAACGGTAGACAGAATAAAAAAAATAGATATGAATAATATTACCTTTGATGTTAGTAGCTGTTGTGCAAGTGAAGAGAAAGCAAAAATGTTAGTGTTGGGAGAGTGTCGAAGAAACTCGTATCTCATGGAATGTGACGGACAGGCCAATGGTAGTTTCATTATTAATCATGGATGAAGGTAGAGTGAGGATATTGTCTTGGAACGTTAATGGGTTAAAAACTAGTGCGGTGGATGTACTCTATTATACTCTTAGAGAGTACTATATTAACCTGAAATGTTAAATGGGATTCTTGTATTTGTACTATCTGAATTTGTGCGCAGCTTGAGGGACTTGAAATAGGGGGGGGGGGTAGAAATAGCCTAAGCTACTCTATCCCTTTGAGATGTATCTTTTTTCTTTTCTCAATAAACATACTTAAACTAAGCTCTCTGGCTTTGCTCCCATGTTCTCACGCTACGCACTAAAGCCCATTCCCTTTGCTCTCAGGTTCTCTCGCTACGTCCCCAGGCACTCTCGCTACGCTTCCATGTTCTCTTGCTACATTCCCAGACTCTCTTGTTACGATCCCAGGTTTTCTAGCTATACGTCGAAAATAACCAATATAATTTAGTTTACTATAAAAAGTCCTTTTGCTTTCAATATTTTTTACTCCTTGAAAACAAATAATTTTTCAAAGTAATTATATAAAGTTATACAGTGTTAAAGTTAAGTATGATAAAAGTAAAAAGAATAATATATAACTATAACAGTAATTGCAAACATTTTTTTGTTTACTAAAAAGTCTATAATAATCTTACAAACATTTGTTGTGAATTTATATAATAATATTTATTTCATTTAATATTGAGTTCCGCGATCATACTTTAGCTGTAGTCTTGTTGCAAAATTTTTTTAAAACAATATTTATAGATTATAATACCGATGATCTATAAGTCAAAGTTACAAGGCTATCGTCCACTAATCACCTTGGGCCAGATTCACGAAAGCACTTACGCAAACACTTGCGAACCTGTACATCTTTTCTCAATCTTTGGCGGCTTTGTTTACAATTATTAAACAGTTAATGAGTTCCGAAGCACCAGGAGGCTGTTTATCACAATAACAACAGTTGATTGGGAAGTTTTCATGCTTGTAAACGGATTAATAAATGTAACCAAAGCCGTCAAAGATTGAGGAAAGGTGTACACGTTCGTAAGTGCTTGCGTAAGTGCTTTCGTGAATCTAGCCCCTTGCCTTCTTGCGAAGAATGTCGCTTTTCGGACGTATCAATTACCTTAGGACGGAAATTGTCGTACTTGAAAATGGAAGCGGCTCGCGAATGTGAAGAACTGTCCCGTTTTCTGTCATGGGTCCTCTGGTAGGTTAGAATAGGACACCAATTTCACCATTTCACGACGTTAGGAAGCCTTAGGAGGACGGGCTGCTGCAACACCTCCAGCAAGACGTAGATTTTCCTCTTTTTTTTTTTAGGGGGGAGGGGTGAGAGGGGACGTTTGTTTATAAGTAAATTATATTATGTATATTAAAACAGCTCTGGGGACTGAAGGCTTACAATAACCATTGGCGTAGTTGCCGTTGGCAACACTACGCGAGGGGGGGGGGCACTCAAAACACAAACACTCGCAGATACAAGAACAATTTTCAATTAAACTGCTCTCAAATTCCTAATTTAATTCTGAAACTTCTGCAAATTCCACCCTTACTGAGGTAACATGGGACCTCTCCCAGAATGTCGGGGAACTCTCTCACTCCCATGTTCTCGCGCTACGCTCCCAGGTGAACAGCATGGGTGCCATAAGCACAATCAGAGAACACTGTATAAACATCAAAGGTCCACGGATGTTCAACATCCTCCCAGCGAGTATAAAAAATATTGCCGTAACAACCGTGAACATCTTGAAGAGAAAACATGGTAGTTTTCTTCAAGAAATGCCGGATCAACCGGGCTGTGGTGGGCCTGTGGGACGCTCCAAGCAACAGCCTGGAGGATCAAGCTCTCACAAGTCAAGCCTGGCCTCGGGCCGGGCTTGGGGAGTAGAAGAATTCCCACAATCCCATCAAGCAGGTATCAGGCAGATTCTTTTGCTACGCTCCCAGGCTCTCTTGCTCCGCTCCCAGGCTCTCTTGCTCCGCTCCCAGGCTCTCTTGCTCCGCTCCCAGGCTCTCTTGCTTCGCTCCCATGTTCTCTTGTTATGCTCCCAGGTCTCTCGCAACACTCCCATGTTCTCTCGTTATGCTCCCATGTTCTCTCGCTACTCTCCCATGTTCTCTCAGTATGCTCCCAGTCTCTCTCGATATGGGTCGTAAATAACCAATATAATTTAGTTTACTATAAAAAGTCAATTTTCTTTTTATATTTTTTCCGTCTTTAATTCAAATATTATTTCAAGCTAACTATATATATAATTGTATGCTATTAAAGTTAAATAAGTCTTCAATAAAAAATTTATTATATAACCATTTAAGATATTTGCAAATACTTTATTGGTTGCTCAGAAACCTACAAATAATAATACAAACGTTCTTGGGCATTTTTTATGATAACATTTATCTCACTATATGTTGAGTGCCGCATAATAATTTTATCTTCTTGCGATAACGTTCACTTTTTTTGAAACGATATGTATCAAATATTACTTAAGATCTTTAAGACAAAGTTAAAAGGCAATCGTCGTCTAATCGTCTTGTCTTTCTATCGAAGACAAGCTTTTCACTCGTATGAATTACCTTAGGCCGGAAATTGTCGTACTTGAAAATGGAAGCAGCTCGCGAATGTGAATAACTGTCCCGTTTTCTTCTATGGGTCCTCTGATAGGTTAGGATAGGACACTAATTTTACCGTTTTCAAGACGTTGGGAAGCCTTAGGAGCACGGGCTGCTGCAACACCTCCAGCAGGACCTTATTTTGACCGCCTTTTCTTTGGGGGGGAGGCTTGTCTAAAAGGAAATTACCTTACGTATATTAAAACAGCTCTGGGGACTAAAGGCTTACAATAACCATTGACGTAGTTGCAACGCTACACGCGGGAGGGGGAGGGGGGGGGGACAATCAAAACACAAACACTCACTGATACAAGAATAATTTTCAATTATATTAGTCTCAAATTCCCAATTTAATTTCGAAACATCTTCAAATTCTATCCTTACTGAGGTAACATGGGACCTGCTCCCAGAATGTCGGGGAACATTTTCACTCTCATGTTCTCACGCTACGCTCCCAGGTGAACAGCATGGATGCCATAAGCACAATCAGAGAACATCAGAGGTCCACGGTTGTTCAACATTCTCTCAGCGAGTATGAGAAATGTTGCAGGAACAACCGTGGACATCTGCAAGAGAAAACTAGATACTTTTCTTCAGGAAGTGCCGGACCAACCGGGCTGTGGTGGATATGTGGGCCTGCGGGTCGCTCAAAGCAACAGCCTGTTGGACGAAGCTCTCCCATGTCAAGCCTGGCCTCGGGCCGGGGTTGGGTAATTGAAGAATTCCCAAAACCCCAATAAGCAGATATCAAGCAGATTCTTTTGCTACACTTCCAGGTTCTTTCGCTTCGCTCCCAGGTTCTCTTGCTACGCTCACTGGCTCTCTCACTTTGCTCCCAGCCTCCCTCGCTAGGCTCCCATGTTCTTTCGCAACACTCCCAGGCTCTCTCGCTATTTTTCCATGTTCTCTTGGTATGCTCCCAGGCTCTCTCGCTACGCTCTCATGTTCTCTTGCTATGCTTCCACGCTCTATGGCTACGCTCCTAGGCTCCCTTGCTATGCTCCCATGTTCTCTAGCTATGCCTCCAGGCTCTAATATGGCTACGCTCCTAGGCTCCCTTGCTACACTCCCATGTTCTCGTGCTATGCTACCAGGCTCTCTATTTACGCTCCCAGGTTTTCTAGCTGTGCGTCGTAAATAACCAATATAATTTAGTTTACTATAAAAAGTAAATTTTTTCTATATTTTTCCTTTTTTAATGTGAATATTGTTTCAAGCTAATTATATATAATTACAGGCTATTAAAGTTAAATAAAATTTAAAAAAAAATTATAATATATAACCATATAAAATATTTACAAACAATTTATTGTTTTCTAAAATGTTTACAAATAAGAATACAAACATTTTTTGTCAATTTTTATGAGAAAACTTATTTTAAAATGTGAGTGTCGCGTGGTGGAGTCATATGAATTCATCCAATTCAAATATTTTCATACAATAAATATAGTTTATATTATCGAAGATCTTTAAGACAAACTTAAAAGACATTCGTCGTCAAATCATCTTGACTTCTTCCGAAGAATGTCGCTTTCTCGCTTGTATGATTTACATTAAGCCGGAAATTGTCGTACATGAAAATGGAAGCGGCTCGCGAAAGTGACGTACTGCCCCGTTTTCTGTTATGGGTCCTCTGGTAAGTTAGGAGAAGACACTAATTTCACCGTTTTTTTGACGTTGGGAAGCCTTAGAAGGACGGGCTGCTGCAACACCTCAATTAGCAGTTATTCAGTATTCAGTTACACAATCAACACAGTTATTAACTTTGAATTTTAACATCATAAAACATGTTTGATTTAGGTTAAATCTTCGGGACTTTAGTCCGTAATTTGTTAAGTGTTAGAATTTCGTCATATGCGTATTTTTTATTTTTTTGTTTACACTAGAGTTCTTACATTATTGTAGCATTTTGATTATAATGAAGTAAACAAAATATATAGCGATAGAGATTGTCTGTTAGGTTGTCTCTATGAAACTGGAGGCCAGGTACTTAGTGCTACCCTAACCCAATTTTGCAAAATGGTTGGTCTGGGGTATGGGACGCACATAGGCTGCTCGTGGTCGGTCCTATTATTCAAGAGAAGGTCGAGCCCAACTGTGACACAACCACCACCACCACAACATTGGTGAAAGGTTGCCAGCCGAGTCCCTTCATTTTTCTCTCGAAAACGATGACCGTGAATTCACTATGACATATTCTGAGAGTCACAGAGGGAAGAGAGAGAACAAATCCACAAGGGCCGTGATGAGGGTTCGAACCTACGTCCGGGTTAGTTAATTTGTTAGAAAGTTACAGGGTTAGAGAGACGGGGATAGAGGCTACACTTGGATAGTATAATAGATGAAAGAGACCCTCCCCCTCTATCCCCCCCCCCGCAGTAATAATATAGGGCGACATTCAATTTAAGCAACAGCCTATAACCGGCCAAATTAAACTGCCTAATATTATAGTTCCATTAAATTTGCATATATACTCAATATTAAATTTTGTCACACAGACTCCCCTCAGCAACATCTTAAATTAAGCAACGAGTCTCTTTAATCAGTTAGGCCAAAGGAACATATGCAAACTCAACACGCGGTGTTGTCATAAAGTTATGGTAAGGTCTATACGGCCTGTTTATACCAGTTACCCCTCCTCGACTCACCATTCATCCCTCAGCGTCCTAAATACACTTACAGACACTGCCTATGGTGTATGTGTATATGCCTATTTACACAAATACATGTCTATGATGTATTTTAGCGTCATCTGCCCTTACAAGGACCTATTGTTGACAAACGTCAACAACAGTTGATTGACAGTTGAGAGGCGGGCCGAAAGAGCAACGCTCAACCCCCGCAAGCACAACAACTACGTGAATACATCTTTCCTCAACCGCCAAAGATTGAGGAAAGGTGCACAGGTTCGTAAGTGCTTGCATAACTACTTCGTGAATCTGGCCCCTGGATTCACGAAGCAGTTACGCAAGCCCTTACGAACCTATACATCTTTTGTACAATATCTGGCGGGTTTGTTTACATATATTAAACAGTATACAATGAGCTGCGAGGCGCCAGGACACTGTTTATAACAATAACATTTGCTTGGGGAAGATCCGACGCTTGTCAGCTGTTTAATGTCAACAAAGCCGCCAAAGATTTAGAAAGCTGTATATCGGGTCGTAGGTAGTTGCGTAACTGCTTGTTCAATCCTGGCTCTTTAAGGCAGTTTGCCTGGTCCTTGAGGTTGTTAATAATATATTTCAACAAATGCATAACATCAGATTACAGTGTTGCTCGTCTAGTAGGTACAGTATTTTTGTATTTAAACAATGTACTAGTTATTCTCAGGGCTGCTAGTTAAGGAAACCTGGCACCATCGCTAACAGGTCATTTACACAGGTGCCGTCGCTTCCGAGGAAGAAGGTCGAGACAGTTAACGGCGTCATTCACCACCTAGTCCAGTAGTTAACAAGCGTCGTATCATGTGCTCCAGAAGCTCCTGACGTGATCCAAGGTGTAATAGGGCATGAACCCGAGCAAGGAGGTACAAATAGCTCTCATTTGTTGGTTGTAGCGGCACCGCCGCTGAGGGAGCGCGCCAAGCCAGCGTTCGTCAGTCAGTAATCCAGTTTGGGCCTCAGGGTTCGTGTGGTGGATCCGGCTTGAGAAGCAGCTAAGTTGATTATTATTATATTTATTAAAATAATTATTATCTTAATATAATTAATGTTTAAAATAGTTTTATGATTAATGTGTAAAGAAATCGCGTCCACGTGATGAATCAATGAGGAAATGAGTGGAAACAAAGTGATGAGGATGAGTTCCCAGCGTGTACAGGGTCGAAGCTTCATCTGGGCTTCTATACTGTTTGTCTCATTATGAATATAAGTGTAATTCCAGTTACAATTGTCTCATTGTTGTTGTTATTAATATGAAGGATAACGAGGGGGGGGGGGGAGATCTGTCTGTGCCTGTCTGGTTATTTCCAAATTTCTGTCACCCGTTATTTTGACGGCTTATTGACGAGCACTTTAATTAAGTCCTGTCAACCGCCTGTTCCATGACCTGTCAACCGCCTGTTACATGACCTGTCAACCGCCTGTTACATGACCTGTCAACCGCCTGTTACATGACCTGTCAACCACCTGTTACATGACCTGTAAACCGCCTGTTACATGACCTGTCAACCGGCTGTTACATGACCTGTCAACCGCCTGTTACATGACCTGTCAACCGGCTGTTACATGACCTGTCAACCGGCTGTTACATGACCTGTCAACCGGCTGTTACATGACCTGTCCACCGCCTGTTACATGACCTGTCAACCGCCTGTTACATGACCTGTCAACCGCCTGTTACATGACCTGTCAACCGCCTGTTACATGACCTGTCAACCGCCTGTTACATGACCTGTCAACCGCCTGTTACATGACCTGTCAACCGCCTGTTACATGACCTGTCAACCACCTGTTACATGACCTGTCAACCACCTGTTACATGACCTGTCAACCGCCTGTTACATGACCTGTCAACCGCCTGTTACATGACCTGTCAACCGCCTGTTACATGACCTGTCAACCGCCTGATACATGACCTGTCAACCACCTGTTACATGACCTGTCAACCGCCTGTTACATGACCTGTCAACCACCTGTTACATGACCTGTCAACCGCCTGTTACATGACCTGTCAACCACCTGTTACATGACCTGTCAACCGCCTGTTACATGACCTGTCAACCGCCTGTTACATGACCTGTCAACCACCTGTTACATGACCTGTCAACCACCTGTTACATGACCTGTCAACCACCTGTTACATGACCTGTCATCCGCCTGTTACATGACCTGTCAACCACCTGTTACATGACCTGTCAACCGCCTGTTACATGACCTGTCAAGCGCCTGTTACATGACCTGTCAACCGCTTGTTACATGACCTGTCAACCGCCTGTTACATGACCTGTCAACCGCCTGTTACATGACCTGTCAACCGCCTGTTACATGACCTGTCAACCGCCTGTTACATGACCTGTCAACCGCCTGTTACATGACCTGTCAACCGCCTGTTACATGACCTGTCAACCACCTGTTACATGACCTGTCAACCACCTGTTACATGACCTGTCAACCGCTTGTTACATGACCTGTCAACCGCCTGTTACATGACCCGTCAACCGCCTGTTACATGACCTGTCAACCGCTTGTTACATGACCTGTCAACCGCTTGTTACATGACCTGTGTGCTCAAACAGGGTGGTTGATCCACGCCCCCCCCTCCCCCCCCCCCCTGTGTCCTCTGTTGAAGAAAAGTTTTTTTCTTTTAAATGTCAACTTCTTGTGCTTAGTCCTCTTGCCCCAATACGTCACATTCATGACGGAGTCGACCAATCCGTTAATAAATGGGACGTGTTCTTACAAATTAAAGCGCCATAATACTGACGTTTTGATATGCATAAGCCACGATGGGGTTGGGGGGGTTGGTTGGGTTCGTAAGCCTCTGGTTAGGCCAAAACAGTTGAGGTTTATACGGAGTGGCAAATTGAGAAAAAGGTTTGGATGTATAGGTTTCGTAGAATCTATAATTTGGTGATTGGTAGTTCGGGGTACGAGGTTTGGGTGGTTATAGGCGGTCATAGGCATTGGTTATAGGCGGGTTGGGGTCGTCCCCCAATGCAATTAGCATTAAATATTAAATTAAAAAACAAAAATTCTAATCTCGCCAAGGTCTATCCAGGGTATTATTTCCTTCAAGCTCCCAGGCTCTCTCGCTACACTCCCAGGCTCTCTCGCTACACTCCCAGGCTCTCTCGCTACACTCCCAGGCTCTCTCGCTACACTCCCAGGCTCTCTCGCTACACTCCCAGGCTCTCTCGCTACACTCCCAGGCTCTCTCGCTACACTCCCAGGCTCTCTCGCTACACTCCCAGGCTCTCTCGCTACACTCCCAGGCTCTCTCGCTACACTCCCAGGCTCTCTCGCTACACCCCCAGGCTCTCTCGCTACACTCCCAGGCTCTCTCGCTACACTCCCAGGCTCTCTCGCTACACTCCCAGGCTCTCTCGCTACGCTCCCAGGCTCTCTCGCTACACTCCCAGGCTCTCTCGCTACACTCCCAGGCTCTCTCGCTACACTCCCAGGCTCTCTCGCTACACTCCCAGGCTCTCTCGCTACACTCCCAGGCTCTCTCGCTACACTCCCAGGCTCTCTCGCTACACTCCCTGGCTCTCTCGCTACACTCCCAGGCTCTCTCGCTACACTCCCAGGCTCTCTCGCTACACTCCCAGGCTCTCTCGCTACACTCCCAGGCTCTCTCGCTACACTCCCTGGCTCTCTCGCTACACTCCCAGGCTCTCTCGCTACACTCCCAGGCTCTCTCGCTACACTCCCAGGCTCTCTCGCTACACTCCCAGGCTCTCTCGCTACACTCCCAGGCTCTCTCGCTACACTCCCAGGCTCTCTCGCTACACTCCCAGGCTCTCTCGCTACGCTCCCAGGCTCTCTCGCTACACTCCCAGGCTCTCTCGCTACACTCCCAGGCTCTCTCGCTACACTCCCAGGCTCTCTCGCTACACTCCCAGGCTCTCTCGCTACACTCCCAGGCTCTCTCGCTACACTCCCAGGCTCTCTCGCTACACTCCCAGGCTCTCTCGCTACACTCCCAGGCTCTCTCGCTACACTCCCAGGCTCTCTCGCTACACTCCCAGGCTCTCTCGCTACACTCCCAGGCTCTCTCGCTACACTCCCAGGCTCTCTCGCTACGCTCCCAGGCTCTCTCGCTACACTCCCAGGCTCTCTCGCTACACTCCCAGGCTCTCTCGCTACACTCCCAGGCTCTCTCGCTACGCTCCCAGGCTCTCTCGCTACACTCCCAGGCTCTCTCGCTACACTCCCAGGCTCTCTCGCTACACTCCCAGGCTCTCTCGCTACACTCCCAGGCTCTCTCGCTACGCTCCCAGGCTCTCTCGCTACGCTCCCAGGCTCTCTCGCTACACTCCCAGGCTCTCTCGCTACACTCCCAGGCTCTCTCGCTACACTCCCAGGCTCTCTCGCTACGCTCCCAGGCTCTCTCGCTACGCTCCCAGGCTCTCTCGCTACGCTCCCAGGCTCTCTCGCTACGCTCCCAGGCTCTCTCGCTACGCTCCCAGGCTCTCTCGCTACGCTCCCAGGCTCTCTCGCTACGCTCCCAGGCTCTCTCGCTACGCTCCCAGGCTCTCTCGCTACGCTCCCAGGCTCTCTCGCTACGCTCCCAGGCTCTCTGGCTACGCTCCCAGGCTCTCTCGCTACACTCCCAGGCTCTCTCGCTACACTCCCAGGCTCTCTCGCTACACTCCCAGGCTCTCTCGCTACACTCCCAGGCTCTCTCGCTACACTCCCAGGCTCTCTCGCTACACTCCCAGGCTCTCTCGCTACACTCCCAGGCTCTCTCCCTACACCCCCATGTGTTCTCGCAATGCGTCGTAAATAACCAATATAATTTCGTTTACTATAAAAAATCAATTTTTTTCTATATTTTTTCATTTAATACGATAACGGTTTCAAGCTAATTATATATAATTATTTGCTATTAAAAACTAAACAAGAATTGATTAAAATTTTAAATATATATCCATTAAAGACAATTGCAAAGGTTTTATTGTTTATTTAGTAATCAACAAATGATAATACAAACGTTTTTTTCAACTTTTACATTATTTTTTATCTAATTATATAAAGATTGTCGCTGTCAAATTTACTCGTTCAATTACAACTTAAAATTTTTCAAATAATAAATATATTTTATATTACTGAAAATCTTCTAGCCAAGTTTATAGGGCTATGGTCATCTAGTCACGTTGTCTTCTTACGAAGACTGTCGCTTTTCGCTCGTATGAATTACCTGAGGCCGGAAATTGTCGTACTTGAAACTGGAAGTGACTCGCGAAAGTGAAGAACTATCCCGTTTTCTGTTATTGGTCCTCTGGTGCGTTAGGAGTGGACACTAATTTCACCGTTTTCTTGACGGTGGGAAGCCTTAGCTAAGAGGAGGGGCTTCTGCAATACCTCCAACAGGACGTTAATTTGTTCTCCTTATTTTTTTGGGGGATGGGAGAACTTGTCTAAAAAGAAATCACCTTACGTATATTAAAACATCTCTTGGGACTGAAGGTTTACTATAACCACAATTCCTCTAAAATTCTTAATTTAATTTCAAAACATCTTAAAATTCTACCCTTACTGAGGTAACATGGGAGCTGCTCCTAGAATGTCGGGGAACTCTCTCACTCCCATGTTCTCGCGCTACACTCCCAGGTGAACAGCATGGGTGCCATAAGCACAATCAGAGAACACTGTATAAACATGAGAGGTCCACGGTTGTTCAACATCCTCCCAGCGAGTATAAGAAATATTGCCGGAACAACCGTGGACATCTTGAAGAGAAAACTAAATAGTTTTATCAAAGAAGTGTCGGACCAACCGGGCTGTGGCTGGTATGTGGGCCTGCAGACCGCTCCAAGCAACAGTCTGGTGGACCAAGCTCTCACATGTCAAGCCTGGCCTCGGGCCGGGCTTCTGGAGTGGAAGAAATCCCAGAACCCCATCAAGCATGTATCAAGCAGACTCTCTTACTACACTCCCAGGCTCTCTCGCTACATTCCAATGTTATCTTGCTACACTCCAAGGCTCTCTTGCTGTGCGTCATAAAAAAACAATATAATTTAGTTTGCTATTAAAAGTCAATTTTTGTCTAATTTTTTTCCTCTTTAAATACGAACATGGCTTCAAGATATACATGTATACTTAAATGCTATAAAAAAATAAATCAACAAAAAAATATAAATTGTATTATGTATTTTAAGGAGTGATTACAAATATTTTTTTGTTGAGTATTTTAGAAAAAATAATATAATTTTTTGTTTCTAAACTTTTTCTTAAAATTTTTCTTTTTATATTATAATCGCAGCGATATACATTACTTCTCAGGTGCCGTAATAATAATTTCGTAACAATGTACAGTATATATCAAAGATCGTAAAGATGAGTGTAAAATGGGTCGCCGTCTGATCTTCGATTTTTCTCTCAAAGAACGTCGCTTCTGGCTCGTATGCGTTACATAAGGCCAAAAATTCACTATCACATATTCTGAGAGTTACGGAGGGAAGAGAGAGAACAAATTCACAAGGGACGTGATGAGGGTTCGAACCTACGTCCGGGTTAGTTAATTAGCTGGAAAGTTACAGGGTTGGAGAGACGGGGATAGAAGCTACACTTGGATAGAAATATAGATGAGCGAGACCCTCCCCCTCTATCCCCCCCGCAGTAATAATATAGGGCGACATTCAATTTAAGCAACAGCCTATAACCGGCCAAATTAAACTGCCTAATATTATAGTTCCATTAAATTTGCATATATACTCAATATTAAATTTTGTCACACAGACTCCCCTCAGCAACGTCTTAAATTAAGCAACAAGTCTCTTTAATCAGTTAGGCCAAAGGAACATATGCAAACTCAGCACGCGTTGTTGTCATAAAGTTATGGTAAGGTCTATAAGGCCTGTTTATACCAGTTACCCCTCCTCGACTCACCATTCATCCCTCAGCGTCCTAAATACACATACACACACTGCCTATGGTGTATGTGTATATGCCTATATACACATATACATGTCTATAGTGTATTTTAGCGTTCATCTGCCCTCACAAGGACTTATTGATGACATACGTCAACAATAGTTGATTGACAGTTGAGAGGCGGGCTGAAAGAGCAACGCTCAACCCCCGCAAGCACAACAACTATGTGAATACATCTTTCCTCAACCACCAAAGATTGAGGAAAGGTGCACAGGTTCGTTAGTGCTTGCATAACTACTAAGTAAATCTGGCCCCTGGATTCACGAAGCAGTTACGCAAGCACCTACGAACCTGTACACCTTTTGTACAATATCTGGCGGGTTTATTTACATATATTAAACAGTATACAATGAGCTGCGAGGCGTCAGGACGCTGTTTATAACAATAACAACATTTGCTTATGGAAGTTCCGACGCTCGTCAGCTGTTTAATGTCAACAAAGCCGCCAAAGATTGAGAAAGCTATACATAGGGTCGAAGGTAGTTGCGTAACTGCTTGTTCAATCCTGGCCCTTTAAGGCAATTTGACTGGTCCTTGAGGCTATACAAATGCATAACATCAGATTAGTGTTGCTCGTCTACTAGGTACAGCATTTATGTATTTAAAAAATGTACTAATTATTCTCACGGCTTCTAGTTAAGGATATCTGGCACTATCACTAACGCGTCATTTACACAGGTGCCGTCGCTTCCGAGGAGGAAGGTCGAGACTGTTAACGGCGTCATTCACCACCTAGTCCAGTAGTTAACAAGCGTCGTGTCATGTGCTCCAGAAGCTCCTGACGTGATCCAAGGTGTAATAGGGCATGAACCCGAGCAAGGAGGTACAAATAGCTCTCATTTGTTGGTTGTAGCGGCACCGCCGCTGAGGGAGCGCGCCAAGCCAGCGTTCGTCAGTCAGTAATCCAGTTTGGGCCTCGGCGTTCGTGTGATGGATCCGGCATGAGAAGCAGCTAAGTTGATTATTATTATATTTATTAAATTAATTATTATCTTTAATTAATTTTTAAAATAGTTTTATGATTATTGTGCAAAGAAATCCCGTCCACGTGATGAATCAATGAGGAAATCAGTGGAAACTATGTGACGAGGATGAGTTCCCAGCGTGTACAGGGTCGAAGCCTCATCTGGGCTTCTATACTGATTGTCTCATTATGATTAAAATTGTAATTCCAGTTACAATTGTCTCATTGTTGTTGTTATTATTAATATGAAGGACCGAGAGATGCAGTTTTTGGGCAGGTGTATATCGGGGCTTAGTGTCCCCACGGCCCGGTCCTCGACCAGGACTCCTTTTTGTCACACATCCCCCAGGAAGCAGCCCGTAGCAGCTGTCTAACTCCCAGGTACTTATTTACTGCTATGTAACAGGGGCATCAGGGTGAAAGAAACTCTGCCCGTTTCCGCCTCCCCCAAGGATCGAACCTGGAACCTCAGGACTACGAATCCCATGTGCTGTCCACTCAGCTGTCAGGCCCCTGGTGTTGATGACGGTGGGGAAAATCTGTCTATCTGTCTAATAGCGTTGTCTGACTATTTCTAAATTTCTGTCACCCGTTGTTTTGACGGCGTGTTGACGAGCACTTTAGGTCCTGTCAACCGCCTGTTACATGACCTGTCAACCGCCTGTTACATGGCCTGTCAACCGCCTGTTACATGACCTGTCAACCACCTGTTACATGACCTGTCAACCACCTGTTACATGACCTGTCAACCGCCTGTTACATGACCTGTCAACCGCCTGTTACATGACCTGTCAACCGCTTGTTACATGACCTGTCAACCGCTTGTTACATGACCTGTGTGCTCAAACAGGGTGGTTGATCCACGCCCCCCCCCCCCCCCCCCCCCCCCCCCCCCCCTGTGTCCTCTGTTGAAGAAAAGTCTTTTTCTTTTAAATGTCAACTTCTTGTGCTTAGTCCTCTTGCCCCAATACGTCACATTCATGACGGAGTCGACCAATCCGTTAATAAATGGGACGTGTTCTTACAAATTAAAGCGCCATAATACTGACGTTTTGATATGCATAAGCCACGATGGGGTTGGGGGGATTGGTTGGGTTCGTAAGCCTCTGGTTAGGCCAAAACAGTTGAGGTTTATACGGAGTGGCAAATTGAGAAAAAGGTTTGGATGTATAGGTTTCGTAGAATCTATAATTTGGTGATTGGTAGTTCGGGGTACGAGGTTTGGGTGGTTATAGGCGGTCATAGGCATTGGTTATAGGCGGGTTGGGGTCGTCCCCCAATGCAATTAGCATTAAATATTAAATTAAAAAAACAAAAATTCTAATCTCGCCAAGGTCTATCCAGGGTATTATTTCCTTCAAGCTCCCAGGCTCTCTCGCTACACTCCCAGGCTCTCTCGCTACACTCCCAGGCTCTCTCGCTACACTCCCAGGCTCTCTCGCTACACTCCCAGGCTCTCTCGCTACACTCCCAGGCTCTCTCGCTACACTCCCAGGCTCTCTCGCTGCACTCCCAGGCTCTCTCGCTACACTCCCAGGCTCTCTCGCTACACTCCCAGGCTCTCTCGCTACACTCCCAGGCTCTCACGCTACACTCCCAGGCTCTCTCGCTACACTCCCAGGCTCTCTCGATACACTCCCAGGCTCTCTCGCTACACTCCCAGGCTCTCTCGCTACACTCCCAGGCTCTCTGGCTACACTCCCAGGCTCTCTCGCTACACTCCCAGGCTCTCTCGCTACACTCCCAGGCTCTCTCGCTACACTCCCAGGCTCTCTCGCTACACTCCCAGGCTCTCTCGCTACACTCCCAGGCTCTCTGGCTACACTCCCAGGCTCTCTCGCTACACTCCCAGGCTCTCTCGCTACACTCCCAGGCTCTCTCGCTACACTCCCAGGCTCTCTCGCTACACTCCCAGGCTCTCTCGCTACACTCCCAGGCTCTCTCGCTCTACTCCCAGGCTCTCTCGCTACACTCCCAGGCTCTCTCGCTACACTCCCAGGCTCTCTCGCTACACTCCCAGGCTCTCTCGCTACACTCCCAGGCTCTCTCGCTACACTCCCAGGCTCTCTCGCTACACTCCCAGGCTCTCTCGCTACACTCCCAGGCTCTCTCGCTACACTCCCAGGCTCTCTCGCTACACTCCCAGGCTCTCTCGCTACACTCCCAGGCTCTCTCGCTACACTCCCAGGCTCTCTCGCTACACTCCCAGGCTCTCTCGCTACACTCCCAGGCTCTCTGGCTACACTCCCAGGCTCTCTCGCTACACTCCCAGGCTCTCTCGCTACACTCCCAGGCTCTCTCGCTACACTCCCAGGCTCTCTCGCTACACTCCCAGGCTCTCTCGCTACACTCCCAGGCTCTCTGGCTACACTCCCAGGCTCTCTCGCTACACTCCCAGGCTCTCTCGCTACACTCCCAGGCTCTCTCGCTACACTCCCAGGCTCTCTCGCTACACTCCCAGGCTCTCTCGCTACACTCCCAGGCTCTCTCGCTCTACTCCCAGGCTCTCTCGCTACACTCCCAGGCTCTCTCGCTACACTCCCAGGCTCTCTCGCTACACTCCCAGGCTCTCTCGCTACACTCCCAGGCTCTCTCGCTACACTCCCAGGCTCTCTCGCTACACTCCCAGGCTCTCTCGCTACACTCCCAGGCTCTCTCGCTACACTCCCAGGCTCTCTCGCTACACTCCCAGGCTCTCTCGCTACACTCCCAGGCTCTCTCGCTACACTCCCAGGCTCTCTCGCTCTACTCCCAGGCTCTCTCGCTACACTCCCAGGCGCTCTCGCTACACTCCCAGGCTCTCTCACTACACTCCCAGGCTCTCTCGATACACTCCCAGGCTCTCTCGCTCTACTCCCAGGCTCTCTCGCTCTACTCCCAGGCTCTCTCGCTCTACTCCCAGGCGCTCTCGCTACACTCCCAGGCGCTCTCGCTACACTCCCATGTTCCCTCGCTTCGCTCCCATGTTCTCGGGCTACGTTCCAATGTTCACTTGCTACTCTCCCAGGATCTCTTGCTATGCGTCGTTAATAACCAATATAATTTAGTTTGCTATTAGAAATCAATTGTTGTCGACATATTTTCACCCTTTAAATACAAATATAGTTTAAAGATATATATGAATAATTAAATGTTTATGAAAGTAAATGAACAAAAAAATAAAATTATATTATATATTTTTAAAAAATATTTACAAATATATTATTGTTTATTAAGTATTTTACAAACGGGAATATAAATGTTTTTTTTTTAAACTTTTTCTTAAAATTTATATCTTTATATTATGAGCGCAGCGACATACGTTACAGTGATTTTAACTTTAAAAAATTTTGTAACAATATATATATATATAGTAAATATCATTGAAGATCGTAAAGATGAGTGTAAATCGCTGTCGTCGTCTGATCTTCTATTTTTCTCTCAAAGAACATCGCTTCTGGCTCGTATGCGTTATATTAGGCCAAAAAATTTTCTACTAGAAAATTTAAGCGACTCTCAACAGTAACGTACTGTCCCGTCTTCTGTTATGGGTCCTCTGGTAGGTTAGGAATGGATTCTAAGTCCATCGTTTTCTTGACGAGGGGAAGCCTTAGGACGACGGGCTGCTGCAACACCTCCAGAAGGAGGTTAATTTTTCCGACATTTTTTTTTTTTTTTTGGGGGGGGGGGGATTAATTAAAATGATAAAAAATTATATTTTTTATAATTTTTAAATTATGAGTGCAAATTGATAAATTAATCTCAGTTTATACGACTACATTTTTTTTAAATAACATTATTAACTCATATTACCAAAGATCTTAAGTACGATCTGAAAGGCTATTGTTGTATGATCACCTTGCACTCTTCCGAGAACGTCGCTTTTTGCTCGTATGCGTTACCATAGGCCAAAAAGTGTCGTATTTGAAAATGGAAGCGGCTTGCGAAAGTGACGAACAATATATTCCATTTTCTGTTATGGGTCCTCTGGTAGGTTGGGAAAGGACACTAATTTCACTGTTTTCTTGACGTTGGGAAGCCTTAAGAGGACGGGCTGCTGCAACACCTCCAGCAGGACCTTAATTTTGCCGCCTTTTCTTGGAGGGGGGGGGGGAGCATGTTTAAAAGGAAATTACCTTACGTATATTAAAACAGCTCTGGGGACTGAAGGCTTACAATAACCATTGACGTAGTTGCCGTTGGCAACACTACGCAGGGCGGGGGTGGGGGGTGGGGGGTGGGGAGGGAGCAGTGTAGAGACGAGTCAAGTTATAAACTTTGAAATTTAACATCATAAAACATGTTTGATTTAGGTTAAATCTTCGGGACTTTAGTCCGTAATTTGTTAAGTGTTAGAATTTGGTCATATGCGTATTATCTTATTTTTTGTTTACTCTAGAGTTCTATTCAAGGAGGGTACTCACAGGCCCTACATAACAGTTGGGACAGAAGAGGCCGTAAACACCTAACGACGGATGGGTTTGAGAATATTGTGATGGTTACTCCGGAAGAAGGTATGATGCACACCAAGATCATAGTTTTTAAGTATCCAAATTATTTGGATCCTGATTATCTTCTTAATAAAAATGATAGTGTTGTTTGGGCAAAGAGGAAAAGCGTTCGTGGTGAAAAACAAAACCAGGTTTTTGCCTTGGTAAAGGGTGAGGCTCCGGAGAGACTTTTTGTGCATGAACTAAGTTACAGGAAAGTTGCAAAATACATTGAGGACCCATATTATGCACGAAGTGTTCTCGTTGGGGCAATATTGCTTGGAAATGCCAGTTTGAACCCAGGTGTCGGTACTGTGGTAAGAAACACGACTCTCGAAAGTGTAGAGTGAAGATTAAAAACTGTGAAAAATCGTCCCATCCTGTTGCAATTGTCGAGGCAGCCACACAGCTGGATCCTATCTATGTCGCACGAAGCCTCATCTGAGAGACTCCAGGACGGGTCCTACAAGTAGGATAGATTTATCCTCGAAGGAAGGAAAGATTGTGCAGCAGGAACATGGAGGAAACAGCTGGAAGCTAACGACAGCCCCTGTGAACAATGTGTGGGAGAAAGGAACGGAGATAATTAAGGCGACCCTAGGGAAAGTAGGTAATGCCGCTGAAAAAAAAATAAACCTTGTGAGGACAAGGTTCAGGACAATATAGTGAACTCGGAGGTTGGTACTCAAATATTGGAATATCTAAAAACAAAAAAGTAGATCAGAGGATTGAGGCATTAGAAAAATTAGCTATGGAGGATAGACGGGGTGAAGATGGTGGTGAAACAGGATGTGAAAAGGAAAGTGAAACGTGCGTAGAAGAAAGTAAGGAAGAACATGACGTATTGATGATAGAGGATAGTCAGGAAAATGAACTTTCTAGTAGTGTTAGCGGTGTTCAACCTTCTGTAGTGACAAATGTCGAAACAAAGGTCAAAGTAAAACGGTAGACAGAATAAAAAATAATGAATAATATTACCTTTGATGTTAGTAGCTGTTGTGCAAGTGAAGAGAAAGCAAAAATGTTAGTGTTGGGAGAGTGTCGAAGAAACTCTCGTATCTCATGGAATGTGACGGACAAGCCAATGGTAGTTTTATTATTAATCATGGATGAAAGTAGAGTGAGGATATTGTCTTGGAACGTTAATGGGTTAAAAACTAGTGCGGTGGATGTACTCCATTATACTCTTAGAGAGTACTATATTTACCTGAAATGTTGAATGGGATTCTTGTATTTGTACTCTCTGAATTTGTGCGCCCCTTGAGGGACTTGAAATAGGGGGGGGGGGGTAGCAATAGCCTAAGCTACCCTATCCCTTTGAGATGTATCTTTTTTCTTTTCTCAATAAACATACTTGAACCAAGCTCTCTCGCTACGCTCCCATGTTCTCACGCTACGCACTAAAGCCCTTTCTCTTTGCTCCCAGGTTCTCTCGCTACGTCCCCAGGTTATCTTGCTGCGTCCCCAGGCTCTCTCGCTACGCTCCCATGTTCTCACGCTACGCACTATAGCCCTTTCTCTTTGCTCCCAGGTTCTCTCGCTACGTCCCCAGGTTCTCTCGCTACATCCCAGGCTCTCTCGCTACGTCCCCAGGCTCTCTCGCTACGCTTCCATGTTCTCTTGCTACATTCCCAGACTCTCTTGTTACGATCCCAGGTTTTCTAGCTATACGTCGAAAATATCCAATATAATTTAGTTTACTATAAAAAGTCCTTTTGCTTTCAATATTTTTTACTCTTTGAAAACAAATAAATTTTCAAAGTAATTATATAAAATTATACGGTGTTAAAGTTAAGTATGATAAAAGTAAAAAATATAATATATAATCATAACAGTAATTGCAAACATTTTATTGTTTACTAAAAAGTCTATAATAATCTTACAAACATTTGTTGTGAGTTTTTATAATAACATTTATTTCATTGAAAAATGAGTTCCGCGGTTAGACTTTAGCTAATTTCATCTCCAGTAAAATTTTTGACACAATATATATTGATTATAATACCGAAGATCTAGAATTCAAGGGAGACGTCTCCTGTTACACAGGGTGCAGTCGCACCTCCACAGATCTCACGTATCAGCTCTTGATACTGCTAATAGCTCAAAAAGAGCCACCATTCACGGGCTATTCATGCCCGTGCCACCTCTTGGGTGGCTTAATGTTTATCAATTAATCATCTAGAAGTCAAGGTTACAAGGCTATCGTCCTCTAATCACCTCGTCTTCTTGCAAGAATGTCGCTTTTCGCACGTATCAATTAGCTTAGGACGGAAATTGTCGTACTTGAAAATGGAAGCGGCTCGCGAATGTGAAGAACTGTCCCGTTTTCTGTCGTGGGTCCTCTGGTAGGTTAGGAGAGGACACTAATTTTACCGTTTTCACGACGCTGGGAAGCCTTAGAAGGACGGGCTGCTGCAACACCTCCAGCGGGACGTAAATTTTCCTTTTTTTTTGGGGGGGAGGGGGGGGGTGAGAGGGGAGGTTTGTTTAAAAGTAAATTACCCTACCTATATTAAAACAGCTCTGGGGTCTGAAGGCTTACAATAACCATTGACGTAGTTACCGTTGGCAACACTACGTGGGGGGGGGGACTCTCAAAACACAAACACTCGCAGATACAAGAACAATTTTCAATTAAATTGCTCTCAAATTCCTAATTTAATTCTGAAACTTCTGCAAATTCCACCCTTACTGAGGTAACATGGGACCTGCTCCCAGAATGTCGGGGAACTCTCTCACTCCCATGTTCTCGCGCTACACTCCCAGGTGAACAGCATGGGTGCCATAAGCACAATCGGAGAACACTGTATAAACATCAAAGGTCCACGGATGGTCAACATCCTCCCAGCGAGTATAAAAAATATTGCCGGAACAACCGTGAACATCTTGAAGAGAAAACATGGTAGTTTTCTTCAAGAAATGCCGGATCAACCGGGCTGTGGTGGATATGTGGGCCGCTCCAAGCAACAGCCTGGAGGATCAAGCTCTCACAAGTCAAGCCTGACCTGGGGCCGGGCTTGGGGAGTAGAAGAACTCCCACAATCCCATCAAGCAGGTATCAGAAAGATTCTTTTGCTACGCTCCCAGACACTCTAGCTCCGCTCCCAGGCTCTCTCGCTTCGCTCCCATGTTCTCTTGTTATGCTCCCAGGTCTCTCGCAACACTCCCATGTTCTCTCGTTATGCTCCCATGTTCTCTCGCTACTCTCACATGTTCTCTCAGTATGCTCCCAGGCTCTCTCCTTATGTGTCGTAAATAACCAATATACTTTAGTTTACTATAAAAAGTCAATTTTCTTTCTATATTTTTTCTGCTTTTAATACGAATATAGTTTCAAGCTAAATATATATTATTGTATGCTATTAAAGTTAAATAAGTCTTCAATAAAATATATTATATAATCATATTAGGTATTTGCAAACACTTTATTGATTGCTAAGAATTCTATAAATAATAATACAAACGTTTTTGGTCAATTTTTATTATACCATTTATATCTTTAAAAATTGAGTGCCGCGTAATAATATTACATTTAGTGGGTTCGCTTATATTTTTTAAATATTATATACCACTTATTACTTAAGATCTTTAAGACGAAGTAAAAAGGCTATCGTCATGTCTTCCTATCGAAGACTGTCGCTTTTCACTCGTATGAATTACCTTTGGCCGGAAATTTTCGTATTTAAAAATGGAAGCAGCTCACGAAAGTGAAGAACTGTCCCGTTTTCTGTTATGGGTTCTCGGCTTGGTTAGGATAGGACACTAATTTTACCGTTTTCTTGAGGTTGGGAAGCCTTAGAAGGACAGGCTGCTGCAACACCTCCAGCAGGACGTTAATTTGGCCTCCTCTTTCTTTTTTTTTTTGGGGGGGGAGGGTTTCTAAAAGCAAATTACCTCACGTATATTAAAACAGCTCTGGGGACTGAAGGCTTACAATAACCATTGACGTAGTTGCCGTTGGCAACACTACGTGGGGGGGGACTCTCAAAACACAAACACTCGCAGATACAAGAACAATTTTCAATTAAATTGCTCTCAAATTCCTAATTTAATTTCGAAACATCTTCAAATTCTACCGTTACTGAGGTAACATGGGACCTGCTCCCAGAATGTCGGGGAACTCTCTCACTCCCATGTTCTCACGCTACACTCCCAGGTGAACAGCATGGGTGCCATAAGCACAATCAGAGAACACTGTATAAACATCAGAGGTCCACGGTTGTTCAACATCCTCCCAGCGAGTATAGGAAATATTGCCGGAACCACCAAGGACATCTTGAAGAGAAAACTAGATAGTTTTCTTCAAGAAGGGCCGGACCAACCGGGCTGTGGCTAGTATGTGGGCCTGCAGACCGCTCCAAGCAACAGTCTGGTGGACCAAGCTCTCACATGTCAAGCCTGGCTTCGGACCGGGCTTGGGGAGTCGAAGAAATCCCAGAACTCCATCAAGCAGGTATCAAGAAAAGACTCTTACTACACTCCCAGGCTCTCTCGCATCGCTCCCATGTTCCCTCGCTTCGCTCCCATGTTCTCGGGCTACGTTCCAATGTTCTCTTGCTACGTTCCAATGTTCACTTGCTACACTCCCAGGATTTCTTGCTATGCGTCGTAAATAACCAATATAATTTAGTTTGCTATTAGAAGTCAATTTTTGTCGACATATTTTCAGCCTTTAAATACAAATATAGTTTAAAGATATATATGTATAATTAAATGTTTATGAAAGTAAGTAAACAAAAAAATGAAATTGCATTATATACTTTTAAAAATTATTTACAAACATTTTATTGTTTATTAAGTATTTTACAAACGGGAAAATAAATGTTTTTTTTCTAAACTTTTTCTTAAAATTTATATCTTTATATAATGAGCGCAGCGACATACATTACAGTGAATTGGTCCTAAAAAAATAAAGTAACAGTATATATATAGTATATATCATTGAAGATCGTAAAGATGAGTGTAAATCGCTGTCGTCGTTTGATCTTCCATTTTTCTCTCAAAGAACATCGCTTCTGGCTCGTGTGCGTTATATAAGGCCAAAAATTTTCCTACTAGAAAATTAAAGCGACTCTCAACAGTGACGTATTGTTCCGTTTTCTGTTATGGGTCCTCTGGTAGGTTAGGAATGGATTCTAAGTCCATCGTTTTCTTGACGATTGGAAGCCTTAGGAGAAAGGGCTGCTGCAACACCTCCAGCAGGACCTTAATTTGGCCGCCTTTCCTTGTGGGGGGGGGGGGGGGAACTTGTCTAAAAGGAAATTACCTTACGTATATTAAAAAAGCTCTGGGGACTGAAGGCTTACAATAACCATTGACGTAGTTGCCGTTGGCAACACTACACAGGGTGGTTATCTTGATTCGATTTCGGGGCCTTAGTGTCCCAGCGGCCCGGTCCTCGACCAGGCCTCCACCCCCAGGAAGCAGCCCGTGACAGCTGATTAACACCCAGGTACCTATTTTACTGCTAGGTAACAGAGGCATAGGGTGAAAGAAACTCTGCCCATTGTTTCTCGCCGGCGCCTGGGATCGAACCCAGGATCACAAGTCCAGCGTGCTGTCCGCTCGGCCGACCGGCTCCCAGGGTGGGGGGAGGGCGGTGAAGAGACGTGTCAAGTTAATATCTTTGCATTTTAACATTATAAAGCATGTTTGATTTAGGTTAAATCTTCGGGACTTTAGTCCGTAATTTGTTAAGTGTTAGAATTTGGTCATGTGCGCATTTTATATATTTTTTGTTTATACTAGAGTTCTTACATTATTGTAGCGTTTTGATTATAAAGAAGTAAAAGAGAAAAATAGATTGTCTGTTAGGTTGTCTCTATGAGGCTGGAGGCCAGATACTTAGTGCTATCCTACCCCAATTTTGCAAAATGGTTGGTCTGGGGTATGGGACGCACATAGGCTGCTCGTGGTCGGTCCTATTATTCAAGAGAAGGTCGAGCCCAACTGTGACACAACCACTACCACCACAACATTGGTGAAAGGTTGCCAGCCGAGTCCCTTCATTTTTCTCTCGAAAACAATGACCGTGAATTCTCTATGACAAATTCTGAGAGTCAAAGAGGGGAAGAGAAAGAACAAATCCACAAGGGCCGAGATGAGGGTTCGAACCTACGTCCGGGTTAGTTAATTAGCTGGAAAGTTAAAGGGTTGGAGAGACGGGGATAGAGGCTGCACTTGGATTGGAAAATTGATGAGAGAGGACCCTCCTCCTCCCCCCCACTCCCCCTAGTAATAATATAAGGCGACATTCAATTTAAGCAACAGCCTATAACAGGCCAAATTAAACTGGAAGAAAATCCTGTTTTAGCACACTGCACTGGAAGAAAATCGTGTTTTAGCACACTGTACTAGAAGAAAATCGTGTTTTAGCACACTAAACTGGAAGAAAATCGTGTTTTAGCACACTAAACTGGAAGAAAATCGTGTTTTAGCACACTGCAGTGGAAGAAAATCGTGTTTTAGCACACTGTACTGGACGAAAATCGTGTTTTAGCACAATAAACTGGAAGAAAATCGTGTTTTAGCACACTAAACTGGAAGAAAATCGTGTTTTAGCACACTAAACTGGAAGAAAATTGTGTTTTAGCACACTAAACTGCAAGAAAATCGTATTTTAGCACACTGTACTGGAAGCCAATGAAAACAAATCCTAAAATTCTTGACCGAAGGATCTCAGACTTACAAGGGGTAGAAACATTAGTTTACCAGAAAGATTGCAAATGGGTCTGGTTCTCTGGGAATCGTCCCAGGGGGGAAGGTCCTGGGGAAGAACCGGTCCATTTTAAACCACGAAACTGAATTATCCGCCTACACGCTACTCTTGGTTTTATCGACTCTCTGGTGAAGAGCGGAAGTCGGGGAGCGGGAAGAAATGTTTTCTCGGCATTCGGGGTTACAGCGTGATGAATTGGTCAGGTCATCTCCATCTCATGTTACCATTTTGGGGAGCATGAGACCGCCAGGCGGCTGGACGTGAGGCATCAGTGATGCTGTTATGCTGTTGGGTTTCAGGCAAGTGGATGATGCAGCATTTCGTGGTTGCAGTGGTGCAAGGCACGATTCTTTGGTGGTCTCATGATTGGAATTTTTTCTCGCGAGTGTGTTGGTAAGGGAGTGATGAGTGTGTGTGTGTGTGTATACTCACCAATTTGTACTCAACTATTTGTGCTTGCGGGGGTTGAGCTTTGACTCTTTGGTTCCGCCTCTCTACCGTCAATCAACTGGTGTACAGATTCCTGAGCCTACTGGGTTCTATCATATCTATATTTAAAACTGTGTATAGAGTCAGCTGTGTGTGTGTGTGTGTGTGTGTATGGCTACATGTATACACACACACACACACACACACACACACACACACACAAACACACGAGGGGTGACAAAACGGGGAAGCGGGGGAGGAGGTTAATTCAAAACAGGTGTAGGTATCCTGTGTGCTCACAGAGGGCCATCAATAGGGGCCGCGAACCTCCGGGATATTGATGCGTGTAGCTGTGTTATTGCTCCAAAGTCCTGTCACTGTGGCTGTTGGTATTAACCGCCTGTCCACACAGAATGACCTATATATATATTGTTAGCTGAGTGTGCGTGCCTGTTTTTGCGTGTGTGTGTTGGGGGGGTACATGTTTGTGTGCTTGCGTGTCTGCTTTCCAAACTGTCTTCCAATACAGATATATATGGATTTCAACGGAATTTGGATAGCAGGAATCTATAGTTATCCAAGCTAGGTAGTCGCAGTCAAGAGGTTAAGAGTTTACATCGTCAGACTGACTGACCCACTGACAGACTGACCCCTGACAGACTGACCCCCTGACACATTGACCCCAACAAACTTACACGTGACAGACTGACTCCTGACAGACTGACCCCCTGACAGACTGACCCCCTGACAGATTGACCTCCTACAGATTGACCCCCTGACAGATTGACCTCCCTGACAGACTGACCCTCCTGACAGACTGACCCCCCTGACAGACTGACCCCCCTGACAGACTGACCCCCCCTGACAGACTGTCCCCCCCTTACAGACTGACCCCCCTGACAGACTGACCCCCCCAGACAGACTGCCCCCCCTTGACAGACTGACCCCCCTGACCGACTGACCCCCCTGGCAGACTGACCCCCTGACAGACTGACAGACTGACCCCCCTGACAGACTGACCCCCCTGACAGACTGACCTCCCCTGACAGACTGACCCCCCCTGACAGACTGACCCCCTGATAGATTGACCTCTGACAGACTGACCCCCTGACAGACTGACCCCTGACAGACTGACCCCCTGACAGACTGACCCCTTGTTACATTTGTCTCATTGTTATTATTAATATGAAGGATAACAGGGGGGGGGGGGCAGGATCTGTCTGGCTATTTCTAAACTTCTGTCGCCCGTTGTTTTGACGGCTTATTGACGAGCACCTTAAGTCCTGTCAACCGCCTGTTACATGACCTGTCAACCGCCTGTTACATGACCTGTCAACCACCTGTTACATGACCTGTCAACCGCCTGTTACATGACCTGTGTGCTCAAACAGGGGGGGGGGGTTGATCAAGCCGCCCCCCCCCCCCCCCCCCCCGTGTGTCCTCTGTTGAAGAAAAGTCTTTTTCTTTTAAATGTCAACTTCTTGTGCTTAGTCCTCTTGCCCCAATACGTCACATTTATGACGGAGTCGACTAATCCGTTAATAAATGGGACGTGTTCTTACAAATTAAAGCGCCATAATACTGACGTTTTGATATGCATAATCCACGATGGGGTTGGGGGGGTTGGTTGGGTTCGTACGCTTCTGGATAGGCCGAAAGAGTTGCGGTTTTTACGGAGTGGCAAATTGAGAAAAAGGTTTGGATGTATAGGTTTCGTAGAATCTATAATTTGGTGATTGGTAGTAGACTGGTTGTGATTGGTAGTTCCGGGTACGAGGTTTGGGTGGTTATAGGCGGTCATAGGCATTAGTTATAGGCGGCTTGGGGGTCGTCCCCCAATGCAACTTGCATATAATGGTAAATAAAAATAAAAAAAATATAATCTCGCCAAGGTCTATCCAGGGTATTATTTCCTTCAAGCTCCCAGGCTCTCTCGCTACACTCCCAGGCTCTCTCGCTACACTCCCAGGCTCTCTCGCTACACTCCCAGGCTCTCTCGCTACACTCCCAGGCTCTCTCGCTACACTCACAGGCTCTCTCGCTACACTCCCAGGCTCTCTCGCTACACTCCCAGGCTCTCTCGCTACACTCCCAGGCTCTCTCGCTACACTCCCAGCTAGGCTCTCTCGCTACACTCCCAGGCTCTCTCGCTACACTCCCAGGCTCTCTCGCTACACTCCCAGGCTCTCTCGCTACACTCCCAGGCTCTCTCGCTACACTCCCAGGCTCTCTCGCTACACTCCCAGGCTCTCTCGCTACACTCCCAGGCTCTCTCGCTACACTCCCAGGCTCTATCGCTACACTCCCAGGCTCTCTCGCTACACTCCCAGGCTCTCTTGCTACACTCCCAGGCTCTCTCGCTACACTCCCAGGCTCTCTCGCTACACTCCCAGGCTCTCTTGCTACACTCCCAGGCTCTCTCGCTACACTCCCAGGCTCTCTCGCTACACTCCCAGGCTCTCTCGCTACACTCCCAGGCTCTCTCTCTACACTCCCAGGCTCTCTCTCTACACTCTCAGGCTCTCTCGCTACACTCCCAGGCTCTCTCGCTACACTCCCAGGCTCTCTCGCTACACTCCCAGGCTCTCTCTCTACACTCCCAGGCTCTCTCGCTACACTCCCAGGCTCTCTCGCTACACTCCCAGGCTCTCTCGCTACACTCCCAGGCTCTCTCGCTACACTCCCAGGCTCTCTCGCTACACTCCCAGGCTCTCTCGCTACACTCCCAGGCTCTCTCGCTACACTCCCAGGCTCTCTCGCTACACTCCCAGGCTCTCTCGCTACACTCCCTGGCTCTCTCGCTACACTCCCAGGCTCTCTCGCTACACTCCCAGGCTCTCTCGCTACACTCCCAGGCTCTCTCGCTACACTCCCAGGCTCTCTCGCTACACTCCCAGGCTCTCTCGCTACACTCCCAGGCTCTCTCGCTACACTCCCAGGCTCTCTCGCTACACTCCCAGGTTCTCTCGCTACACTCCCAGGCTCTCTCGCTACACTCCCAGGCTCTGTCGCTACACTCCCAGGCTCTCTCGCTACACTCCCAGGCACTCTCGCTACACTCCCCGGCTCTGTCCGCTACACTCCCAGGCTCTCTCGCTACACTCCCAGGCTCTCTCGCTACACTCCCAGGCACTCTCGCTACACTCCTAGGCTCTCTCGCTACTACTCCTAGGCTCTCTCGCTACACTCCCAGGCTCTCTCGCTACACTCCCAAGCTCAGGAGGAAACTGTTTCCTCCTCAGGAGGAGAAAACAGCTGGAAGCCAACGACAGCCCCTGTGAACAATGTGTGGGAGAAAGGAACGGAGATAATCAAGGCGAGCCCAGGGAAAGTAGGTAATGCCGCTGAAAAAAAAATCTTGTGAGGGCAAGATTCAGGACAATATAGTGAACTCGGAGGTTGGTACTCAAATGTTGAAATATCTAAAAAAAAATATATCAGAGGATTGAGGCATTAGAAAAATTAGCTAGGGAGGGGTAGACGGGGTGAAGATGGTGGTGAAACAGGACGTGAAATAAAAAGTGAAATAGGACGTGAAATGGAAAGTGAAACAGGACGTGAAATGGAAAGTGAAACAGGACTTGAAATGGAAAGTGAAACAGGACGTGAAATGGAAAGTGAAACAGGACTTGAAATGGAAAGTGAAACGTGCGTAGAAGAAAGTAAGGAAGAACATGACGTATTGATGATAGAGGATAGTCAGGAAAATGAACTTTCTAGTAGTGTTAGCGGTGTTCAAGCTTCTGTAGTGACAAATGTCGAAACAAAGGTTAAAGTAAAACGGTAGACAGAATTAAGAAAAATAGATATGAATAATATTTCCTTTGATGTTAGTAACTGTTGTGCAAGTGAAGAGAAAGCAAAAATGTTAGTGTTGAGAGAGTGTCGAAGAAACTCTCGTATCTCATGGAATGTGACGGACAGGCTAATGGTAGTTTTATTATTAATCATGGATGAAAGTAGAGTGAGGATATTATCTTGGAACGTTAATGGGTTAAAAACTATTGCGGTGGATGTACTCTATTATACTCTTAGAGAGTACTATATTAACCTGAAATATTAAATGGGATTCTTGTATTTGTACTCTCTGAATTTGAGCGCCCCTTGAGGGACTTGAATATAGGGGGGGGGGGGGTAGAAATAGCCTAAGCTACTCTATCCCTTTGAGATGTATCTTTTTTCTTTTCTCAATAAACATACTTGAACCAAGCTCTCTGGCTACACTCCCAAGCTCCCTCGCTACGCTCCCATGTACTCACGCTACGCACTAAAGCCCTTTCCCTTTGCTCCCAGGTTGTATTGCTACGCTCCCATTGTTCTCTCGCTACGTCCCCAGGCATCTCTCGCTACTGCTTCCATGTTCTCTTGCTACATTCCCAGACTCTCTTGTTACGATCCCAGGGTTTCTAGCTATACGTCGAAAATAACCAATATAATTTAGTTTACTATAAAAAATCCTTTTGCTTTCAATATTTTTTACTCTTTGAAAACAAATAAGTTTTCAAAGTAATTATATAAAATTATATAGTGTTAAAGTTGAAAAGATAAAAATAAAAAATATAATATATAACCATAACATGAATTGCAAACATTTTACTGTTTACTAAAAAGTTTATAACAATATTACAAACATTTATAGTGAATTTTTATAATAACATATATTTCATTTAATATTGAGTTCCGCGATGAATCTTTAGCTCAATTATTCCTTGCGAAAAAAAATATTAAAACAATATTTATAGATTATAATACCGATGATCCTAGAAGTCAAGGTTACAAGGCTATCGTCCTCTAATCACCTTGTCTTCTTGCGAAGAATGTCGCTTTTCGCACGTATCAATTACCTTAAGACAGAAATTGTCATACTTGAAAATAGAAGCGGCTCGCGAATGTGAAGAACTGTCCCGTTTTCTGTCATGGGTCCTCTGGTAGGTTAAGATAGGACACCAATTTCACCGTTTCACGACGTTGGGAAGCCTTAGGAGGACGGGCTGCTGCAACACCTCCAAGGGGGACGTAAATTTCCTCTTTTTTTTTTAGGGGGGGAGGTGAGAGGAGAGGTTTGTTTAAAAGTAAATTACCTTACGTATATTAAAACAGCTCTGGGGACTGAAGGCTTACAAAAACCATTGACGCAGTTGGTGTTGGCAGCACTACACGGGTGGGGGGGGGGGACTCTCAAAACACAAACACTCGCAGATACAAGAACAATTTTCAACTAAATTGCTCTCAAATTCCTAATTTAATTCTGAAACATCTGCATATTCCACCCTTAATGAGGTAACATGGGACCTGCTCCCAGAATGTCGGGGAACTCTCTCACTCCCATGTTCTCGCGCTACGTTCCCAGGTGAACAGCATGGGTGCCATAAGCACAATCAGAGAACACTGTATAAACATCAGAGGTCCACGGTGGTTCAACATCCTCCCAGCGAGTATAAAAAATATTGCCGGAACAACCGTGAACATCTTGAAGAGAAAACATGGTAGTTTTCTTCAAGAAATGCCGGATCAACCGGGCTGTGGTGGATATGTGGGCCTGTGGGCCGCTCCAAGCAACAGCCTGGAGGATCATGCTCTCACAAGTCAAGCCTGGCCTGGGGCCGGGCTTGGGGAGTTGAAGAATTCCCACAATCTCACCAGGCAGATTCTTTTGCTACGCTCCCAGTCTCTCTCGCATCGCTCCCATGTTCTCTTGTTATGCTCACAGGTCTCTCGCAACACTTCTATGTTCTCTCGTTATGCTCCCATGTTCTCTCGCTACTCTCCCATGTTCTCTCAGTACGCTCCCAGTCTCTTTCGATATGGGTCGTAAATAACCAATATAATTTAGTTTACTATAAAAAGTCAATTTTCTTTCTATATTTTTTCCGCTTTTAATACGAATATAGTTTCAAGCTAAGTATATATAATTGTATGCTACTAAAGTTAAATAAGTCTTCAATAAAAAATATATTATATAATCATTTAAGGTATTTGCAAACACTTTATTGTTTGCAAAGAAGTTGTAGCGAGTAGATTATCCCAATAATATACTCGCTCCAAATGCATTGTTAATATTCCTGTCAACCTTCGGAGATGAATGAGGTGAGGCGTTGCCCGGGCAACACGGTGACGTGTTGCCCGAGCATATAAGCAGCAGAATAGCAAACATTAACTAGTCTACTTTCAAGTGTGGTCTAGAGCAGACACTTGCGAGATACTGTACCGACGCTCAGTGCGCTCAACTCACACCAACGTATCACCTGTGTACTTCTGTATATTCGACCAAATATATATATAGTATCTTAGTGTCTGTGTTTATTTGTTACCATACTTTACGTAACAATAGAACCGTTACAAAGTCTACAAATAATAATACAAACGTTTTTGGTTAATTTTTATGATACCATTTATATCGTTAAATACTGAGTGCCGTGTAAAATTATTACGTATACTGAGTTCGCTTAAATTTTTTGAAACAATATATACCACATAATACTTAAGATCTTTAAGACGAAGTAAAAAGACAATCGTCGTCTAATCGTCTTGTCTTCCTATCGAAGACTGTCGTTTTTCACTCGTATGAATTACCTTTGGCCGGAAATTCTCGTATTTAAAAATGGAAGCGGCTCGCGAAAGTGAAGAACTGTCCCGTTTTCTGTTATGGGTTCTTGGCTTGGTTAGGATAGGACACTAACTTTGCCGTTTTCTTGAGGTTGGGAAGCCTTAGAAGGACAGGCTGCTGCAACACCTCCAGCAGGACGTTAATTTGGCCTCCTCTTTTTTTTTTTTTGGGGGGGGAGGGTTTCTAAAAGCAAATTACCTTACATATATTAAAACAGCTCTGGGGACTGAAGGCTTACAATAACCATTGACGTAGTTGCCGTTGGCCACACTACGTGGGGGGGGGGGCACCCAAAACACAAACACTCGCAGATACAATACTGTTTTTTAATTAAATTTCTCTCAAATTCCTAATTTAATTTCGAAACATCTTCAAATTCCACCCTTACTGAGGCAGTATAGGACCTGCTTCCAGAATGTCGGGGAACTCTCTCACTCCCATGTTCTCGCGCTACGCTCCCAGGTGAACAGCATGGGTGCCATAAGCACAATCAGAGAACACTGTATAAACATCAGAGGTCCACGGTTGTTCAACATCCTCCCAGCGAGTATAGGAAATATTGCCGGAACAACCGTGGATATCTTGAAGAGAAAACTAGATAGTTTTCCGAAGTGTCGGACCAACCGGATTTTGGTGGATATGTGTCCTGCTCACCGCTCCGAGCAACAGCCTAATACTTGACTTGTGAGAGACCAAGCTCTCACAAGCCAGGCCGGACTTGGGGAGTAAAAGAATTCCCAGAACTCCATCAATCAGATTCTCTTGCTACAGTCCCATGCTCGCTCGCTACGCTCCCATGTTCTCCTGCTACACTCCCAGGCTCTCTTGCTATGCGTCGTAAAAAAAAAATATAACTTAGTTTACTGTAAAGAGTAAATTTTTTTGTTTTTGGTTGGTGGGTGGGGTCCCCTCTTTAAATTAGAATATTTTTTCAAGCTAACTATATATAAATATATAGTTGAGGGGGGGGGGGGAGAGCTCAAAACACACACACTCGCAGATACAAGAACGATTTTCAATTAAATTTTTGTCAAATTCCGAATTTAATTTCGAAACATTCCACCCTTACTGAGGTAACATGGGACCTGCTCCCAGAATGTCGAGGAACTCTCTCACTCCCATGTTCTCACGCTACGCTCCCAGGTGAACAGCATGGGTGCCATAAGCACAATCAGAGAACACTGTATAAACATCAGAGGTTACCTTGAGGTGATTCCGGGGCTCAGCGACCCCGCGGCCTGGTTGTCGACCAGGCCTTCTCGTTGCTGGTCTGGTCAACCAGGCTGTTGGACGAGGCTGCTCGCGTCCCAGAGGTCCACGGTTGTTCAACATCCTCCCAGCGAGTATAAGAAATATTGCCGGAACCAACGTGGACATCTTGGAAAGAAAACTAGATAGTTTTCTTCAAGAAGGGCCGGACCAACCGGGCTGTGGTTGGTATGTGGGCCTGCAGACCGCTCCAAGCAACAGTCTGGTGGACCAAGCTCTCACATGTCAAGCCTGGCCTCGGACCGGGCTTGGGGAGTCGAAGAAATCCCAGAACTCCATCAAGCACGTATCAAGAAGACTCTCTTACTACACTCCCAGGCTCTCTCGCATCGCTCCCAGGTTCCCTCGCTTCGCTCCCATGTTCTCTGGCTACGTTCCAATGTTCTCTTGCTACGCTCCCATGTTCACTTGTTACTCTCGCAGGATCTCTTGCTATGCGTCGTAAATAACCAATATAATTTAGTTTGCTATTAGAAGTCAATTTTTGTCGACATTTTTCCCCCTTTAAATACGAATATAGTTTAAAGATATATATGTATAATTAAATGTTTATGAAAGTAAATGAACAAAAAATAATATTGTATTATATATTTTTAAAAAACACTTACAAACATTTTATTGTTTATTAAGTATTTTACAAACGAGAATATAAATGTTTTTTTCTAAACTTTTTCTTAAAATTTATATCTTTATATGATGAGCGCAGCGACATACTTAATTTCGACTTCATCTTGAAAAATTTTTGTAACAATATATATAGTATATATCATTGAAGATCGTAAAGATGAGTACAAATCGCTGTCGTCGTTTGATCTTCTATTTTTCTCTCAAAGAACGTCGCTTCTGGCTGGTATGCGTTATATTAGGCCAAAAATTTTCCTACTAGAAAATTAAAGCGACTCGCAACAGTGACGTACTGTCCCGTTTTCTGTTATGGGTCCTCTGGTAGGTTAGGAATGGATTCTAAGTCCTTCGTTTTCTTGACGATTAGAAGCCTTAGAAGAAAGGGCTGCTGCAACACCTCCAGCAGGACCTTAATTTGGTCGCCTTTCCTTGTTTGTGGGGGGGGGGGAGCTTGTCTAAAAGTAAATTACCTTACGTATATTAAAACAGCTCTGGGGACTGAAGGCTTACAATAACCATTGACGTATAACCACTACGCGGGGTGGGGGGGGGGGGGGAAGGCGGAGTGTAGAGACGAGTCAAGTTATTAACTTTGAATTTTAACATCATAAAACATGTTTGATTTAGGTTAAATCTTCGGGACTTTAGTCCCTAATTTGTTAAGTGTTAGAATTTGGTCATATGCGTATTTTTATATTTTTTGTTTACACTAGAGTTCTTACATTATTGTAGCATTTTGATTATAATGAAGTAAAAGAGAGATAAAGATTGTCTGTTATGTTGTCTCTATGAGGCTGGAGGCCAGATACTTAGTGCTATCCTAACCCAATTTCGCAAAATGGTTGGTCTGGGGTATGGGACGCACATAGGCGGCTTGTGGTCGGTCCTATTATTCAAGAGAAGGTCCAGCCCAACTGTGACACAACCACCACCACCACAACATTGGTGAAAGGTTGCCAGCCGAGTCCCTACATTTTTCTCTCGAAAACGATGACCGTGAATTCACTATGACATATTCTGAGAGTCACGGAGGGAAGAGAGAGAACAAATCCACAAGGGCCGAGATGAGGGTTCGAACCTACGTCCGGGTTAGTTAATTAGCTGGAAAGGTAAAGGGTTGAAGAGACGGGGATAGAGGCTGCACTTGGATTGGAAAATAGATGAGAGAGGACCCTCCTCCCCCCCCCCCCCCCCCCCCCACTCCTCCTAGTAATAATATAAGGCGACATTCAATTTAAGCAACAGCCTATAACAGGCCAATTTAAACTGGAAGAAAATCCTGTTTTAGCACACTGCACTGTAAGAAAATCGTGTTTTAGCACACTGCACTGGAAGAAAATCCTGTTTTAGCACACTGTACTGGAAGAAAATCCTGTTTTAGCACACTGTACTGGAAGAAAATCCTGTTTTAGCACACTGTACAGGAAGAAAATCCTGTTTTAACACACTGTACTAGAAGAAAATCCTGTTTTAACACACTGTACTGGAAGAAAATAAAAATCCTAAAATTCTTGACCGAAGGATCTCAGACTTACAAAGGTAGAAACATTAGTTTACCAGAAAAATCGCAAATGGGTCTGGTTCTCTGGGGATCGTCCCAGGGGGGAAGGTCCTGGGGAAGAACCGGTTCATTTTAAACCCCGAAACTGAATTATCCGCCTACACGCTACTCTTGGTTTTATCGACTCTCTGGTGAAGAGCGGAAGTCGGGGAGCGGGAAGAAATGTTTTCTCGGCATTCCGGGTTACAGTGTGACGAATTGGTCAGGTCATCTCCATCTCAGGTTCCCATTTTGGGGAGCATGAGACCGCCAGGAGGCTGGACGTGAGGCATCAGTGATGCTGTGATGCTGTTGGGTTTCAGGCAAGTGGATGATGCAGCATTTCGTGGTGTCAGTGGTGCAAGGCATGATTCTTGATAATGACATAGAGATGTCAATTAATAGTGAGAAATACTTCTCAGCTTCACAATTCAAATCAGAAGTTCATCAGACGACTTCTGAAACTTTTCTCAAGCGACCAAATCCATCCTAACCTGGCTGACCGCCGGCCATTTTGACGGTCAAGAGGACTATGGTCTTCAGCCAAAGTTTTGGGTCACTTGTTTAACAAGAATTCTTTAGTGTTCAGAAAGTTTTATGTCGTCCGCATCAGTGAAACACTTTATTCTTTTGACTTTAAAAGCAAAGGACAATAAAGTTCAGAGTTACAGGCTTTATATTTTATGGTAGTTAGTGGCTGTTAGCGTTTATAATAATAATAAATAATAATAATAATAATGAGAAAATAAGAAAACTTGAGAAAGATTCGAACTTATGTTCTAGGTACACCCAAGAGCACAGGTTCGAGCCCTCCTCAAGACTCCTACTCATTTTCTCACTGACACCGATAGAGGCGAGACCAAAGAGCCAAAGCTAAACCTCTGCAAGCACAGCTACGTGACTACATCCCATTATTGTATTTATGTTAACTATTTAATAACTGTAAACAAAGCCGCCAAAGATTGAGAAAAGATGTACAGGTTCGTAATTGTTTGCGTAACTGCTTCGTGAATCTGGCCCCTGGATTCACGAAGCAGTTACGCAAGCACTTATGAACTTGTACATCTTTTGTACAATCACTGGCGGGTTTGTTTAAAATTATTAAACAGTGCACAATGAGCTGCGAGGCGCCAGGACGCTGTTGATAGCAATAACAACGTTTGCTTGGGAAGTTCTGACGCTCGTCAACTGTTTAATGTCAACAAAGCCGCCAAAGATTGAGAAAGCTGTACATAGGGTCGAAGGTAGTTGCGTAACTGCTTGTTCAATCCTGGCCCTTTAAGGCAGTTTGACTGGTCCTTGAGGCTATTAATAATATATTTATACAAATGCATAACATCAGATTAGTGTTGCTCGTCTAGTAGGTACAGTATTTATGTATTTAAACAATGTACTAGTTATTCTCAGGGCTGTTAGTTAAGGATATCTGGCACCATCGCTAACGCGTCATTTACACAGGTGCCGTCGCTTCCGAGGAAGAAGGTCGAGACTGTTAACGGCGTCATTCACCACCTAGTCCAGTAGTTAACAAGCGTCGTGTCATGTGCTCCTGACGTGATCCAAGGTGTAATAGGGCATGAACCCGAGCAAGGAGGTACAAATAGCTCTCATTTGTTGGTTGTAGCGGCACCGCCGCTGAGGGAGCGCGCCAAGCCAGCGTTCGTCAGTCAGTAATCCAGTTTGGGCCTCGGCGTTCATGTGGTGGATCCGGCTTGAGAAGCAGCTAAGTTGATTATTATTATATTTATTAAATTAATTATTATCTTATTATAATTAATTTTTACAATAGTTTTATGAATATTGTGCAAAGAAATCGCGTTCACGTGATGAATCAATGAGGAAATGAGTGGAAACTATATGATGAGGATGAGTTCCCAGCGTGTACAGGGTCGAAGCCTCATCTGGGCTTCTGTACTGATTTTCTCATTATGATTAAAATTGTAATTCCAGTTACAATTGTCTCATTGTTGTTGTTATTATTATTAATATGAAGGAACGACCGATGCAATTTTTAAAGAGGTTCAGGGGGGGGGGGGACCTGTCTGTGCCTGGTCTAATCTCGTTCTGTCTGGCTATTTCTAAACTTCTGTCACCCGTTGTTTTGACGGCTTATTGACGAGCACTTTAGGTCCTGTCAACCACCTGTTACATGACGTGTGTGCTCAAACAGGGTGGTTGATCCACGCCAACCCCCCCTCCCCCCCCCCGTGTGTGTCCTCTGTTGAAGAAAAGTCTTTTTCTTTTAAATGTCAACTTCTTGTGCTGAGTCCTCTTGCCCCATAAGTGAATGTGCATAAGTCACATTCATGACGGAGTCGACCAATCCGTTAATAAATGGGACGTGTTCTTACAAATTAAAGCGCCATAATACTGACGTTTTGATATGCATAAGCCACGATGGGGTTGGGGGGGTTGGTTGGGTTCGTAAGCTTCTGGTTAGGCCAAAACAGTTGAGGTTTTTACGGAGTGGCAAATTGAGAAAAAGGTTTGGATGTATAGGTTTCGTAGAATCTATAATTTATTGATTGGTAGTAGACTGGTTGAGATTGGTAGTTCGGGGTACGAGGTTTTGGTGGTTATAGGCGGTCATAGGCATTAGTTATAGGGGGCTTTGGGTCGTCCCCTAATGCAATTAGAATTAAATATTAAATTAAAAAACAAAAATTCTAATCTCGTTAAGGTCTTTCCAGGGTATTATTTCCTTCAAGCTCCCAGGCTTTCTCGCTACACTCCCAGGCTCTCTCGCTACACTCCCAGGCTCTCTCGCTACACTCCCAGGCTCTCTCGCTACACTCCCAGGCTCTCTCGCTACACTCCCAGGCTCTCTCGCTACACTCCCAGGCTCTCTCGCTACACTCCCAGGCTCTCTCGCTACACTCCCAGGCTCTCTCGCTACACTCCCAGGCTCTCTCGCTACACTCCCAGGCGCTCTCGCTACACTCCCTAGCGCTCTCGCTACACTCCCAGGCTCTCTCGCTACACTCCCAGGCTCTCTCGCTACACTCCCAGGCTCTCTCGCTACACTCCCAGGCTCTCTCGCTATGCGTTAAAAAAAACAAATATAATTTAGTGTATTATAAAAAGTCAATTTCTCTTTTACATGCTTCTTTTTGAATACAAATATAATTTTAAGTTTATTATATATAATTACAAGCAATAGAGAAGTTTATCAATAAACGCATAAAATTTTTAATATATATCCCTAAAAGGACATTGCAAAAAAATTAAGGTTAACTTCATAACTAGCAAATGATAATACAAATATTTGTTAATGAATTTTATAGAAAGATTTACCAAATTAAATTCTGCGTGCAGTAAAGCAAGTTTACCAATAAAATTTTAATTAAAAATTTTGAAAAAATATATTCAAGATGACAGAAGGTTGAATGACGAGGTTAAAAGGCTATCGTCGTCTGATCAACGTGTCCTCTTTCGAGGACCTTCACATATCGCTCGCTTGCGTTAATTTATATAAAAAATTGTCGTACTAGAAAATGGAGGAGATTCGCGAAAGTGACGTTCTGTCCCGTTTTCTGTTATGGATCCTCTGGTACGTTAGGAGAGGACACTAATTTTACCGTTTTCTTTTAGTTGGGAAGCCTTAGGAGGACGGGCTGCTGTAACATCTCCAGCAGGACGTTAATTTGGCCCCCTTTTTTTTTGGGGGGGGGGGTGGAGTGGGGACAGCTTGTCTAAAAAGAAATTACCTTACGTATATTAAAACAATTCTGAGGACTGAGGGCTTACTATACCATAATTCCTCTCAAATTCCTAATTTAGTTTCGAAACATCTTCAAATTCCACCCTTACTGATGTAACATGGGACCTGCTCCCAGAATGTCGGGGAACACTCTTACTCCCATGTTCTCGCGCTACGCTCCCAGGTGAACAGCATGGGTGCCATAAGCACAATCAGAGAACACTGTATAAACATCAGAGGTCCACGGTTGTTCAACATCCTCCCATCGAATATAAGAAATATTGATGGAACAACCGTGGACATCTTCAAGAAAAAACAAAATTATTTTCTTCAAGAAGTGCCGGACCAATAGGGCTGTGGTGGATATGTGGGCCTGAGGGCCGCTCCAAGCAATAGCCTGATGAACCAAGCTCTCACATGTCAAGCCTGGCCTCGGGACTGGCTTGGGGAGTTGAAGAATTCCCACAACCCCATCAAGCTGGTATCAAGCAGATTCTCTTGCTACACTCCCAGGCTCTCTCGCCACACTCCTAGGCTCTCTCGCTTCGCTCCCATGTTCTCTTCCTTTGTTCCTATGTTCTTTAGCTTCGCTCCCATATTCTCTTGGCTCTCTCACAACGCTCCCATGTTCTCTTGCTACGCTCCCATGTTCTCTTGCTACGCTCCCATGTTCTCTTGCTACGCTCCCATGTTCTCTTGCTACGCTCCCATGTTCTCTAACTGCACTGCAAGGCTCTCTTGCAACACTCCAAGGCTCTCCCGCTGCACTCCCTGGGTCTCTCACTACGATCCCAAGTTCTCTTGCTTCGCTCCAATGTTCTCTTGCTTCACTCCAATGTTCTCTTGATATGCTCCCATGTTCTCATGCTCTACTCCCATGTTCTCTCGCTACTCCAATGCTCTCTCGCTGTGCGTTTATATATAACCAAAATTATTTAGTTTACTATGGTTGATTGGTTGATTGATAGACGACTATAAAATCAATTTTTTCTATTTTTTCCTGTTTAAACACGAATATAGTTTCAAGCTAATTATATATAATTATAAGCTTTAAAAAGCTTTACAAGTAACGGTAAAAAATTTATTATATAGTTATACGAAGTAATTTAATTTTTTTATTGCTTTTTGAGTAATCTACAAAAAATAAAACAAACGTTTCTAATAAAAATTCCAATCAAATTTTTACTATTTAAATAATGAATGCAACGTTATTCTTTAGTTGTCATGCACAGCTGTGAAATATTTTATAAACAATAGAGATATTTCTTGTATTATCGAAGATCTTGACGACGAGGCTTAAAGCAATCGTCGTGTGATCACCTTGTTATCTTTCGAAGACAGTCGTTTTTTGCTCGTATGCGTTATCTTAGGCCAAATATTGTCGTACTTGGAAATGGAGGCGGCTCGCGTAAGTGAAGAACTGTCCCGTTTTCTGTTATTGGTCCTTCCCCTAGGATAGGAAAGGACACTTATTTCAGCGTTTTCTTGAAGTTGGGAAGTCTTAGAAGTACGGGCTGCTGCAACACCTTCAGCAGGACGTTAATTTGGCCTCCTTTTTTGGGGAAGAGCTTGTCTAAAAAGAAATTACCTTACGTATATTAAAACAGCTCTGGGGACTGAAGACTTACAATAACCATTAACGTAGTTGCCGTTGGCAACACTACGCTTGGGGGGGGGGGGGGGTCACTCTCGCGGATACAATAACAAATTTCAATTAAATTGCTCTCAAATTCCTAATTTAATTTCGAAACATCTTCAAATTCCACCGTTACTGAGTTAACATGGGACCTGCTCCCAGAATGTCGGTTAACTCTCTCACTCCCATGTTCTCGCGCTACGCTCCCAGGTGAACAGCATGGGTGCCATAAGCACAATCAGAGACCACTGTATAAACATCAGAGATCCACGGATATTCAACATCCTCCCAGCGAGTATAAGAAATGTTGCAGGGACAACCGTGGACATCTTAAAGAGAAAACTAGATAGTTTTCTTCAAGAAATGCTGGATCAACCGGGCTGTGGTGGATATGTGGGCCGGCGGGCAGCTCCAAGCAACAGACTGATGGACCAAGCAATCTTGATCCTTGATGGAGAATCTTGGGGAGTTGAAGAATTCCCAGAACCCCATCAAGCTGGTATCAAGCAGATTCTCTTGCTACACTCTGAGACTCTCTCGCTCCGCTCTCATGTTCTTTCGCTACACTACCAGGCTCTCTTGCTACGCTCACAGGCTCTCTCACTATGCTCTCAGCCTCCCTCGCTAGGCTCCCATGTTTTTTTGTTACACTCCCACGCTCTTTCACTATTCTCCCATGTTCTCTTGCTATGCTCCCAGGTTCTGTCGCTACGCTCCCATGTTCTTTTGCTATGCTTCCAGGCTCTATGGCTACGCTCCTAGTCTCTCTTGCTACGCTCCCATGTTCTCATGCTATGCTACCAGGCTCTCTATTTACGTTCCCAGGTTTTCTAGCTATGCGTCGTAAATAACGAATATAATTTAGTTTACTATAAAAAGTAATTTTTTTCTTTATTTTTTTTCTTTTTTATTGTGTATATTATTTCATGCTAATTATATATAATTATAGGCTACTAAAGTTAAATAGAATTATGTAAAAATATGTAATATATAACCATATAAGAAATTTGCAAACAATTTATTGTTTACTAAAAAGTTTACAAATAATAACACAAACATTTCTTGTCAATTTTTATGAGAAAACTTATTGTTTTAAAAGATGAGTGCCGCGTAGTGGTGTCATACTTATTCCGCCAGTTAAAATTTTTGATACAATGAACATAGTTTATATTACCGAAGATCTTTAAGACAAACTTAAAAGACATTCGTCGTCAAATCACCTTGACTTCTTCCGAAGAATGTCGCTTCTTCGCTTGTATGATTTACCTTAGGCCGGAAATTGTCGTACATGAAAATGGAAGCGGCTCGCGAAAGTGACGTACTGTCCCGTTTTCTGTTATGGGTCCTCCTGGTATGTTAGGTTAGGATTTCACCGTTTTTTTTAAGTTGGGAAGCCTTAGGAGGACGGGCTGCTGCAACACCTCCAGCAGGACGTTAATTTGGCCCCTTTTTTTTTTGGGGGGGGGGGGGGGAAGGAAGTTTTCTAAAAGCAAATTACCTTACGTATATTAAAACAACTTTGGGGACTGAAGGCTTACAATAACCATTGACGTAGTTGCCGTTGGCAACACTACGCGAAGGGTGGGGGGGGCAATCAAAACACAAAAACTCGCATATACAATAAATTTTTGTAATTAAATTGCTCTCAAATTATTAATTTAATTTCGAAACATCTTCAAATTCCACCCTTACTGAGGTAAAATGGGACCTGCTCCCAGAATGTCGGGGGAACACTCTCTCTCCCATGTTCTCGCACTACACACCCAGGTGAAAAGCATGGGGTATAAACATCAGAGGTCCACGGTTGTTCAACATCCTCCCAGTGAGTATAAGAAATATTGCAGGGACAACCGTGGACATCTTAGAGAAAACTAGATAGTTTTCTTCAAGAAGTGCCGGACCAACCGGGCTGTGGTGGATACGTGGGCCTGCTGGCCGCTCCAAGCAACAGTCTGGTGGACCAAGCTCTCACATGTCAAGCCTGGCCTCGCGCCGGCTTGGGGAATAGAAGAACTCCCAGAATCCCATCAAGCAGATTCTCTCGCTTCGCTCCCATGTTCTCTCTCTACTGTTCCATGTTCTGTTGCTACGCTCCCAGGCTTTCTCGCTATGACCCAAGGCACACTCTCAACACTCCAGGCTCTCTCACTACGCTCCCACGTTCTCTCGCTTCACTCCCAGGCTCATTCACTACACTCCGATGTTCTCTTACTACACTCCCTGGGTCTCCCGCTACACTCCCATGTTTTCTTGCTTCACTCCCATGTTTTCTTGCTTCACTCCCATGTTCTCTTCACTCCCATGTTCTCTTGCTACACTCCCATGTTCTCTTACTACACTCCCATGTTCTCTTGCTTCACTCCCATGTTCTCTTCACTCCCATGTTCTCTTGCTACACTCCCATGTTCCCTTGCTACACTCTGAGGTACTCTGGCTATGCATGGTAAATAACCAGTATAATTTAGTTTACTATAAAAAGTCATTTTTTTATATATTTTTTCTTCTTTTAATACGAATATTGTTTCAAGCTAATTATATATAATTATATGCTATACAGAAGTTTTGCAAGAATTGAGTAAAAATTTTAATATATACCCATAAAAGATATTTGCAAATACTTTATTATTTACTAAATAATTTACAAATAATTATACAATGAGTTTTGGTCAATTTTTATTGTAAGATAAAACTAATTAAATAACAAGTGCCGCCTTGTAATTATAATAATAAAACTTGTACCTAAATTTTTTGAAACATTATATAGCTCGTATAACTGATGGTCTTGAAGGATGAGGAGGCCCCCCTCCTCATCCGGCCCGTTGGTGTCGTGAGGGGGCTTGGTGGACGGCTGCCGGAGTGTGATGCTCCGTGGGGCAGTCTTCTGGCCTTGCACTCCTGCTGCTGTCTTCTCTAATTGTGCCGGATCGCTTTTCCTTTTCTTATGTTTCGTTTTTCTCCCCCCTCTTCTCCTATCTGCTTGTCGTTTCCTGCCGACCTTTTGCTTGTTTTGGATTATTTCTTTGGACTTCTTCTATTTTGATGCCCGGGTGCTTGAGGAGGCATACTCTTGCACCCGTAGAACTGTAGTACCCAACGTCTCGAGCGAGGGGAACCTTTTATTGTCAATCCCCCTTTCTTCGCTGAACTTGATCTCGACGGACTGATGGTTCTTAAGGTGGAGTTTGTGGGGCGTATACTCACGACGCACCCCTAGGGGGCCCCGGCATGATCGGTGATAGCTTCCTGTTGGGTGTCCTGCCTCTAATTGTGGCTCCATGGTGGGTGTGGGGGCACATTCGTGGATGAAATTTTTCTCTTCGTCTCTATGTCGTTGAATGTTTCCGTTGTACCCTCTCAGGCTCGTGGGGTGGGCGACCAAGCCCCCGAGTCGGCCTGTATTGGAAGACCAGGCTCTGTAGCTCCCGCTGCGTTGGGCCCCGACCTTGCTCCTCCTTTGACTGTCCTGACTTCTTCCCCCAGCTCCCCTCCCTCCTCTGTGGTTGGGTCGAGCCTACAGCCCCCGGTGGTGACCACTTCATCCCCTGGTGCGGCTAAGTCTCTCGTTGTGACTACTGCGCCTTTTGACCCCTCTCTCTCTAGGGGTTCTCAACACCGTTCGCGCCCCAACCGCACTCGCTCGATTCCTTCCCGTGCTGATGCGTATCAGGCCTTGTTTGGTCCTGCTTCATGGGCCAAATACTTTGATCTCCTCCCTCTTGATTCTGCGCCTCCTGACGATTTCTCCCTTCATCAGCATCTTGTAGATTCCGTGGATGCGTCTATTACTTTCAACCCCACTCGTCTCGGTACACGTGTTGTTGCTGCTCCTTCTCAGGATGCAGCTTCCCGCTTGGCTGCCTTATCTTGCCTTGGCGAGATCCCTGTTCGGGTCTCCAAGAACGTTCAGATGAATGCCAGTGTTGGCACTATTCTCCTCCCACCCCATGTTGCAACCGGTGTTCGGAATCTGCAGGATTGCCACGATGATATTCGGCATATTCTTGATGCCCAAGGCCATTCTGTCCTCCAGGTTGACTCGTTTACTCGTCCCCCTCGTGGTCGTCGCCGTCAACCCCTTCGCGTTGTGAAGATCACCTTTGATGGTAGGACCCTTCCATCCTCTGTCATTCTTGCTGGTGCTAGGTGCTCTGTCCAGGAGTATATTCCTTCTCCTCGACTTTGTAACAAGTGCTGGAGGTTTGGGCATGGTGGTTTGGGCATGGGCTCTTTTCGCCCTTCCCTCTCTTTCCCTAGGTGGCAGTTTGCTAAGGCGGACTGGACCCTATTTTCCCTCTGTGCTACTCTCTCTGACCTCTCCCTTCTGCCTCTCTCTCGCGCTCTCCTCCTTTTTCATGACACTGTCTTCAATGCTGCCCTCCGCTCTATCCCTCGCTCTTCCTCCCAGGGTCCACGGAAGTGCGTTTCCTGGTGGAATGCGGACTGTGCTCGGGCTGTCCGCTGTAAGCGTGCAGCCTGGAAGAGGCACCGCCGTAGGCAGACGACCGATTCTTTTCTTTTCTTTCGGAAAGCGAGTGCGGTGGCCCGTAGGGCCATCCGTACGGCTAAACGTGAATGTTGGGCATCTTATGTCTCGACAGTTACGTCCAAAACCCCTCTGACCCAGATCTGGAAGCGTATCCGCAAGATAGCGGGTAAGTTCGTTCCCGATGTTTCACCGGTCCTTCACCTCCATGATACTCTTGTGGCGGACCCGTTGCAGGTCGCTTCCGAATTGGGTTCCCACTTTTCTTCTGTTAGCTCTGGTCTTCATTTTCCCCAATCTTTCCTTCTTCGTAAACCTGTCCTTGAGTCTCGTCCTTTAGATTTCTGCACTCATCTTCAGCTTCCCTATAATGATCCCTTCTCTCTCTCTGAACTTCGTTCTGCCCTGGCCAACTGCGGTTCTACGGCTGCGGGCTCCGATGGTATTCATTATGAGATGCTTCGCCATCTCCCTCCGTGCACGTCTCAGTATTTACTGAGTCTGTATAATCGGATCTGGGAGTCGTCGTCAGTCCCTGAGGACTGGCTCGATGCCTTTGTCCTCCCTGTTCGCAAACCGGGGTCTCTGGGTACTTCCCCTAAGGACTTTCGCCCTATTGCTCTCACAAGTTGTGTCTGCAAACTCTTTGAACGTATGGTTAACGTTCGTCTGATGTGGTTCCTGGAACACCATCACCTCCTCTCCCCTTCTCAATTTGGTTTCCGCAAATGCCGCAGCACGGCAGATGTCCTGGTGAACTTGGAGGTCTATATTCGTACTGCATTTGCTGCGAAGACCTCTGTTGTTGCAGTCCTTTTTGACCTGGAAAAGGCTTACGACACCACTTGGCGATATCATATTCTATCTCAACTTCATTCTTTTGGCCTTCGTGGTCATCTCCCTCTCTTTCTCCACAGCTTCCTCTCTCGTCGTTCCTTTCGGGTGCGCCTCGGTACCGCTCTCTCTGCCTCTTTTCAGCAATACGAAGGTGTGCCCCAGGGTAGTGTTCTGAGCACTACTCTTTTTCTGGTTGCCCTCAATGGTCTTCTTTCCTCTCTTCCTTCTGGTGTCTTCTCCGCTCTCTATGTCGATGATCTTACCCTTTGTTTTCAGGGTGATGATTCGCCTCTCCTTCAACGCCGGCTTCAACTTGCAATTGATGCGGTGTCGTCTTGGGCCACCGATCATGGCTTCAAGTTCTCTACTTCTAAGACTTGTGCCATGACTTTTACTCGAAAACGGGTCGTTCTTCGTCCCTCTTTGTCACTTTATGGTAATCCCCTTGAATACAAAGATTCCGCGAAGCTTTTGGGGTTATTCCTTGACACTCGTTTGTCTTGATCTCCCCATATCTCTTACCTCCGTGTTGAGTGCTTTAAGGCCCTTACCCACCTTTGGGTCTTATCCCATACTTCTTGGGGGGCAGATAGGCGCACTCTCCTTGCTTTACATTCCTCTCTCGTCCTGTCTAAGCTCGATTATGGTTGCCCTACTTACTCATCTGCTTCTCCTTCTACTCTTCGCCGTCTTGATGCTTTGCACCATATTGGGTTGCGCCTCAGTTCTGGTGCCTTTTGTTTGACTCCCATCCTTAGCTTGTATGTTGACACTGGCTTCCTGTCTCTCCAGGACCGCCGTGATCTCTACTGCCTTCGCTATCTTGCGCGGTCCTTGCAACATCCTTCCTCTCGCCTCTGTCGTGCTTTAGCTTTTACCCCTCCTGCGGTTGCTGTTCCTCTTCACCACCTCCCTCTTTCTGTCCGGTTATCTCGCCTACAGGAATCTCTTTCCGTTCGTATTTCTGATGTTTCTCCTCGTGTTGTTCCTTCTTTGCCCCCATGGAGAGTCCCTCTTCCGCGGTTTTGTACATCCTTGACCCGTATCACTAAAGCTTTTACCCTCCTACGGTTCTAAAACGCCTTTTCCTCGAGCACTTTTCTTCTCACTCCCGCTCCGTTTCTGTCTTCACCGATGGGTCTAAGTCTGCGGATGGTGTTGGCTACTCTGTTGTTTTTCCTGATCACACTTATATGTGTCGCTTACCTCCGGAGACTAGCATCTTAACAGCAGAGCTTTATGCTATTCTCTATGCTCTTCGTCTCCTGCTTTCTCGTTGTCAGTCTTCCTTTGTAGTTGTTGTTGACTCTCGTAGTGCCCTCATGGCTCTCGGGTCCTTTAATCCGGTTCATCCAGTAGTTGTCGAGATCCAGCATTGGCTGTTTCTTGTTCACAGTAAATTTAAGTCGGTTGAGTTTTGTTGGGTTCCCAGCCATATTGGTGTGTCTTTAAATGAGCGTGCGGATGCTGCCGCCAAGGAAGCTGTCCGCTCTTGTCCCATCTCTCGTAAAGGTATTCCATATTCCGACTTTTACCTGGTTATCCATTCCTCCGTCCTTACCCGTTGGCAGGCTTCTTGGTCGTCTGTTACTGGTAACAAACTACGTACTCTTAAATGTTGTGTTTCCTCGTGGCCGTCCTCCTACCACCGTAACCGGCGTTGGGAAACGGCTCTGGCGAGGTTGCGTATTGGCCACACTCGCTTAACCCATGGTCACTTGATGGAGCGCCGCCCTGCTCCTTATTGTCCTAGTTGCATTGCCCCTCTTACGGTCGTGCATGTCCTTCTTGAATGTCCTGACTTCCAGGACGAGCGTGTGTCTTGCTTTCCGACCGCCCCTCGCGGTCACCTGTCCCTCAATAGAATTCTTGGTGACTCGGATACTTTTGATATCGTTCGCCTTATGCGTTTTTGCTCCCGTATTGGCATCCTTGGTGATATTTAGCGCCCTCTGATTATTCTGCACATTTGATGGTGCTACATAGCCTTCCCGGTTTGGTGCCTTCTTTTGATAATTACTTACTTACTTGAAGACTAGGCTATGGTCGATTTATCACTTAGTCTTCTTTCGAAGAATATCGCATTTCAATCATATGAATTACGTTAGGCCAGAAATTCTCGTACTTCAAAATGGAAGCGGCTGGCGAAAGTGAACTGTCCCGTTTTCTGTTATGGGTCTTCTGGTAGGTTAGGAGAGGACACCAATTTAACCGTTTTCAAGACGTTGGGAAGCCTTAGAAGAACGGGCTTCTGCAGCACCTCCAGCAGGACGTTAATTTGGCCTCCTTTTCTATTAGCGGGGGGGGGGGGGGGGGAATAGTCTAAAAGGAAATTACCTTACATATATTAAAACAGCTCTGGGGACTGAAGGCTTACAATAACCATTGACGTAGTTACTGTTGGCAACACTACGCGGGGAAGGGGGGGGGGGGACACAAAACGCAAACACTCTCAGATATAAGAACAATTTCCAATTAAACTGCTCTCAAATTCCGAATTTGGAAACATCTTCAAATTCCACCCTTACTGAGGTAACATGGGACCTGCTCCCTCAATGTCGGGGAACTCTCTCACTCCCATGTTCTCCTGCTCGCTGGCTCTCTCGCTACGCTCCCATATTATCTTGCTAAACTCCCAGGCTTTGTCGCTATGCACCGTAAATAACCAATATAATTTAGTTTACTATTAAATTTTTGTTTTTTTATATTTTCCTCTTTATATTAGAATATTTATTCAGGCTAATTGTATATGTTTAAAAGCTATATAAGAGATTAGTTGTAAACGGGTAAGATTTATAATATATACCTGTTAATGACTTTATAAAAACAATATTAAATTTTAAATATTCTCCAAACAAAAATACAAAGAATTCTTGTAAAACTTTACAATAATATTTATCTATTTAAATAATAGATGCAGCATAATACTTTCAGGATTGGCGAATCTTCTGGCAAAATAATTTTTAAATAACATATACATGTAAAAAATTTTTTATAGCATATAATACTAAAACTGTTAACGACGAGGCTAAAGGGAGATTGTCGTCTGATTAACTTGTCCTCTTTCGATGACCGTCGCTTTTCGCTCGTATGGGTTACTTTAGGCCAGAAATTGTTATACTTAAAAATGGAAGCGGCTCGCGTAAGTGAAGAACTGTCCCGTTGTCTGTTATGGTTCCTCTGGTAGGTTAGGAGAGGACACTAATTTCACCGTTTTCAAGACGTTGGGATGCCTTAGAAGGACGGGCTGCTGCAACACCTTCAGCAGGACGATAATTTGGCCTTTTTTTGGGGGGAGGGGAGGAAGAACTTGTCTAAAAGGAAATTATCTCATATATATATTAAAACAGCTCTGGGGACTGAAGGCTTACAATAACCATTGACGTAGTTGCAACTCTACGCGGGGGTGGGGGGGGGGGGGGAGGACCACTCAAAACACAAACACTCGCAGATACAAGAACAATTTTCAATTAAATTGTTCTCAAATTTCGAATTTAATTTCGAAACATTCCACCCATACTAAGGTAACATGGGACCTGCTCCCAGAATGTCTGGGAACTCTCTCACTCCCATGTTCTCGCGCTACGCTCCCAGGTGAACAACATGGGTGCCATAAGCACAATCAGAGAACATTGTATAAACATCAGAGGTTACCTTGAGGTGATTCCAGGGCTCAGCGACCCCGCGGCCCGGTCGTCGACCAGGCCTCCTCGTTGCTGGACTGGTCAACCAGGTTGTTGGACGAGGCTGCTCGCGTCCCAGAGGTCCACGATAGCTCAACATCCTTCCCGCGAGTATAAGAAATATTGCGCGGAATCACCGTGGACATCTTGAAAAGAAAACTAGATAGTTTTCTTCAAGAAGGGCCGGACCAACCGGGCTGTGGCTTGTATGTGCGCCTGCAGACCGCTCCAAGCAACAGTCTGGTGGACCGAGCTCTCACATGCCATGCCTGGCCTCGGGCCGCGCTTAGGGAGTGGAAGAAATACCAGAACCCCATCAAGCAGACTCTCTTACTACACTCCCAGGCTCTCTCGCTACGCTCCCATGTTCACTTGCTACACTCCCAGGATCTCTTGTTGTGTGTCGTAAAAAACAATATAATTTAGTTCGGTATTAAAAGTAAATTTTTGTCCAAATTTTTTCCTCTTCAAATACGAACATAGCTTCAAGATATATATGTATAATTAAGTGCTATATAAAAGTAAATCAACAATAAGATTTAAATTGTATTATATATTTTTAAAGATTAATTACAAACATTATATTTGTTATTCAGTATTTCACAAACGATAATATAAATGTTTCTAAACTTTTTCTTAAAATTTATGTTTTTATGTTATTAGCGTAATATACATGTACTACTTGGCAGCGTCGTGATAAAAAATTTGTAACAATAAATATGGTATATATCAATGAACATCGTAAAGATGAGTATAAAATGCTGTCGTCGTCTGATCTTCGATTTTTCTCACAATGAACGTCGCTTCTGGCTCGTATGCGTTACATAAGGCCAAAAAATTTCCTACTAAAAAATAGCAGCGGCTCGCGAAAGTGACGCACAGTCCCGTTTTCTATTATGGGTCCTCTGGTAGGTCAGGAGTGCATTCTAAGTCCGTCGTTTTCTTGACGAGGGGAAGCCTTAGGAGGACGGGCTGCTGCAACACCTCCAGAAGGAGGTTAATTTGGCCGACTTTCTTTTCTGGGGGGGGGGCGGGGGGAGGAGCTTGTCTAAGAGGAAATTACCTTACGTATATTAAAACAGCTCTGGGGACTGAAGGCTTACATTAACCATTGACGTAGTTGCAACACTACACACGGGGGGGGGGAACGCAGTGTAGAGACGAGTCAAGTTATTAACTTTTAGTTTTAACATCATAAAACATGTTTGATTTAGGTTAAATATTTGGGACTTTAGTCCAAAATTTGTTAAGTGTTAGAATTTGGTCATATGCGTATTATCTTATTTTTTTGTTATATACTAGAGTTCTTACATTATTGTAAAATTTTGATTATACCGAAGTAAACAACATATATAGCGATAGAGATTGTCTGTTAGGTTATCTCTATGAGGCTGGAGGCCAGATACTTAGTGCTACCCAAACCTAATTTTGTAAAATGGTTGGTCTGGGGTATGGGACTCACATAGGCTGTTCGTGGTCGGTATCCTCCCAGGCTCTTTCACTACACTCCCAGGCTCTTTCACTACACTCCCAGGCTCTCTCGCTACACTCCCAGGCTCTTTCACTACACTCCCAGGCTCTTTCACTACACTCCCAGGCTCTCTCGCTACACTCCCAGGCTCTCTCGCTACACTCCCAGGCTCTTTCACTACACTCCCAGGCTCTTTCACTACACTCCCAGGCTCTTTCACTACACTCCCAGGCTCTCTCGCTACACTCCCAGGCTCTCTCGCTACACTCCCAGGCTCTTTCACTACACTCCCAGGCTCTTTCACTACACTCCCAGGCTCTTTCACTACACTCCCAGGCTCTTTCACTACACTCCCAGGCTCTTTCACTACACTCCCAGGCTCTTTCACTACACTCCCAGGCTCTCTCGCTACACTCCCAGGCTCTTTCACTACACTCCCAGGCTCTTTCACTACACTCCCAGGCTCTTTCACTACACTCCCAGGCTCTTTCACTACACTCCCAGGCTCTTTCACTACACTCCCAGGCTCTTTCACTACACTCCCAGGCTCTTTCGCTACACTCCCAGGCTCTTTCACTACACTCCCAGGCTCTTTCACTACACTCCCAGGCTCTTTCACTACACTCCCAGGCTCTCTCGCTACACTCCCAGGCTCTCTTGCTACACTCCCAGGCTCTCTTGCTACACTCCCAGGCTCTTTCACTACACTCCCAGGCTCTTTCACTACACTCCCAGGCTCTTTCACTACACTCCCAGGCTCTTTCACTACACTCCCAGGCTCTTTCACTACACTCCCAGGCTCTTTCACTACACTCCCAGGCTCTCTTGCTACACTCCCAGGCTCTCTCGCTACACTCCCAGGCTCTCTCGCTACACTCCCATGTTATCTGGCTACACTCTCAGGCTCTCTCGCTACACTCCCAGGCGCTCTCGCTACACTCCCATGTTCTCTGGCTACACTCTCAGGCTCTCTCGCTACACTCCCAGGCTCTCTCGCTACACTCTCAGGCTCTCTCGCTACACTCCCATGTTATCTGGCTACACTTCCATGTTATCTGGCTACACTCCCATGTTCTCTGGCTACACTCTCAGGCTCTCTCGCTACACTCCCAGGCTCTCTGGCTACACTCCCAGGCTCTCTGGCTACACTCCCAGGCTCTCTGGCTACACTCCCATGTTATCTGGCTACACTCCCAGGCTCTCTGGCTACACTCCCATGTTATCTGGCTACACTCCCATGTTATCTGGCTACACTCCCAGGCTCTCTCGCTACACTTCCATGTTATCTGGCTACACTCCCAGGCTCTCTGGCTACACTTCCATGTTATCTGGCTACACTCTCAGGCTCTCTGGCTACACTCCCATGTTATCTGGCTACACTCCCATGTTATCTGGCTACACTCCCATGTTATCTGGCTACACTCCCAGGCTCTCTCGCTACACTTCCATGTTATCTGGCTACACTCCCAGGCTCTCTGGCTACACTCCCATGTTATCTGGCTACACTCCCAGGCTCTCTGGCTACACTCCCATGTTATCTGGCTACACTCCCATGTTATCTGGCTACACTCCCATGTTATCTGGCTACACTCTCAGGCTCTCTCGCTATGCGTCGTAAACAAACAGTATAATTTAGTTTACTATAAAAAATCAATTGTCTTTTTATATTTTTCCTTCTATTAATACGAATAATGTTTCAAGCTAATTATATATATTTGTATGGTATTAATAAGGTTAAATAAAGCCTAAATAAAAAATTATTATATAATCATTAAGGAAAATTGCAAATATTTTACTGTATAATAAAAATTTTACAAATAATATTACAAACGGTTTTGGTCAGTCATTATGGTAAAATTTATGTTTTTACATATTAAGTGCTGCGAAGTAATAACATTTTGAGTTCTTGTAATTAAATTTTTTGAAACATTATATATAGCTATGATTACTGAAGATCTTTTAAAGTACGTTAAAAGTCTATCGTTGTCTCATCATCTTCGTCTTCTTTCGAAGACTGTCGCTTTTCGCTCGTATGAATTACCTTAGGCCAGAAATTCTCATACATGAAAATGGAAACGGTTCACGAAAGTGAAGAACTGTCCCGTTTTCTGTTATGGGTCCTCTGGTAGGTTTGGAGAGGACACCAATTTTACCGTTTTCAAGACGTTGGGAAGCCTTAGAAGGACGGGCTGCTGCAACACCTCCAGCAGGACATTACTTTGGCCTCCATTATTATTTTTTTTTGGGGGGGGGGAGGGGAGGTGTCCAAACGGAAGTTACTTTATAACTTCATATATTAAAACAGCTCTGGGGACTGAAGGCTTACAATAACCATTGACGTAGCTGCCGTTGGCAACACTACGCGGGGGGGGGGACTCAAAACACAAACACTCGCAGATACAAGAACGATTTTAAATTAAATTGTTCTCAATTTCCGAATTTAATTTCGAAACATTCCACCCTTTCTGAGGTAACATGGGACCTGCTCCCACAGTGTCGAGGAACTCTCTCACTCCCATGTTCTCGTGCTACGCTCCCAGGTGAACAGCATGGGTGCCATAAGCACAATCAGAGAACACTGTATAAACATCAGAGGTTACCTTGAGGTGATTCCGAGGCTCAGCAACCCCGTGGCCCGGTCGTCGACCAGGCCTCCTCGTTGCTGGACTGGTCAACCAGGCTGTTCGACGCGGATGCTCGCATCCCAGAGGTCCACGGATGTTCAACATCCTTCCCGCGAGTATAAGAAATATTGCCGGGATCACCGTGGACATCATGAAAAGAAAACTAGAAAGTTTTCTTCAAGAAGGGCCGGACCAACCGGGCTGTGGCTAGTATGTGGGCCTGCAGACCGCTCCAAGCAACAGTCTGGTGGACCAAGCTCTCACAGGCCAAGCCTGGCCTCGGGCCGGGCTTGGGGAGTGGAAGAAATCCCAGAACCCCATCACGCAGGTATCAAGCAGACTCTTCTGCTACTCTCCCAGGATCTCCTGCTTTGCGTCGTAAAAACCAATATAATTCAGTTTGCTATTAAAAGTCAATTTTTGTGTATATTTTTCTTCTTTAAATACGAACATAGGTTCATGATATATGTATAATTAATTCTGATATAAAAGTAAATCAACAAAAAATTTCAATTGTATTATATATTTTTTAAAAATATTTACAAACATTTTATTGTTAATTGGTTATATTACAAACGATAATATAAATGTTTTTCTTTAAACTTTTTCTTAAAATTTTTATCTTTATATTATGAGCGCAAAAACTTACGTTATATCTCCACCATCGTGACAATAATTATTAAAAATAAATATAGTATATATCAATGATGATCGTAAAGATGAGTGCAAATCGCTGTCGTCGTCTGATCTTCCACTTTTCTCTCAATGAACGTTGCTTCGTTGGCAACACTACGCGGGGGGGGGGTGTGGGGGGGCGGCAGTGTAGAGACGAGTATTAACTTTCAATTTTATCATCGTAAAACATGTTTGATTTAGGTTAAATCTTAGGAACTTTAGTCCGTAATTTGTTAGGTGATAGAATTTGGTCATGTGCGTATTTATTTATTTTTTGTTTACACTAGAGTTCTTACATTATTGTAGCATTTTGATTATAATGAAGTAAAAGAGAGATAAAGATTGTCTGTTAGGTTGTGTCTATGAGGCTGGAGGCCAGATATTTAGTGCTACCCTAACCCAATTTTGCAAAATGGTTGGTCTGGGGTATGGGACGCACATAGGCTGGTCGGGGGTAGGTTCTATTATTCAAGAGAAGGTCGAGCCCAACTGTGACACAACCACCACCACCACAACATTGGTGAAAGGTTGCCGGCCGAGTCCCTGCATTTTTCTCTCGAAAACGATGACCTTGAATTCACTATGACATATTCTGAGAGTCACGGAGGGAAGAGAAAGAACAAATCCACAAGGGCCGTGATGAGGGTTCGAACCTACGTCCGGGTTAGTTAATTAACCGGAAAGGTAAAAGGTTGAAGAGACGGGGATAGAGGCTGCACTTGGAAAGTAAAATAGATGAGAGAGAACTCTTCCACCCCCCCCCACTCCCCCCAGTAATAATATAGGGCGACATTCAATTTAAGCAACAGACTATAACAGGCCAAAATAAACTGCCTAATATTATAGTTCCATTAAATTTGCATATATACTCAATATTAAATTTTGTCACACAGACTCCCTTCAGCAACGTCTTAAATTAAGCAACGAGTCTCTTTAATCAGTTAGGCCAAAGGAACATAAGCAAACTCAACACGCGGTGTTGTCATAAAGTTATGGTAAGGTCTATAAGACCTGTTTATACCAGTTACCCCTCCTCGACTCACCATTCATCCCTCAGCGTCCTAAATACACATACACACTCACATGCCTATGGTGTATGTGTATGTATGCCTATATACACATATACATGTTTATGGTGTATTTTAGTGTTCATCTGCCCTTACAAGTACCTATAGTGTGTGTGTGTGTGTGTGTGTATGAAGTACATGTATAATTCTGTTTAAGCATCCTGTAATGTAAGAAAATCCTATTTTAGCACAATGTACTGAAAGAAAATCCTGTTTTAGCACACTGTACTGGACGAAAATTCTGTTTTATCACACTGTACTGGACGAAAATCCTATTTTATCACACTGTATTGGAAGAAAATCTTGTTTTTGCACATTATACTGGAAGACAATCCTGTTTTAGCACACTATACTGGAAGATAATCCTGTTTTAGCACACTGTACTGGAAGATAGTCCTATTTTAACACACTGTATTGGAAGCCAATGAAAACAAATCCTAAAATACTTGACCGAAGGATCTCAAATTTACAAAGGTAGAAACATTAGTTTACCAGAAAGATCGCAAATGGGTCTGGTTCTCTGGGGATCGTCCCAGGGGGGAAGGTCCTGGGGAAGAACCGGTTCATTTTAAACCCCGAAACTGAATTATCCGCCTACACGCTACTCTTGGTTTTATCGACTCTCTGGTGAAGAGCGGAAGTCGGGGAGCGGGAAGAAATGTTTTCCCGTCATTCGGTTTTACAGTGTGACGAATTGGTCAGGTCATCTCCATCTCGGGTTCCCATTTTTGGGAGTATGAGACCGCCAGGAGGCTGGACGCGAGGCATCAGTGATGCTGTGATGCTGTTGGGTTTCAGGCAAGTGGATGATGCAGCATTTCGTGGTGTCAGTGGTGCAAGGCATGATTCTTGATAATGACAGAGATGTCAATTAATAGTGAGAAATGCTTCTCAGCTACACAATTCAAATCAGAAGTTCATCAGACGACTTCTGAAACTTTTCTCAAGCGACCAAATCCATCCCTAACCTGGCTGACCGCCGGCCATTTTGACAGTCAAGAGGACTATGGTCTTCAGCCAAAGTTTTGGGTCACTTGTTTAACAAGAATTCTTTAGTGTTCAGAAAGTTTTATGTCGTCCGCATCAGTGAAACACTTTATTCTTTTGACTTTAAAAGCAAAGGACAATAAAGTTCAGAGTTACAGGCTTTATATTTTATGGTAGTTAGTGTGTTGTTAGTGGCTGTTACCGTTTATAATAATAATGAATAATAATAATAATAATAATGAGAAAATCAGAAAACTTGAGAAAGATTCGAACTTATGTTCTGGGTACACCCAAGTAACCCGTCCTCGACTCAAGTCCATTACATTCAGCGGTCGACCCCACAGACGCATTCATATATTTTAACATGCTGTTCATTCAAAACGGAAAGTTTCTCAAGTACAAATTAATATTATAATATATTAGCATATTGTGTATATATAGGCATAGGTTAGGTTAGGTTAGGTGTTCAGGTTCTGTTGGTGATTATTTGTATTTGTAGTACGTGGGTGAAGCATTTACAGCGTTGTGATTCGAACAAAATTCGTCAGTGAAGCACTTGTTCCGGATATGTTCGAACGTCAGCAGTTGTGGGTCGTGTGTAAACCGCTTTTCATTCATAAACAGGGGGTTTGGCGGGTGCATGGAATCACTTTTGGATCTTTGTTTGGAGGACGGGCTGACCCAAGAGCACAGGTTCGAGCCCTCCTCAAGACTCCTACTCATTTTCTCACTGACACCGATAGAGGCGAGACCAAAGAGCCAAAGCTAAACCTCTGCAAGCACAGCTACGTGAGTACATCCCATTATTGTATTTATGTTAACTATTTAATAACTGTAAACAAAGCCGCCAAAGATTGAGAAAAGATGTACAGGTTCGTAATTGTTTGCGTAACTGCTTCGTGAATCTGGCCCCTGGATTCACGAAGCAGTTACGCAAGCACCTACGAACCTGTACACCTTTTGTTCAATATCTGGCGGGTTTATTTACATATATTAAACAGTGTACAATGAGCTCCGAGGCGTCAGGACGCTGTTTATAACAATAACAACATTTGCTTATGGAAGTTCCGACGCTCGTCAGCTGTTTAATGTCAACAAAGCCGCCAAAGATTGAGAAAGCTGTATATAGCATCGAAGGTAGTTGCGTAACTGCTTGTTCAATCCTGGCTCTTTAAGGCAGTTTGACTGGTCCTTGAGGTTGTTAATAATATATTTCAACAAATTCATAACATCAGATTACAGTGTTGCTCGTCTAGTAGGTACAGTATTTTTGTATTTAAACAATGTACTAGTTATTCTCAGGGTTGCTAGCTAAGGAAATCTGGCACTATTGCTAACGCGTCATTTACACAGGTGCCGTCGCTTCCGAGGAGGAATGGTCGAGACAGTTAACGGCGTCATTCACCACCTAGTCCAGTAGTTAACAAGTGTCGTGTCATGTGCTCCAGAAGCTCCTGACGTGATCCAAGGTGTAATAGGGCATGAACCCGAGCAAGGAGGTACAAATAGCTCTCATTTGATGGTTGTAGCAGCACCACCGCTGAGGGAGCGCGGCAAGCCAGCGTTCGTCAGTCAGTAATCCAGTTTGGGCCTCGGCGTTCGTGTGGTGGATCCGGCTTGAGAAGCAGCTAAGTTGATAATAATTAATTTAATAAATATAATAATAATCTTAATATGATTTATGTTTTAAATAGTTTTATAATTATTATGCAAAGAAATCGCGTCCACGTGATGAATCAATGAGGAAATGAGTGGAAACTATATGATGAGGATGAGTTCCCAGCGTGTACCGGGTCGAAGCCTCATCTGGGCTTCTATACTGATTTTCTCATTATGATTAAAATTGTAATTCCAGTTACAATTGTCTCATTGTTGTTGTTATTATTAATATGAAGGATAACGGGGGGGGGGCGGAATCTGTCTGTGCCTGTCTGGCTATTAACAAATTTCTGTTACCCGTTGTTTTGACGGCTTGTTGACGAGCACTTTAAGTCCTGTCAACCGCCTGTTACATGACCTGTGTGCTCAAACAGGGGGGTTGATCAAGCCGACCCCCCCCCCCCCCCAAACCCCCACATGTCCTCTGTTGAAGAAAAGTCTTTTTCTTTTAAATATCAACTTCTTTTGCTTAGTGCTCTTGCCCCAATACGTCACATTCATGACGGAGTCGACCAATCCGTTAATAAATGGGACGTGTTCTTACAAATTAAAGCGCCGTAATACTGACGTTTTGATATGCATACGCCACGATGGGGTTGGGGGGGTTGGTTGGGTTCGTAAGCTTCTGGTTAGGCCAAAACAGTTGAGGTTTTTACGGAGTGTCAAATTCAGAAAAAGGTTTGGATGTATAGGTTTCGTAGAATCTATAATTTGGTGATTGGTAGTTCGGGGTACGAGGTTTGGGTGGTTATAGGCGGTCATTGGCATTAGTTATAGGCGGCTTGGGGTCGTCTCTCAATGCAACTTGCATAAAAAGGTAAAAACAAAAAAAATTCTAATCTCAGTAAGGTCTATCCAGGGTATTATTTCCTTCAAGCTCCCAGGCTCTCTGGCTACACTCCCAGGCTCTCTGGCTACACTCCCAGGCTCTCTGGCTACACTCCCAGGCTCTCTGGCTACACTCCCAGGCTCTCTGGCTACACTCCCAGGCTCTCCGGCTACACTCCCAGGCTCTCCGGCTACACTCCCAGGCTCTCCGGCTACACTCCCAGGCTCTCCGGCTACACTCCCAGGCTCTCCGGCTACACTCCCAGGCTCTCCGGCTACACTCCCAGGCTCTCCGGCTACACTCCCAGGCTCTCCGGCTACACTCCCAGGCTCTCCGGCTACACTCCCAGGCTCTCCCGCTACACTCCCAGGCTCTCCCGCTACACTCCCAGGCTCTCCCGCTACACTCCCAGGCTCTCCCGCTACACTCCCAGGCTCTCCCGCTACACTCCCAGGCTCTCCCGCTACACTCCCAGGCTCTCCCGCTACACTCCCAGGCTCTCCCGCTACACTCCCAGGCTCTCCCGCTACACTCCCAGGCTCTCCCGCTACACTCCCAGGCTCTCCGGCTACACTCCCAGGCTCTCCGGCTACACTCCCAGGCTCTCCCGCTACACTCCCAGGCTCTCCGGCTACACTCCCAGGCGCTCCGGCTACACTCCCAGGCTCTCCCGCTACACTCCCAGGCTCTCCCGCTACACTCCCAGGCTCTCCCGCTACACTCCCAGGCTCTCCCGCTACACTCCCAGGCTCTCCCGCTACACTCCCAGGCTCTCCCGCTACACTCCCAGGCTCTCCCGCTACACTCCCAGGCTCTCCCGCTACACTCCCAGGCTCTCCCGCTACACTCCCAGGCTCTCCCGCTACACTCCCAGGCTCTCCCGCTACACTCCCAGGCTCTTTCGCTACACTCCCAGGCTCTCTCGCTATGCGTTGTAAATAACTAATATAATTTAGTATACTATAAAAGTCCATGTTTCTTTAAAAAAAAAAATTTGAATGCAAATATAGTTTTAAGTTTATTTTATATAATTACAAGCAATTAAGAAGATTATTTATAAATGCATAAAAAATTAATATATACTTATAAAAGGAAATTCTAAAAATTTAAGGTTAACTCTTTTTAATTAGCAAATGATAATACAAATATTCTTTAGTAAACTTTATGGAAAGTTATAACTAATTAAATTCTGCGTGCAGTGATGAGTGTTTACCTTATAATTATTGAATAAAAATTTTGAAAAGATATATTCAAGAGTATTACAGTAGATTTAAAAGACAAGATTTAAACGGTTTCGTCGTCTGATCGTGTCCTCTATCGAGGACCTTCACATATCGCTCGCTTGCGTTAATTTATGTCAAAAATTGTCGTACTAGAAAATGGAGGAGATTCGCGAAAGTGACGTTCTGTCCCGTTTTCTGTTATAGGTCCTCTGGTAGGTTAGGAGAGGACACTAATTTTACCGTTTTCTTGAGGTTGGGAAACCTTAGAAGGACGGGCTGCTGCAACACCTCCAGCAGGACGTTAATTTGGCCTCTTTTTTTTTCTTCTGGGGGCGGGGCGGGGAGGAAAGCTTTTCTAAAAAGAAATTACCTTACGTATATTAAAACATCTCTGGGGACTGAAGACTTACAATAACCATTGAAGTAGTTGCCGTTGGCAACACTACGCGTACACTCTAAACACAAATACTCGCAGAAACATGGACAATTTTCAATTAAATTGCTCTCAAATTCGAATTTAATTTCGAAACATCTTCAATTTCCTCCCCATACTGACGTAACATGGGACCTGCTCCCAGAATGTCGAGGAACTGTCCCACTCCTATGTTCTCGCCCTACGCTCCCATGTTGTCTCGTTACGCTCCCAGGCTCTTTGGCTACGCTCCCATGTTCTACTACGCTCCCAGTGTTCTCTTGCTATGCTCACAGGCTCTTTCGCTACGCTCCCAGGATTTGTGGCTACTCTCCCATGTTCTCTTGCTACGCTCCCAGGCTCTCTTGGTACGCACCCAGGCTCTCCGCTACGCTCCCAGACTTTCTCGCTACGCTAACAGATTCTCTTGCTATGCTCCCATGTTCTCCCGCAACACTCCCAGGCTTTGTCGCTATGCGCCGTTAATAACCAATATAATTTAGTTTACTATAAAAACTAAATTTTTTCTATACTTTCCTCTTTAAATAAGAATATTCATTCAGGCTAATTGTCTATATTTTAAAGCTATATACGAGATTAGTAAATAACGAACAAAAACTTAAATATATAATTGTAAAAATATTTTTTAAAGACTATATGGATAATCAAATAATTTACAGACGATAGTACAAAAATTTCTAGTTAAAGTTTTCAGTAATATTTATATAATTAAATAATGAGTCTAGCATGATAGGTTTATACAGAATTCATTGTAAAAATAAAGTTTTTAATTACATGTTACATATAAATATATTATGTGTATAAATAGCATATATTATTGAAACTCTTAAAGACGAGAATAAAAATCTATCTACGTCTGATCACCTTGTCTTCTGCCGAAGATCGCCGCTTTTCGCTCGTACGCGTTACTTTGGGTCAGAAATTGTTCTACTTGAAAATGGAAGCGACTCGAGAAAGTGACGTACTCCCGTTTTCTGTTATGGGTCTTCGGGTAGGTTAGGAGATGATGGGAATTTCGCAGTTTTCTTGACGCTGGGAAGCCTAAGAAGGACGGGCTGCTGCAACACCTCCAGTAGAACGTTAATTTGGCCTCCTTAAGGGAGGAGTTTGTCTAAAAGTAAATTACCTTAACGTATATTAAAACAGCTCTGGGGACTGAAGACTTACAATAACCATTTTTTTTTTTTAAGATTATATACAGGAGTTGTTTCATTCTTGTACAGCCACTAGTACGCGTAGCGTTTCGGGCAGGTCCCTGGAATACGATTCCCACCGCGAAGAATCGTTGTTACAACCAAGTACACATTTTACTGTTGACATAAACAGAGGCTACAGTTAAGGATTTGCGCCCAGTAAATCCTCCCCAGCCAGGATACGAACCCATGACAGAGCGCTCGCGGAACACCAGGCGAGTGTCTTACCACTGCACCACGGGGACTACACCATTGACGTAGCTGCCGTTGGCAACACTACGCGGTGGGGGGGGGGACACTCAAAACACAAAGACTCGCAGATACAAGAACAATTTTCAATTAAATTGCTCTCAAATTCCGATTTTAATTTCAAAACATCTTCAAATTCCACCCCATACTGAGGTAACATGGGACTTGCTCCCAGAATGTCGGGGAACTCTCTCACTCCCATGTTCTCGCGCTACGCTCCCGGGTGAACAGCATGGGTGCCATAAGCACAATCAGAGAACATTGTATAATCATCAGAGGTCCACGGTTGTTCAACATCCTCCCAGCGAGTACAAAAAATATTGCCGGAACAACCTTGGACATCTTGAAGAGAAAACTAAATAGTTTTCTTCAGGAAGTGCCGGAACAACCGGGCTATGGTGGATATGTGGGCCTGAGGGACGCTCCAAGCAACAGCCTGGTGGACCAAGCTCTCACAAGTCAAGCCTGGCCTCGGGCCGGGCTTGGGGAGTAGAAGATCTCCCAGAACCCCATCAAGCAGAATCTCTCGCTACACTCCCAGGCTCTCTAGCTATGCCCCTATGTTCTCTTGCTACACTCCCAGGCTCTCTCACTACGCTCCCATGTTCTCTTGCTACACAACCAAGCTCTCTCGCTTCACTCCAAGGCTCTCTCGCTTCGCTCCCACGTTCTCTTGCTACACTCCCATGCTCGCTCGATACACTCTTTGCCTCACTCCCAGGCTCTCTTGCTACTCTCCCATGTTCTATCGCTGCACTCCCATGTTCTCTCGCTACACTCCCAGGCTGTCACGCTTCACTCCCAGGTTCTCTTGAAATGCGTCGTAAATAACCAATATAATTTAGTTTACTATAGAAGTAAATTTTTGTTTTTATATTTTTTCCTTTTCTAATACGATAACTGTTCCAAGCTAATTATATATATAATTATTCGCTATATAAAGATTACATAATGATTGAATAAATTTTTAATATATATCTATAAAAGAAAATTTCAAAAGTTTTATTGTTTATTAAGTAATTTACAAATGATTTTACAGACGTTTCTGGTCAATTCTTAGCTTACCATTTAATCTAATTAAATAATGAGTGCCGCTTGTAACTAACGGATTCAGAACATGTTAAAATTTTCAAACAATAAATATATATTTTATTACCGAAAATCTTGAAGACAACTTTAAAGGGCTATGGTCATCTTGTCACGTTGTCTTCTATCGAAAACTGTCGCTTTTCGCTCGTAGGAAGTACCTTTGAAAATTGTCGTACTGGAAGCGCCTCGCTAAAGTGAAGAACTGTCTCGTTTTCTGTTATTAGTCCTCCCCTAGGTTAGGGAAGGCACATTTCACCGTTTTTTTTAAGCTGGGAAACCTTAGGAGGACGGGCTGCTGCAACTTCTCCAGCAGGACGTTAATTTGGCCTCCAATTTTTTTTTTTTGGGGGGGGATGGAAGAGCTTGTCTAAAAAGAAATTACCTTACGTATATTAAAACAGCTCTGGGGACTGAAGGCTTACGATAACCATTGACGTAATTGCCGTTGGCAACACTACGTGAGAGGGGGGGGGGCACTCAAAACACAAACACTCGCAGATACAAAAACAATTTGATTGTTATCAAATTCCTAATTTAATTTTGAAACATCATCAAATTCCACCTTTCCTGAGGTAACATGGGACCTGCTCCCAAAATGTTGGGGAACTGTCTCACTCCCATGTTCTCGCGCTACTCTCCCAGGTGAACAGCATGGGTGCCATAAGCACAATCAGAGAACACTGTATAAACATCAGAGGTCCACGGTGTTCAATATCCTCTCGGCGAGTATAAAAAAAAAATTGCCGGAACAAACGTGGACATCTTGAAGTGAAAATGGATATTTTTTTTCAAGGAGTTCGGACCAACCTGGCTGTGGTGGGTATGTGGGCCTGCGAGGCGCTCCAAGCAACAGCCTGTTGGATCAAGGTCTCACAAGTCAAGCCTGACCTTGGGCTTGGCTTGAGGAGTAGAACAACTCCCAGAGCCCCATCAAGCAGATTCTCACGCTATTCTCCCAGGCTCTCTCGCTACACTTCCAGGCTCTCTCGTTAGATTCCCTGGGTCTCTCGCTATGCTCCCATGTTCTCTTGCTTCACTTCCATGTTCACTTGCTACAATCCAATGTTCTCTGGCTATGCATCGTAAATAACCAATCTAATTTAGTTTACTATAAAAAGTAAATTTTTTTTACATTTTTTCCTCTTTTAATACGAATATTGTTTCTTACTAAATATATATAATTAAATGCTATATAGAAATTCGTTAAAGCTTGAATAAAAATTTTAATATATACCTATAAAAGGTTTTTGCAAATTCTTTATGTTTACTAAGTCATCTATAAATAATAATACAAAAGCTTCTGGTCAATTTTTATGGCAAGATTTAAATAATTAAATAAAACTTGGTGTTTTTCTTTAAATATAAATTTATATCTAAGGCAAAGTTTTTAAACAAAATATTGGTCATATTATCGAAGATTTTGAAGACAAGATTAAACGGTTATGGTCGTTTAATCACCTCGTCTTCTTTCGAAGAATATCACATTTCAATCATACGAATGACCTTAGGCCGGAAATTGTCGTACTGGAAAATGGAAGTCCCTCGCGTAAGTGGAGAACTGTCCCGTTTTCTGTTATGGGTTATCTTGAGATGATTTCGGGGCTTTATAGTGTCCCCGCGGCCCGGTCCTCGACCAGGCCTCCACCCTCAGGAAGCAGCCCGTGACAGCTGACTAACACCCAGGTACATATTTTACTGCTAGGTAACAGGGGCATAGGGTGAAAGAAACTCTGCCCATTGTTTCTCGCCAGCGCCTGGGATCGAACCCAGGATCACAAGTCCAGCGTGCTGTCCGCTCGGCCGACCGGCTCCCTGGGGCCTAGTAGGTTAGTAGATGACACTAATTTCACTGTTTTTTTTTTTGTCGTTTCTTGCCCGGAAGCCTTAGGAGGACGGGCTGCTGCAACACCTCCAGCAGGACGTTAATTTGGCCTCCCTTTTTTTAAGGGGGTTAAGGGATATATCAAGAAGGAAATTACCTTACGTATATTAAAACAGCTCTGGGGACTGAAGGCTTACAATAACCATTGACGTAGTTGCCGTTGGCAAAACTAAGCGAAGGGGGGGGGGGGAGAGGCACTCAAAACACAAACACTCGCAGATTCAAGAACGATTTTCAATACAATTGTTCTCAAATTCCGAATTTAATTCCGAAACATTCCACCGTTACTGAGGTAACATGGGACCTGCTCCCAGAATGTCGGGGAACTCTCTCACTCCCATGTTCTCGTGCTACGCTCCCAGGTGAACAGCATGGGTGTCATAAGCACAATCAGAGAACACTGTATAAACATCAGAGGTTACCTTGAGGAGGTTCCGGGGCTCAGCGACCCCGTGGCCCGGTCGTCGACCAGGCCTCCTCGTTGCTGGACTGGTCAACCAGGTTGTTGGACGAGGCTGCTCGCGTCCCAGAGGTCCACGATTGTTCAACATCCTCCCAGCGAGTATATGAAATATTGCCGGAACCACCATGGACATCTTGAAAAGAAAACTAGATAGTTTTCTTCAAGAAGGGCCGGACCAACCGGGCTGTGGCTAGTATGTGGGCCTGCAGACCGCTCCAAGCAACAGTCTGGTGGACCAAGCTCTCACATGCCAAGCCTGGCCTCGGGCCGGGCTTGGGGAGTGGAAGAAATCCCAGAACCCCATCACGCAGGTATCAAGCAGACTCTCTTACTACACTCCCAGGCTCCCATGTTCACTTGCTACACTCCCAGGATCTCTTGCTATGCTTCGTAAAAAAACAATATAATTTAGTTTGCTATTAGTAGTCAATTTTTGTCTATATTTTTTCCTCTTTAATTACGAATATAGCTTCAAGATTTATATAGCATTTAATTATAGATATGTAAGAAAATCAACAAAAAGATTAAAATTGTATTATATATTTTTAAAGAGTGTTTACAAATATTTTATTGTTTATTGAGTATTTTACAAACGATAATATAAATGTTTTTCGTAAACTTTGTCTTATAATTTATCTCTTTATATTATGAGCGCCGCAACGTACTTTACTTTCATCATCTGGTCACCACTTGGTCCGGGAGACATCTCCCGTCACGCAGGATGCAGTCGCGCCTCCACAGATCTCCAGTATCAGCTCTTGATACTGGAAATGGCTCAAAAGGGCCACCACTTACAGGCTATTCATGCCCATGCCACCTCTTGGGTGGCTTAATCTTCATCATCTTCTTCGTACGTTACTTCACGGGAGACATCTCCCGTCACGCAGGGTGCAATCGCACCTCCACAGATCTCCAGTATCATCTATTGATACTGGTAATGGCTCAGAAAAGCCTCCACTTACGGGCTATTCATGCCCGTGCCACCTTTTGGGTGGCTTAATCTTCGTCGTACGTTACTTCTCGGAAGTTGTGATGATAATTTTGTAACAATATATATACTATATATCAATGAAGATCGTAAAGAAAAGTGTAAATGGATGTCGTCGTCTGATCTTCCATTTTTCTCTCGAAGAGCATCGCTTCTGGCTCGTATGCATTATATAAGGCCAAAAATTTTCCTTCTAGAAAATTAAAGCGACTCGTGAAAGTGACGTACTGTCCCGTTTTCTGTTATGGGTCCTCTAGTAGGTTAGGAATGGATTCAAAGTCCATCGTTTTCTTGACGATAGGAAGCCTTAGGAGGACGGGCTGCTGCAACACCTCCAGAAAAAGGTTAATTTGACCGACTTTTTTTTTGGGGGGGGGGGGGGGGAAAGTTGTCTAAGAAGACATTACCTTACGTATATTAAAACAGCTCTGAAGACTGAAGGCTTACAATAACCATTGACGTAGTTGCCGTTGGCAACACTTCCCCGGGAGGGGGGGGAATTTAATAGCCCACAATTAAATTTCTCTCAAATTCCTAATTTAATTTCGGAATATCTTCAACCCTTACTGAGGTAACATGGGACCTGCTCCCAGAATGTCGGGGAACTCTCTCACTCACTTGTTCTCGCGCTACGCTCCCGGGTGAACAGCATGGGTGTCATAAGCACAATCAGAGAACACTGTATAAACATCAGAGATCCACAGTTGTTCAACATCCTCCCAGCGGGTATAAGAAATATTGCCGGAACAACCATGGGCATGCTGAAGAGAAAACTAGATAGTTTTCTTCAAGAAATACGGACCAACCGGGCTGTGGCTAGTATGTGGGCCTGCCGACCGCTCCCAGCAACAATCTGGTGGACCAAGCTCTCACATGCCATGCCTGGCCTCGGACCGAACTTAGAGAGTGGAAGAAATCCCAGAACCTCATCAAGCAGACTCTTACTAAACTCCCAGGCTCTCTCGCTAGGCTCCAATGTTCTCTTGCTACGTTTTAATGTTCACTTGCTACACTCCCAGGATCTCTTGCTATGCGTCGTAAATAACCAATATAATTTAGTTTGCTATTAGAAGTAAATTTTTGTCTATATTTTTCCCCCTCTAAATACGAATATAGCTTCAAGATATATATGTATAACTAAATGCTATATAAAAGAAAACCAATAAAAAACCTAAAATTGTATTATATATTTTTAAAGAGTGATTACAAACATTTTATTGCTTATTAAGTAATTTACAAACAAGAATATAAATGTTTTTTACTAAACTTTTTCTTAAAATTTATGTCTATATTATTAGCGCAGCAACGTTCGTTACATCTCCGGCGACGTGGTAAAAATTTTGTAACAATATATATATAGTATATACCTCTGAATATCTTAAAGATGAGTGTAAATCACTGCCGTCGTCTGATCTTCCATTTTTCTCTCATGAACGTCGCTTCTGGCTCGTATGCGTTATATAAGGCCAAAAATTTTCCTTCTAGAAAATTAAAGCGACTCTCAACAGTGACGTACTGTCCCGTTTTCTGTTATGGGTCCTCTGCTAGGTTAGGAATGGATTCTAAGTCCATCGTTTTCTTGACGATTGGAAGCCTTAGGAGGACGGGATGCTGCAACACCTCTAGAAGGAGGTTAATTTGGCCTCCTTTTTTTCGGGGGGGAGGGGGGAAGGTTTTCTAAAAAGAAATTACCTTACGTATAATAAAACAGCTCTGGGGACTGAAGGCTTACAATAACCCTTGACGTAGTTGCCGTTGGCAACACTACACGCGGGGGGAGGCCGGCAGTGTAGAGAGGAGTCAAGTTATTAACTTTTAATTTTAGCATCGTAAAACATGTTTGATTTAGGTTAAATCTTCGGGACTTTAGTCCGTAATTTGTTAAGTGTTAGAATTTGGTCATATGCGTATATTTTTTTTTTTTTTTTTACACTAGAGTTCTTACATTATTGTCGCATTTTGATTATAATTAAGTAAAAGAGAGATAAAGATTGTCTGTTAAGTTGTCTCTATGAGGCTGGAGGCCAGATACTTAGTGCTATCCTAACCCAATTTTGTAAAATGGTTAGTCTGGGGTATGGGACGCACATAGGCTGCTCGTGGCCAGTTCTAATATTCAAGAGAAGATCCAGCCCTACTGTGACACAACCACCACCACCACAACATTGGTGAAAGGTTGCCGGCCGAGTCTCTTCATTTTTCTCTCGAAAACGATGACCTTGAATTCTCTATGACATATTCTGAGAGTCATGGAGGGAAGAGAAAGAACAAATCCACTAGGGCCGTGATGAGGGTTCGAACCTACGTCCGGGTTAGTTAATTTGTTAGAAAGTTACAGGGTTACAGAGACGAGGATAGAGGCTACACTTGGATAGTAAAACAGATGAAAGAGACCCTCCCCCCCCCCCAGTAATAATATAAGGCGACATTCAATTTCAGCAACAGACTATAACCGGCCAAATCAAACTGCCTAATATTATAGTTCCATTAAATTTGCATATATACTCGGTATTAAATTTTGTCACACAGACTCCCCTCAGCAACGTCTTAAATTAAGCAACAAGTCTCTTTAATCAGTTAGGCCAAAGGAACATACGCAAACTCAACACGCGGTGTTGTCATAAAGTTATGGTAAGGTCTATAAGGCCTGTTTATACCAGTTACCCCTCCTCGACTCGCCATTCATCCCTCAGCGTCCTAAATACACATACACACACTGCCTATGGTGTATGTGTATATGCCTATATACACATATACATGTTTATGGTGTATTTTAGTGTTCATCTGCCCTTACAAGGACCTATTGTTGACAAACGTCAACAATAGTTGATTGACAGTTGAGAGGCGGGCCGAAAGAGCAACGCTCAACCCCTACAAGCACAACAACTACGTGAATACATCTTTCCTCAACCGCCAAAGATTGAGGAAAGGTGCACAGGTTCGTAAGTGCTTGCATAACTACTTCGTGAATCTGGCCCCTTCATTCACGAAGCAGTTACGCAAGCACTTACGAACCTGTACATCTTTTGTGCAATCTCTGGCGGGTTTGTTTACATATATTAAACAGTGTACAATGAGCTGCGAGGCGTCAGGACGCTGTTTATAACAATAACAACATTTGCTTGGGAAGTTCCGACGCTCGTCAGCTGTTCAATGTCAACAAAGCCGCCAAAGATTGAGAAAGCTGTATATGTTGTTGTTGTTGTTGTTGTTGAGTTAGGGGCGACGACGATCGTTGGATCGGATGCGCCACGGCGCACCCGTGAAGGGTGAGTCGTAAAGCCAGGAAAGGCGAAATGCTAATCCAAAACGCGAAACGAGTGACACCAAGCACTAGAAACTAATATGCCACACGGCAAAGCTACGCACAAAGGGAGAGGCAGAAGCACATAGTAGAAGAGGGCAAACAAACAGCCAGAGGGGCACACAGCATGTCATAGAGCAAATACACAAGAAACCAGAGCACATACTTGCCTGGGAACTTGGCCCGCAGGAACCTTACATTGAACGCCTCCCAGAGCACCCATTGCCAAGGGTCTCGTCCATCCACCGGGGACGCCATAACATCCGGAACCGGGGCAACAAACACCTGCAAACTGGGGACCCAAATGGTAGAACTCATGAGGCGAGAAGTCGCCACTCGCCCCCCACATGAAGGGAACTTGCCCCCCACGAAAGCACTCCGGTCCGTCAGACAGCAGTAACTCGGCAATCTTCGACCAGTGACCCGGTGGCATCACAGATGCCGGCAACACGTCCCCCAGGGCCCCAACGCGCACCCGCACCACAGGGGTACCCGCGGCCCCGGGCACACCACCAGACGACAGCAGGGAACCCGAACGGCGCGCATCCTTCCGTAATGTCACCACCAGGCCACGCCCAGCACCAGAGTCCACACCATCCCTGGCAGCGGAAGCCACTACCCCACACTGCGGAGAGTCCCCCAGCTGAGAAAGAACCGAAGGCACGTCCAAAACACAGGCACCAGCACCGGCAGGCACATGGACCTCCACCACCACGAACCGCGGAGACATCGACGCATCCGTATCCACACTGTCAACATCCGAAGCTCCACAGTCACTGAAGTCACCAATGTCGGCCCAGGAAGAAGACGAGCGCTGGGAACGTTTGGGCACCGGCCGGATATCGTCAGAGCCGGTAAGTGACCCAGAAACACGGGTACCACGAGCCGAAGGAACCGACGCCAGGACGGCAGCAGCCTCTATCACAGGGGGAACTGGGCCACACACAGCAGGAGGCTCCGCAGCCACCTCAGCACCCAGCACATCCGGGACCCGAGTCACTGACACAGGGCCAGGCGCAGCATCAGAAGACGAGGGAGAAGACAGCGACGTCACACAGGGGGCTCCAGGAAGGCCCACGGGAGCAGCTGGAACAGCGACATGATCAGGCAGACCAACCGACAGTACCTCAAGAACCGGAGGAGGGACGGCAACAACCGGAGGAACGGCAGGCGCCGCCGGGGAAGCTGCAGCAGCAGACGGGACGCGCACCACCTCATCAACATCACCGGAGACTGCCTCCGGAGGGAGCGGCGGGAAATCCTCGTCGCGGAACAAGTTGACAGGAGCAGCAGGGGCCGCAGAGCACCCGGCAGCCTGATGGCCCAACAGGCCACACCGGAAATAGGTACGAGGCTGCCGGGCATAATACACCCGGACGTAGTACCCCATAAGCCGGACAGAAGAAGGTATATCCGACCGCAGGCGCATCCCCAACGTGTGAATGTTTGTACGCCTCCCAGCATACCGCCCCGAGGAGAGCGTGTTCACCCGCACGCTGACAACAGTACCAAAACCTCCGAAGTAACACCGGAGGTGGTCATCAGGGAATTCCAGGGGCGCACCATGGATACTGACATAAGTCAGGGCACAACTGCGGTCCGAAATCGCCACAGAGCCGGCATCGTCTGGCAACGGCAACGTACGCCCCCCGTACCGACGGAGGAAGTCCCGGTACTCGTCCTCCCCCACGAACTTAATAACAACCCGATGGGCCGTAACTAGCTCCACACCGTAAACAGCTTCCACCGGGACACGAAGCAAGTCACACATCACCATCTCGATGGTCGGATAACCAGCTTTACAAGTGAACTCCAGGCCCACGGAGTTCACACGCCGAACAGGAGGAAGACGGCTCCCCATGTTAGAACTGCCACGTCAACGCAGCCAGGCAGGCAACAAAACTGGTAGGGTAGGGACGCCCACACCACCTGGCGACCAAAACAGCAAACAACTCCCGAAAGCTGTATATCGGGTCGAAGGTAGTTGCGTAACTGCTTGTTCAATCCTGGCTCTTTAAGGCAGTTTGACTGGTTCTTGAGGCTGTTAATAATATATATGAACAAATGCATTAAACCAGATTAATGTTGCTCGTCTAGTAGGTACAGTATTTATGTATTTAAATAATGTACTAGTTATTCTCAGGGTTGCTAGATAAGGATATCTGGCATCATCGCTAACGCGTCATTTACACAGGTGCCGTCACTTCCGAGGAGGAAGGTCGAGACAGTTAACGGCGTCATTCACCGCCTAGTCCAGTAGTTAACAAGCGTCGTATCATGTGCTCTAGAAGCTCCTGACGTGATCCAAGGTGTAATAGAGCATGAACCCGAGCAAGGAGGTACAAATAGCTCTCATTTGTTGGTTGAAGCGGCACCGCCGCTGAGGGAGCGCGCAAGCCAGCGTTCGTCAGTCAGTAATCCAGTTTGGGCCTCGGCGTCCGTGTAGTGGATCCGGCTTGAGAAGCAGCCAAGTTGATTATCATTATATTTATTAATTTATTAAATTAATTGGTATCTAATATAATTAATGTTTAAAGTAGTTTTATGATTATTGTGCAAAGAAATCGCGTCCACGTGATGAATCAATGAAGAAATGAGTGGAAACTATGTGATGAGGATGAGTTCCCAGTGTGTACTGGGTCGAAGCCTCATCTGGGCTTCTATACTGATTTTCCCATTATGATTAAAATTGTAATTCCAATTACAATTGTCTCATTGTTGTTGTTATTATTAATATGAACGATAACGGGGGGGGGGGGGCGGAATCTGTCTGTGCCTGTCTGGCTATTTCCATATTTCTGTCACCCGTTGTTTTGACGGCTTATTGACGAGCACTTTAAGTCCTGTCAAGCGCCTGTTACATGACCTGTCAACCGCCTATTACATGACCTGTGTGCTGAAACAGGGTGGTTGATGCACGCCAACCTTCCCCCCACCCCCCTCCCCGTGTGTCCTCTGTTGAAGAAAAGTCTTTTTCTTTTAAATGTCAACTTCTTGTGCTTAGTCCTCTTGTCTCAATAAGTCACATTTATGACGGAGTAGACTAATCCGTTAATAAATGGGACGTGTTCTTACAAATTAAAGCGCTATAATACTGACGTTTTGATATGCATAAGCCACGATGGGGTTGGGGGGATTGGTTGGGTTTGTACGCTTCTGGTTAGGCCAAGAGTTGGGTTTTTTTTCGGAGTGGAAAATTGAGAAAAAGTTTTGGATGTATAGGTTTCGTAGAATCTATAATTTGGTGATTGGTAGTTCGGGGTACGAGGTTTGGGTGGTTATAGGCGGTCATAGGCATTAGTTATAGGCGGCTTGGGGTCGTCTCCCAATGCAACTTGCATAAAATGGTAAATAAAAATAAAAATTTTTTAATCTCGCCAAGGTCTATCCAGGGTATTATTTCCTTCAAGCTCCCAGGCTCTCTCGCTACACTCCCAGGTGCTCTCGCTACACTCCCAGGTGCTCTCGCTACACTCCCAGGCTCTCTCGCTACACTCCCAGGCTCTCTCGCTACACTCCCAGGCTCTCTCGCTACACTCCCAGGCTCTCTGGCTACACTCCCAGGCTCTCTGGCTACACTCCCAGGCTCTCTGGCTACACTCCCAGGCTCTCTGGCTACACTCCCAGGCTCTCTGGCTACACTCCCAGGCTCTCTGGCTACACTCCCAGGCTCTCTGGCTACACTCCCAGGCTCTCTGGCTACACTCCCAGGCGCTCTGGCTACACTCCCAGGCGCTCTGGCTACACTCCCAGGCGCTCTAACTACACTCCCAGGCGCTCTGGCTACACTCCCAGGCGCTCTGGCTACACTCCCAGGCGCTCTGGCTACACTCCCAGGCGCTCTCGCTACACTCCCAGGCGCTCTCGCTGCACTCCCAGGCGCTCTCGCTGCACTCCCAGGCGCTCTCGCTACACTCCCAGGCGCTCTCGCTACACTCCCAGGCGCTCTCGCTACACTCCCAGGCGCTCTCGCTACACTCCCAGGCGCTCTCGCTACACTCCCAGGCGCTCTCGCTACACTCCCAGGCGCTCTCGCTACACTCCCAGGCGCTCTCGCTACACTCCCAGGCGCTCTCGCTACACTCCCAGGCGCTCTCGCTACACTCCCAGGCGCTCTCGCTACACTCCCAGGCTCTCTCGCTACACTCTCAGGAGTAGTGTAAACCGGGCCATAGAGCGGCAATTTTCATTTTTTCCCATGCCGCTCTATGGCCCTGGTTCATAGAGCGGCAATTTTCAATTTTTTCCCATGCCGCTCTACGGCCCCGGGCCATAGAGCAGCAATTTTCATTTTTTCCCATGCTGCTCTATGGCCCCTGGGTTTTAGGACCTTTTTTCATCATGCCGGTCTATGGCCCCTGGGTTTTAGGAACTTTTTTCCGTATGCCGCTCTATGGCCACTGGGTTTTCTCGAAAAAAAATTCATGGCCGGTCATTGGCCCCTGCCATTTTCGCTCAAGGGGATTAAACGGCCGCCTCCAGTCATCCCCAAATTTCGTTAGCTCAGTGACCCTGCACAGACATTGCTAATGGTCAATGACGTCACCAGCTAGCCGCTCAGCGTTCCTGCACCGGCATGTTCAAGGGGACTAAAAAGCCGGTCTATGAGTCGTGTGTTTTGCGATACAACAGTGACCTTGAAACCTAATGTAAAATACCATCATCCCTAGTCTATTTTTAATTTCATATTTACTTCCAACCATCGCCCATTACATTTATCAAAGGGGATCATGTATGTGAGGGAAGAACATAACTTCAGCACTGCAAGAAGTTATGTGTGTATTTTCAAGTTTGTCCCCTGCTGCCTGTATTTACCCAGGTCTTTTTCCTAAATATAAAACTTATCCAATTCATTCCTATTCTGTTTCACGTTGATACGTTTAATAGGTTATTAATATTCCCCTTTACTATGACCATTCAGTCACACCTCTATCATGTCACCCCTATTTCTTCTTCGTCGTCGTTCTAGAGAATGTAATTTGAGCTTTGACAATCTTTCTTAAAGGATCGTTTGTTATGCATAGGGCAAAAAATAAAAATAAAAAAATGCTATCAGTCGTTTATATGAAAAAACAGAGCCCTGGGCATTGGTGATTTCAATGCGTGTTCAGTTGTAAACCAATATTGTCCTTAACCGTATACACGTCTCACATTCGCTCAAAACATACCTCCCACACCTTGCTGTGGCATATAACAAATAAAAAAAACTCATTCAGTAAAAGCAAGCCTCTCATGTTTTAAAATAAGGCCTTTTGCGGCGGCGCGAGGCGTGCTAAATGCGGGTCCCAGGAGGTTCACACATAAGTGTGAACTCTTAATCTGGCTTAATACCTCAACTGTACTCTGTGCTTCATCAAAGTTGATATTCAGCTACAATAGCTCGTATATTCGCTCATTGCTTATATTTTCTGTTATTCATAAACCCTATCAAACCATCCTAACCTAACTTATTATATATAACAAGCAAATACATTCTACAGACTAGTTGTTGTTGTTTAGTGACATCACGAAAAGCTACCTCAGGTATAGGGATAAGGTATTGCTGGCCATTAGCACATAGGTGTGAAGGTATTACAGCACCTGACTGGTCAACTATGTATGACGTCACCAGACAACCAATGCTACCTTTGGCATCCTACTGGCATGTGTATTTGATGTTATTATTCAAAAATGACTAGACTATCCATCCCCACCTAGCCTAATCAGAGGACTAAGAATATACATTTTAGTCATCCACAACTGTAATTATTATTCGGTGATAAGTGCAAAAGTATAACAGCAACCCAAATGTCGTACCGCAATTTTTTGTAGAATCGTACTTCTGGCAGCATAGCAGGTGAGCTGAACATAAGAATAAAGGTAACTGCAAAAGTCCTATTGGCCCATACGAGGCAGCTCCTATATATTCCCACCCAATCTCATTCATATTCATGTCCACCCTATGCTTAAAGCAGCCAAGGGAACCCACTTAAAGTATTAGTGTACAATAATAGTTTTAATAAATAGCTATCATTCTAGTTTTATACACAACAGCAATTATGAAACCCTATAGCTAGATATTCTACTATAATCCACAAGTAGCCACCACACATCTGGCAGCACAGCGGATTAGTAGCTGTGTTCATAGGCTAGTCAACTGTCCTCACATCCATCAAATAGCTATCCAAATGTCGCACCTCAATTCATCCATCTAGCAACTCAGCTGGATCCTAGCCACTATATTCATAAGCTAATCATTTCTACACCTCGAAAATAAAAAAATCCTAGTTTTGCTACACAAATCAGCTAACTTGTTTCTAAACCAACAGTCGCAAATACAATCATATATACCTACACATACTTCACACTATATATTCATAGAGAATAGCCTAATTATTTTTTACCACCATTTCCCCATTAATCAGATGTAATTTATGCCATACACAGAAAATACAGCATTTACACACCATATATGCCATTTATGCACAAAATATATTATTTACACACAAAATATACCATCACACAAAAATATGTCATTTATAGACAAAAATATGTCATTTACATACAAAAGATGCCAGTTGCACCCAAAATATGCCATTTACACAATATTGCATGTACACTCAGATTATAACATTTACAGAAAGTATGATATTTGTACAAATATATCAAAATGCTTATGCATTTAGTCAATCAAAAATGCGCTTTCACTAAAATTACACAATTCCACAAACATAATTTTCACAAAATACTCATACATTGTCTCATAAACCAAATACACTTACACCACTAAGGTCTATTTTTTCAGATTACAGAGCTTACACAAAATACACAATTTTCACACAAAAATACAGTTGCACCAGTTCCACGTCAACAAATTAAAAACACAACTTGCATAAATGCACTATTAGTACAAAAATTATTATAAAACATGTACAATTATTGCACAATTTGTGTAATTATTGTACATCTTTGCACAATTAATACAAGAAAACTTGCTTTATAATTTCTCGACTTGCACAATGACAATAAATACACAAAGGTATAAATAAACAATTTGTCCATATGCAATTACACAACATGCGCAATTAATAAACAACTTTCACAAATATTACACATCTTTCATAATTATTACACAACTTGCACAAATACATATCTAGCTCAAATACGTACAATACATAACTACCCCAAATAAGAAAATACACAACTGGCATAAAACACGATTTACACAAATACAATTGCGACATTTACACAACTTGCTCAAAAATAAAATCAATACACAACTGAACAATATATAACTACCCCATATTCATTAAATACACAACCAGAAAATTTCCACAAATACATATACAATTAATACATACGACTTGCACAAAACAATACACAATTTATAGAAATATAATCAATACATAATTGCAATAATCATACGACTTATGCAAAATATATAATCTACACAATCAATACGCAAGTATATTAATTGTGCAATATATGTACAAATACAAACACAACCAACTGGATCAAACAATACACAATTTGCAAGATATTTTTCTAGGTATATTTAGGGCATTAATTACAATATGCTGAGTTTAACCAACTCCCCAAAAATCAGAATTTCACATATTAAAAAGGTACATATGACTTCCAATGAGCGCTATTATTAACACATTCATTTTCCATTAATATTTCAACATTATCAGTGCTAAACTATTCATCTAACATATGTCCATTGTTTGTAATACATTCCTTGTTACATCCTCTCCAATCAGGCCACCCATATATATTTATGCAAACCATCTAACAGACTTATTTATTCTAGCCTTAGTTATGTTAGGTTTGGTGAAGTCAGTATTTTATATGATAATTTTAAGAAAATTTGCTATATCTTATCAAAAATGCATGCTATCAAAACCTAAATTCATCAAAATCTATAAAAAAAAATATACTTATACTTCACAAATTTACCTAAATTCAACCTAGTAAAAGCTAAACTAACAAAATATGAGCATCCCATATCCTCACATACAAGCCTATAACACCTCTATCCATACATTACATGAGTTGACCATATAGCTCGAACCCCAAATAGGAAAATTTACACTATTTCATAAACATGCTAGTTCATGACCCCTAAGATATCATATGTATATGTCCTTCCCTACACGACCTCATCTAACCTGACCTAGCATATCCAAACCTGGATTTGGTTAAAGTTGGCGAAATTTATGCTATGCCACCTAAATATGACCTAATTTAAGGCAATTTCCACGAAATATACCCAAATGTTGTGTATCATAGCTTCACCAAAGCCCATTTTTACCTACATTTTCTCCTATTCCATCCTACCCTACACAACCTCACCTAACCTATCCTAGCATATCCAAACCTGGATTAGGTTAAAGTCTGCGAAATTTAAGCTATTCCACATAAATTCGACCTAATTTAAGGCAATTCCCACCAAATATCCCCCAAATGTTGTGTATCACAGCACTGCCTAAGCCCATTTTTACCTACATTTTCTCCTATTCCATCCTACCCTACGCAACCTTACCTAACCTATCCCAGCATATCCAAACCTAGATTTGGTTAAGTCGGCGAAATTTAAGTTATCCCATATAAATTTGACCTAATTTAAGACAATTTCCACCAAATATACCCAAAAATGTTTTGGAACATAGCACGGCCAAAGCTCATTTTAGCTGAGTTTTCACCTATTCCAACCTGCCCTAGACAACCCTACCCAGCCTCTCCTGGCATATCCAAAGTCAGATTTGCTTATAGTTGGCAAAATTTATGCCTTTCCCACCTAAATTTAACATTTAAGCCAATTTCCACCGAATATACCCAAATGTTTTGTATCTTAGCATAGTCAAAGTTCATTTCACCCAAGTTTTCACCTATTCCATCTTACCTTACACAGCCTTACCTAACCTGACCTAGCATATTCCAAGCTAGATTTGATTAGAGTTCGTGAAATTTATGCTTACTCGCCTAAATTCAACCTAATTTAAAATAATTTCTACCATATACCCAAAATGTTTTGTTACGTAGCTCAGCCAAAGACCATTTTAGCAGAGTTTTCACATATTCCAACCTACCCTACATAGCCTTACCTATCCCTGACCTAGCAGATTTGATTAAAGTTGGGGAAATTTAAGCTTTCGCCATCAAATTGGAGACAATTACCACCCAATATGCCTAAATGTTGTGTATCATAGCACAGCCAAAACCTATTTTATCCACATTTTCACCCATTCCAACTAAACCTGGACCTAGCCTCTGATGCGACATATACTCAGAGAAGTCATGTTTTTTGGATATGAACCTAAATGCCCGTGCCTAACCTGCAAGAGTCTTGGAGCTTTGTTGAATATTTTATCTATTTTTCTTCAAAAACTGAAGTTTTGGATATGAACCTATCCGCACTGTGCCTAACCTGCTAGGTTCTTTGTTGAACATCGTAACCATATTCATAGAAAAGTGATGTTTTGGATATGGACCTAACAGCCCCTCTCCTTTAAAACTTAGAACTGTGTTCAATATTGTAGATATAGTGTTGGGTATGTGTTTTGTTTTTACACATCAACCCAACCGTCCTTGACCTAACCTCCATTTATCAAACTTCAAATTTATCATAAATATGGGAGGACCGTGTTATTTGTGCATCAACCCAGCCGCCCTGGACCTAACCTCCCTTTATCTAACTTCAAATTTATTGTAATTTTGGGAGGAAAGTGTAGTTTATGCATCAACCCAACCGCCCTGGACCTAACCTCTGATACACGGATCTTGGTTCAACATTGCATCATACTCGTAGCATATTTTTTTTCACATAATTCAACCATCCTCAACCTAACCTCTATTACCTGGGGGGAGGGAGGTTAATGGAAAATATGATAATAATGGGAATTTTCTCTACATCAGTTCAACTTAACCATCCTTAACCTGACCTTAGTTAGAAAGGGTTATAACTCACTAAAACTATTTAATTACCATTTACCTTATTTTCCTTATCCTAACCCATAACCAGAGGGTTTAGACCCCCCTTTACCTCGAAATTAGAGTACAGGGCTAAATTAGGGAATGTTAGGTTTATATGTGAAAATATATTCCTACCTTAAATATATAGTATAATTTCGAGGTAAAGGGGGGTCTAAACCCTCTGGTTATGGGTTAGGATAAGGAAAATAAGGTAAATGGTAATTAAATAGTTTTAGTGAGTTATAACCCTTTCTAACTAAGGTCAGGTTAAGGATGGTTAAGTTGAACTGATGTAGAGAAAATTCCCATTATTATCATATTTTCCATTAACCTCCCTCCCCCCAGGTAATAGAGGTTAGGTTGAGGATGGTTGAATTATGTGAAAAAAAATATGCTACGAGTATGATGCAATGTTGAACCAAGATCCGTGTATCAGAGGTTAGGTCCAGGGCGGTTGGGTTGATGCATAAACTACACTTTCCTCCCAAAATTACAATAAATTTGAAGTTAGATAAAGGGAGGTTAGGTCCAGGGCGGCTGGGTTGATGCACAAATAACACGGTCCTCCCATATTTATGATAAATTTGAAGTTTGATAAATGGAGGTTAGATCAAGGACGGTTGGGTTGATGCACAAACAACACGTCCTTCCATATTTACGATAAATTTGAAGTTAGATGAAGGGAGGTTAGGTCAAGGACGGTTGGGTTGATGTGTAAAAACAAAACACATACCCAACACTATATCTACAATATTGAACACAGTTCCAAGTTTTAAAGGAGAGGGGCTGTTAGGTCCATATCCAAAACATCACTTTTCTATGAATATGGTTACGATGTTCAACAAAGAACCTAGCAGGTTAGGCACAGTGCGGATAGGTTCATATCCAAAACTTCAGTTTTCGAAGAAAAATAGATAAAATATTCAACAAAGCTCCAAGACTCTTGCAGGTTAGGCACAGGCATTTAGGTTCATATCCAAAAAACATCACTTCTCTGAGTATATGTCGCATCAGAGGTTGGGTCCAGGTTTAGTTGGAATGGGTGAAAATGTGGATAAAATAGGTTTTGGCTGTGCTATGATACACAACATTTAGGCATATTTGGTGGAAATTGTCTCCAATTTGATGGTGAAAGCTTAAATTTCCCACACTTTAATCAAATCTGCTAGGTCAGGGATAGGTAAGGCTATGTAGGGTAGGTTGGAATATGTGAAAACTCGGCTAAAATGGTCTTTGGCTGAGCTACGTAACAAAACATTTTGGGTATATGTGTAGAAATTGTTTTAAATTAGGTTGAATTTAGGTGAGTAAGCATAAATTTCACGAACTCTAATCAAATCTAGCTTGGGATATGCTAGGTCAGGTTAGGTAAGGCTGTGTAAGGTAAGATGGAATAGGTGAAAACTTGGGTGAAATGAACTTTGACTATGCTAAGATACAAAACATTTGGGTATATTCGGTGGAAATTGGCTTAAATTAGGTTAAATTTAGGTGGGAAAGGCATAAATTTTGCCAACTATAAGCAAATCTGACTTTGGATATGCCAGGAGAGGCTGGGTAGGGTTGTCTAGGGCAGGTTGGAATAGGTGAAAACTCAGCTAAAATGAGCTTTGGCCGTGCTATGTTCCAAAAACCTTTTTGGGTATATTTGGTGGAAATTGTCTTAAATTAGGTCAAATTTATATGGGATAACTTAAATTTCGCCGACTTTACCCAAATCTAGGTTTGGATATGCTAGGATAGGTTAGGTAAGGTTGCGTAGGGTAGGATGGAATAGGAGAAAATGTAGGTAAAAATGGGCTTTGGCAGTGCTGTGATACACAACATTTGGGGATATTTGGTGGGAATTGCCTTAAATTAAGTCGAATTTATGTGGAATAGCTTAAATTTCGCAGACTTTAACCAAATCCAGGTTTGGATATGCTAGGATAGGTTAGGTGAGGTTGTGTAGGGTAGGATGGAATAGGAGAAAATGTAGGTAAAAATGGGCTTTGGTGAAGCTATGATACACAACATTTGGGTATATTTCGTGGAAATTGCCTTAAATTAGGTAATATTTAGGTGGCATAGCATAAATTTCGCCAACTTTAACCAAATCCAGGTTTGGATATGCTAGGTCAGGTTAGATGAGGTCGTGTAGGGAAGGACATATACATATGATATCTTAGGGGTCATGAACTAGCATGTTTATGAAATAGTGTAAATTTTCCTATTTGGGGTTCGAGCTATATGGTCAACTCATGTAATGTATGGATAGAGGTGTTATAGGCTTGTTTGTGAGGATATGGGATGCTCATATTTTGTTAGTTTAGCTTTTACTAGGTTGAATTTAGGTAAATTTGTGAAGTATAAGTATATTTTTTTTATATAGATTTTGATGAATTTAGGTTTTGATAGCATGCATTTTTGATAAGATATAGCAAATTTTCTTAAAATTATCATATAAAATACTGACTTCACCAAACCTAACATAACTAAGGCTAGAATAAATAAGTCTGTTAGATGGTTTGCATAAATATATATGGGTGGCCTGATTGGAGAGGATGTAACAAGGAAGGTATTACAAACAATGGACATATGTTAGATGAATAGTTTAGCACTGATAATGTTGAAATATTAATGGAAAATGAATGTGTTAATAATAGCGCTCATTGGAAGTCATATGTACCTATTTAATATGTGAAATTCTTATTTTTGGGGAGTTGGTTAAACTCTGCATATTGTAATTAATGTCCTAAATATACCTAGAAAAATATCTTGCAAATTGTGTATTGTTTGACCCAGTTGGTTGTGTTTGTATTTGTACATATATAGCACAATTAATATACTTGCGTATTGATTGTGTAGATTATATATTTTGCATAAGTCGTATGATTATTGCAATTATGTATTGATTATATTTCTATAAATTGTGTATTGTTTTGTGCAAGTCGCATGTATTAATTGTATATGTATTTGTGGAAATTTTCTAGTTGTGTATTTAATGAATATGGGGTAGTTATGTATTGTTCAGTTGTGTATTGATTTTATTTTTGAGCAAGTTGTGTAAATGTCGCAATTGTATTTGCGTAAATCGTGTTTTATGCCAGTTGTGTATTTTCTTATTTGGGGTAGTTATGTATTGTACGTATTTGAGCTAGATATGTATTTGTGCAAGTTGTGTAATAATTATGAAAGATGTGTAATATTTGTGAAAGTTGTTTATTAATTGCGCATGTTGTGTAATTGCATATGGACAAATTGTTTATTTATACCTTTGTGTATTTATTGTCATTGTGCAAGTCGAGAAATTATAAAGCAAGTTTTCTTGTATTAATTGTGCAAAGATGTACAATAATTACACAAATTGTGCAATAATTGTACATGTTTTATAATAATTTTTGTACTAATAGTGCATTTATGCAAGTTGTGTTTTTAATTTGTTGACGTGGAACTGGTGCAACTGTATTTTTGTGTGAAAATTGTGTATTTTGTGTAAGCTCTGTAATCTGAAAAAATAGACCTTAGTGGTGTAAGTGTATTTGGTTTATGAGACAATGTATGAGTATTTTGTGAAAATTATGTTTGTGGAATTGTGTAATTTTAGTGAAAGCGCATTTTTGATTGACTAAATGCATAAGCATTTTGATATATTTGTACAAATATCATACTTTCTGTAAATGTTATAATCTGAGTGTACATGCAATATTGTGTAAATGGCATATTTTGGGTGCAACTGGCATCTTTTGTATGTAAATGACATATTTTTGTCTATAAATGACATATTTTTGTGTGATGGTATATTTTGTGTGTAAATAATATATTTTGTGCATAAATGGCATATTTGGTGTGTAAATGCTGTATTTTCTGTGTATGGCATAAATTACATCTGATTAATGGGGAAATGGTGGTAAAAAATAATTAGGCTGTTCTCTATGAATATATAGTGTGAAGTATGTGTAGGTATATATGATTGTATTTGCGACTGTTGGTTTAGAAACAAGTTAGCTGATTTGTATAGCAAAACTAGGATTTTTTATTTTCGAGGTGTAGAAATGATTAGCTTATGAATATAGTGGCTAGGATCCAGCTGAGTTGCTAGATGGATGAATTGAGGTGCGACATTTGGATAGCTATTTGATGGATGTGAGGACAGTTGACTAGCCTATGAACACAGCTACTAATCCGCTGTGCTGCCAGATGTGTGGTGGCTACTTGTGGATTATAGTAGAATATCTAGCTATAGGGTTTCATAATTGCTGTTGTGTATAAAACTAGAATGATAGCTATTTATTAAAACTATTATTGTACACTAATACTTTAAGTGGGTTCCCTTGGTTGCTTTAAGCATAGGGTGGACATGAATATGAATGAGATTGGGTGGGAATATATAGGAGCTGCCTCGTATGGGCCAATAGGACTTTTGCAGTTACCTTTATTCTTATGTTCAGCTCACCTGCTATGCTGCCAGATGTACGATTCTACAAAAAATTGTGGTACGACATTTGGGTTGCTGTTATACTTTTGCACTTATCACCGAATAATAATTACAGTTGTGGATAATTAAAATGTATATTCTTAGTCCTCTGATTAGGTTAGGTGGGGATGGATAGTCTAGTCATTTTTGAATAATAACATCAAATACACATGCCAGTAGGACGCCAAAGGTAGCATTGGTTGTCTGGTGACGTCATACATTGTTGACCAGTCAGGTGCTGTAATACCTTCACACCTATGTGCTAATGGCCAGCAATACCTTATCCCTATACCTGAGGTCGCTTTTCGTGATGTCACTAAACAACAACAACAACTAGTCTGTAGAATGTATTTGCTTGTTATATATAATAAGTTAGGTTAGGTTAGGATGGTTTGATAGGGTTTATGGATAACAGAAAATATAAGCAATGAGCGAATATACGAGCTATTGTAGCTGAATATCAACTTTGATGAAGCACAGAGTACAGTTGAGGTATTAAGCCAGATTAAGAGTTCACACTTATGTGTGAACCTCCTGGGACCCGCATTTAGCGCGCCTGCGCCGCCGCAGAAGGCCTTATTTCAAAACATGAGGCTTGCTTTTACTGAATGATTTTTTTTTATTTGTTATATGCCACAGCAAGGTGTGGGAGGTATGTTTTGAGCGAATGTGAGACGTGTATGCGGTTAAGGACAATATTGGTTTACTACTGAACACGCATTGATATCACCAATGCCCAGGGCTCTGTTTTTTCATATAAACGACTGATAGCAGTTTTTTAATTTTATTTTTTGCCCTATGCATAATAAACGATCCTTTAAGAAAGATTGTCAAAGCTCAAATTACATTCTCTAGAACGACGACGAAGAAGAAATAGGGGTGACATGATAGAGGTGTGACTGAATGGTCATAGTAAAGGGGAATATTAATAACCTATTAAACGTATCAACGTGAAACAGAATAGGAATGAATTGGATAAGTTTTATATTTAGGAAAACGACCTGGGTAAATACAGGCAGCAGGGGACAAACTTGAAAATACACACATAACTTCTTGCAGTGCTGAAGTTATGTTCTTCCCTCACATACATGATCCTCTTTGATAAATGTAATGGGCGATGGTTGGAAGTAAATATGAAATTAAAAATAGACTAGGGATGATGGTATTTTACATTAGGTTTCAAGGTCACTGTTGTATCGCAAAACACACGACTCATAGACCGGCTTTTTAATCCCCTTGAACATGCCGGTGCAGGAATGCTGAGCGGCTAGCTGGTGACGTCATTGACCATTAGCAATGTCTGTGCAGGGTCACTGAGCTAACGAAATTTGGGGATGACTGGGGGCGGCCGTTTAATCCCCTTGAGCGAAAATGGCAGGGGCCAATGACCGGCCATGAAATTTTTTTCGAGAAAACCCAGGGGCCATAGAGCGGCATGATGAAAAAATTCGAGAAAACCCAGGGGCCATAGACCGGCATGATGAAAAAATTCGAGAAAACCCAGGGCCATAGAGCGGCATACGGAAAAAAGTTCCTAAAACCCAGGGGCCATAGACCGGCATGATGAAAAAAGTTCCTAAAACCCAGGGGCCATAGAGCGGCATGGGAAAAAATGAAAATTGCCGCTCTATGGCCCGGGGCTATAGAGCGGCATGGGAAAAAATGAAAATTGCCGCTCTATGGCCCGGTTTACACTACTCTCAGGCTCTCTCGCTACACTCCCAGGCTCTCTCGCTACACTCCCAGGCTCTCTCGCTACACTCCCAGGCTCTCTCGCTACACTCCCAGGCGCTCACGCTACACTCCCAGGCGTTCTCGCTACACTCCCAGGCTCTCTCGCTACACTCCCAGGCTCTTTCGCTACACTCCCAGGCTCTCTCGCTACACTCCCAGGCTCTCTCGCTACACTCCCAGGCGCTCACGCTACACTCCCAGGCGTTCTCGCTACACTCCCAGGCTCTCTCGCTACATTCCCGGGCTCTCTCGCTACACGCCCAGGCTCTCTCGCTATGCGTTGTAAATAACTAACATAATTTAGTGTACTATAAAATCAATTTTTCTTTTACATTTTTCTTTTTGATTACAAATATAGTTTTAAGTTTATTTTATATAATTACAAGCAATTAAAAAGATTATCAATAAATGCATAAAAATAATATATACTTATGAAAAGAAATTTTAAAAAATTAAGGTTATCTCCCTTTTATTTGCAAATGATAATACAAATAATCTTTAGTAAACTTTATAAAAAGTTATAAATGATTAAATTCTGCGTGCATTGATGAGCGTTTACCATAAATAGATTGAATGAAAATTTTGAAAAGATATTCAAAATTATTACATAAAATTAGACAAGGTATAAACGTTTTCGTCGTCTGATCAACGTGTCCTCTATCGAGGACCTTCACATATCGCTCGCTTGCGTTAATTTGTCAAAAATTGTCATACTAGAAAATGGAGGAGATTCGTGAAAGTGACGTTCTGTCCCGTTTTCTGCTATGGATCCTCTGGTAGGTTAGGAGAGGACTCTAATTTCACTGTTCTTTTTTTTTTTTTTTTTTTTTTTTTTTTTTTTTTTTTTTTTTTTTTTTTTTTTTTTTTTTTTTTTTTTTTTTTGAGATATATACAAGAGTTGTTACATTCTTGTACAGCCACTAGTACGCGTAGCGTTTCGGGCAGGTCCCTGGAATACGATCCCCTGCCGCGAAGAATCGTTTTTTCATCCAAGTACACATTTTACTGTTGCGTTAAACAGAGGCTACAGTTAAGGAATTGCGCCCAGTAAATCCTCCCCGGCCAGGATACGAACCCATGACATAGCGCTCGCGGAACGCCAGGCGAGTGTCTTACCACTACACCACGGAGACTGTCAAAGACTGAGACTGTTTTGTTGAGGTTAGGAAGCCTTAGAAGGACGGGCTGCTGCAACACCTCCAGCAGGACGTTAATTGGTCCTACTTTCTTTTAGGGGGGGGGGGGAGGAGGGTTTCTAAAAGCAAATTACCTTACGTATATTAAAACAGCTCTGGGGACTGAAGGCTTACAATAACCATTGATGTAGTTGCCGTTGGCAACTCTACGCCGGGGAGGGGGGGAGGCACTTAAAACACAAAATCCACCCCATACTGAGGTAACATGGGACCTGCTCCCAGAATGTCGTCGGAACTCTCTCACTCCCATGTTCTCGCGCTATGCTCCCAGGTGAACAGCATGGGTGCCATAAGCACAATCAGAGAACATTGTATAAACATCAGAGGTTCACAGTTGTTCAACATCCTCTCAGAGAGTATAAGAAATATTGCCGGAACAACCGTGGACATGAGAAAACTAGATAGTTTTCTTCAAGAAGTGCCGGACCAACTGGGCGGTGGTGGATGTGCGAGCCTGCGGGGCGTTCTAAGCAACAGCCTGGTGGACCAAGCTCTCACAAGTCAAGCTTTGCCTCGGGCCGGGTTGGGGAGTAGAAGAATTCCTAGGACCCCATCAAGCAGATTCTCTTGCTACACTCCATACGTAGCCTTCCCGGTTTGGTGCCTTCTTTTGATAATTACTTACTTGCTACACTCCCATGCTCTCTGGCAGTGAGGTCTGCTGCTTTATGCGAGGTGGACGTGTTGCTCCGTATCTTTGTGTTTGCACGTGGCTGCTGCAGCTGGATGGTGTGAATTTGTTCTCGACAGTTGCAGTGATACAGTACCTTTGTGTCGAGGAAATGGCTGAGGCGGTCTGCCTAGGTGATGGACGATCCTGCACTGGCCCCTGGAGAGTGTGAGAGTGAGGATGACAGATAGGATGATACTAGGCCGTATCAAGCAGCAATGAACAGTTATAAACGGCGAAATATTGACAGACAGCGAGACAGTGACAGTGAGGATGAAATAACAGAGACCAAAAAATGAAACCCTGTTCAGCAGGACGCGGGAGATCCAGACTAATGGAAAGAAGAGTCTGTTGTTCCCTACAGCGTGTCAACTGAACTTTCATCAAAAGCTGGAGTGGACGGTTCGTTTGGCTAAGGAGTTTTTTTTTAATATGAACCACTATTCAAGGAGGGTACTCACAGGCCCTACATAACAGTTGGGACAGAAGAGGCCGTGGAACACCTAACGACGGATGGGTTTGAGAATATTGTGATGGCTACTCCGGAAGAAGGTATGATGCACACCAAGATCATAGTTTTTAAGTATCCAAATTATTTGGATCCTGATTATCTTCTTAATAACAATGATAGTGTTGTTTGGGCAAAGAGGAAAAGGGTTCGTGGTGAAAAACAAAACCAGGTTTTTGCCTTGGTAAAGGGTGAGGCTCCGGAGAGACTTTTTGTGCATGAACGAAGTTACAGGAAAGTTGCAAAATACATTGAGGAGCCCATATTATGCATGAAGTGTTCTCGTTGGGGCAATATTGCTTGGAAATGCCAGTTTGAACCCAGGTGTCGGTACTGTGGTAAGAAACACGACTCTCGAGAGTGTAGAGTGAAGATTAAAAACTGTGAAAAAAATCGTCCCATCTTGTTGCAATTGTCGAGGAAGTCACAATGCTGGTTCCTATCTATGCCGCATGAAGCCTCATCTGAGAGACTCCAGGACGGGTCCTACAAGCAGGATAGATGTATCCTCGAAGGAAGGAAAGATTGTGCAGCAGAAACATGGAGGAAACAGCTGGAACCCAACGACAGCCCCTGTGAACAATGTGTGGGAGAAAGGAACGGAGATAATTAAGGCGAGCCTAGGGAAAGTAGGTAATGCCGCTGAAAAAAAAATTAAACCTTGTCTCAGGACAATATAGTGAACTTGGAGGTTGGTACTCAAATATTGGAATATCTAAAAATAAAAAGTAGATCAGAGGATTGAGGCATTAGAAAAATTAGCTATGGAGGATAGACGGGGTGAAGATGGTGGTGAAAAAGGACGTGAAATGGAAAGTGAAACAGGACGTGAAATAGAAAGTGAAACAGGACGTGAAATGGAAAGTGAAACAGGACGTGAAATAGAAAGTGAAACAGGACGTGAAATGGAAAGTGAAACAGGACGTTAAGAACATGACGTATTGATGATAGGGGATAGTCAGGAAAATGAGCTTTCTATTAGTGTTAGCGGTGTTCAAGCTTCTGTAGCGACAAATGTTGAAACAAAGGTTATAATAAAACGGTAGACAGAATAAAAAAAAAATATATGAATAATATTACCTTTGATGTTAATAACTGTTGTGCAAGAGAAAAGAGAAAGCAAAAATGTTAGTGTTGGGAGAGAGTGTCGAAGAAACTCTCGTATCTCATGGAATGTGACGTACAGGGCAATGGTAGTTTTATTATTGATCATAGATGAAAGTAGAGTGAGGATATTATCTTGGAACGTTAATGGGTTAAAAACTAGTGCGGTGGATGTACTCTATTATACTCTTAGAGAGTACTCTATTAACCTGAAATGTTAAATGGGATTCTTGTATTTGTACTCTCTGAATTTGTGCGCCCCTTGAGGGACTTGAAATAGGGGGGGGGGTAGAAATAGCCTAAGCTACTCTATCTCTTTGAGATGTATCTTTTTTCTTTTCTCAATAAACATACTTGAACCAAGCTCTCTCGCTACCCTCCCATGTTCTCACGCTACGCTCCCATGTTCTCACGCTACGCACTAAAGCCCTTTCCCTTTGCTCCCAGGTTCTATTGCTACGCTCCCATTGTTCTCTCGCTACGTCCCCAGGCTCTCTCGCTACGCTTCCATGTTCTCTTGCTACATTCCCAGACTCTCTTGTTACGATCCCAGGTTTTCTAGCTATACGTCGAAAATAACCAATATAATTTAGTTTACTATAAAAAGTCCTTTTGCTTTCAATATTTTTTACTCATTGAAAACGAATATTTTTTCTAAGTAATTATATAAAATTATATAGTGTTAAAGTTAAAAAGATAAAAATAAAAAATATAATATATAAGCATAACAGGAATTGCAAACATTTTATTGTTTAATGAAAAGTTTATAATAATATTACAAACATTTGTAGTGATTTTTTAAAAAACATATATTTCATTGAATATCAAGTTCGGCGATGAAACTTTAGCTCAATTATTCTTGCGAAAATTTTTTAAAACAATATTTTTAGATTATAATACCGATGGTCTAGAAATCAAGGTTACAAGGCTATCGTCCTCTAATCACCTTGTCTTTTTGCGAAGAATGTCGCTTTTCGCACGTATCAATTACCTTAGGAAGGAAATTGTCTTACTTGAAAATGGTAGCGGCTCGCGAAAGTGAAGAGCTGTCCCGTTTTCTGTCATGGGTCCTCTGGTAGGTTAGGATAGGACACCAATTTCACCGTTTTCAAGACGTTGGGAAGCCTTAGAAGGCCGGGCTGCTGCAACACCTCCAGCAGGACGTAAATTTTCCTTTTTTTGGGGGGGGGGGTGAGAGGGGAGGTTTGTTTAAAAGTAAATTACCTTACCTATATTAAAACAGCTCTGGGGACTGAAGGCTTACAATAACCATTGACGTAGTTGCCGTTGGCAACACTACGGGGGGGGGGGGAGGAACACTCAAAACACAAACATTTGCAGATACACGAACAATTTTTAATTAAATTGCTCTCAAATTCCTAATTTAATTCTGAAACATCTGCAAATTCCACCCTTACTGATGTAACATGGGACCTGCTCCCAGAATGTCGGGGAACTCTCTCACTCCCATGTTCTCGCGCTACACTCCCAGGTGAACAGCATGGGTGCCATAAGCACAATCAGAGAACACTGTATAAACATCAGAGGTCCACGGTTGTTCAACATCCTCCCAGCGAGTGTAAAAAATATTGCCGGAACAACCGTGAACATCTTGAAGAGAAAACATGGTAGTTTTCTTAAAGAAATTCCGGATCAACCGGGCTGTGGTGGATATGTGCGCCTGTGGGCCGCTCCAAACAACAGCCTGGAGGATCAAGCTCTCACAAGTCAAGCCTGGCCTCAGGCCGGGCTTGGAGTTGAAGAATTCCCACAATCCCATCAAGCAGGTATCAGGCAGATTCTTTTGCTACGCTCCCAGACTCTCTCGCTCCCCTCCCAGGCTCTCTCGCTTCGCTCCCATGTTCTCTTGTTATGCTCCCAGGTCTCTCGCAACACTCATGTTCTCTCGTTATGCTCCCATGTTCTCTCGCTACTCTCCCATGTTCTCTCAGTACGCTCCCAGGCTCTCTCCTTATGTGTCGTATATAACCAATATAATTTAGTTTACTATAAAAAGTCAATGTTCTTTCTATATTTTTTTCCGTTTTTAATACAAATATTTTTTCAAGCTAACTATATATATAATTGTATGCTACTAAAGTTAAATAAGTCATTAATGAAAAATTATTATATAACCATTTAAGATATTTGCAAACACTTTATTAGTTGCTAAGAAGTCTACAAATATTAATACAAACGTTCTTGGTCAATTTTTATGATAACATTTATCTCATTAAATGTTGAGTGCCACATATTTAATTCATATTTTTGGGATGATCTTTAAATTTTTTGAAACAATATATACCTAATATTACTTAAGATCTTTAAGACTCAGTTAAAAGGCAATCGTCGTCTAATCGTCTTGTCTTTCTATCGAAGACTGTCGCCTTTCCCTCGTATGAATTACCTTTGGCCGGAAATTGTCGTACTTGAAAACGGAAGCAGCTCGCGAATGTGAAGAACTGTCCCGTTTTCTTCTATGGGTCCTCTGATAGGTTAGGATAGGACACTAATTTTACCGTTTTCAAGACGTTGGGAAGCCTTAGGAGCACGGGCTGCTGCAACACCTCCAGCAGGACCTTATTTTGGCCGCCTTTTTTTTGGGGGGGAGGGGTGAGGGGAGGCTTGTCTAAAAGGAAATTACCTTACGTATATTATAACAGCTCTGGGGACTAAAGGCTTACAATAACCATTGACGTAGTTGCAACGCTACACGCGGGAGGGGGAGGGGACAATCAAAACACAAACACTCACTGATACAAGAATAATTTTCAATTATATTAGTCTCAAATTCCCAATTTAATTTCGAAACGCCTTCAAATTCTATCCTGACTGAGGTAACATGGGACCTGCTCCCAGAATGTCGAGGAACACTCTCACTCCCATGTTCTCACGCTATTCTCCCAGGTGAACAGCATGGATGCCATAATTACAATCAGAGATCATCAGAGGTCCACGGTTGTTCAACATTCTCTCAGCGAGTATAAGAAATGTTGCAGGAACAACCGTGGACATCTGCAAGAGAAAACTAGATACTTTTCTTCAGGAAGTGCCGGACCAACCGGGCTGTGGTGGATATGTGGGCCTGCGGGTCGCTCAAAGCAACAGCCTGTTGGACGAAGCTCTCCCATGTCAAGCCTGGCCTCGGGCCGGGGTTCGGTAATTGAAGAATTCCCAAAACCCCAATAAGCAGATATCAAGCAGATTCTTTTGCTACACTTCCAGGTTCTTTCGCTTCGCTCCCATGTTCTCTCCTTTCGCTCCCAGGTTCTCTTGCTACGCTCACTGGCTCTCTCACTTTGCTCTCAGCCTCCTTCGCTAGGCTTCCATGTTCTTTCGCAACACTTCAAGGCTCTCTCGCTATTTTTCCATGTTCTCTTGCTATGCTCGCAGGCTCTCTCGCTACGCTCTCATGTTCTCTTGCTATGCTTCCACGCTCTATGGCTACGCTCCTAGGCTCCCTTGCTATGCTCCCATGTTCTCTAGCTATGCCTCCAGGCTCTATGGCTACGCTCCTAGGCTCCCCTGCTACGCTCCCATGTTCTCGTGCTATGCTACCAGGCTCTCTATTTATGCTCCCAGGTTTTCTAGCTATGCGTCGTAAATAACCAATATAGTTTAGTTTACTATAAAAAGTAAATTTTTTCTATATTTTTCCTTTTTTAATGTGAATATTGTTTCAAGCTAATTATATATAATTACAGGCTATTAAAGTTAAATAAAATTTAAAAAAAATATATATAGTATATAACCATATAAAATATTTGCAAACAATTTATTGTTTTCTAAAATGTTTACAAATAATAATACAAACATTTTTTGTCAATTTTTATGAGAAAACTTATTTTAAAATGTGAGTGTCGCGTGGTGGAGTCATATGAATTTATCCAATTCAAATTTTTTGATACAATAAATATAGTTTATATTATCGAAGATTTTTAAGACAGACTTAAAAGACATTCGTCGTCAAATCACCTTGACTTCTTCCGAAGAATGTCGCTTTTTCGCTTGTATGATTTACATTAAGCCGGAAATTGTCGTACATGAAAATGGAAGCGGCTCGCGAAAGTGACGTACTGCCCCGTTTTCTGTTATGGGTCCTCTGGTAGGTTAGGAGAGGACACTAATTTCACCGTTTTTTTGACGTTGGGAAGCCTTAGAAGGACGGGCTGCTGCAACACCTCAATTAGCAGTTATTCAATATTTAGTTACTCAATCAACACATTTATCAACTTTTAATTTTAACATCATAAAACATGTTTGATTTAGGTAAAATCTTCGGGATTTTAGTCCGTAATTTGTTAAGTGTTAGAATTTCGTCATATGCATATTTTTTAATTTTTTGTTTACACTAGAGTTCTTACATTATTGTAGCATTTTGATTATAATGAAATAAACAAAATATATAGCGATAGAGATTGTCTGTTAGGTTGTCTCTATGAAACTGGAGGCCAGATACTTAGTGCTACCCTAACCCAATTTTGCAAAATGGTTGGTCTGGGGTATGGGACGCACATAGGCTGCTCGTGGTCGGTCCTATTATTCAAGAGAAGGTCGAGCCCAACTGTGACACAACCACCACCACCACAACATTGGTGAAAGGTTGCCAGCCGAGTCATTTCATTTTTCTCTCGAAAACGATGACCGTGAATTCTCTATGACATATTCTGAGAGTTACGGAGGGGAGAGAAAGAACAAATCCACATGGGCCGTGATGAGGGTTCGAACCTACGTCCGGGTTAGTTAATTTGTTAAAAAGTTACAGGGTTAGAGAGACGGGGATAGAGGCTACACTTGGATAGTAAAATAAAGAGAGAAATGAATGAAATGAAAGAGACCCTCCCCCTCTATCCCCCCCCCCCCCGCAGTAATAATATAGGGCGACATTCAATTTAAGCAACAGACTATAACCGGCCAAATTAAACTGCCTAATATTATAGTTCCATTAAATTTGCATATATACTCAGTATTAAATTTTGTCACACAGACTCCCCTCAGCAACGTCTTAAATTAAGCAACAAGTCTCTTTAATCAGTTAGGCCAAAGGAACATAAGCAAACTCAACACGCGGTGTTGTCATAAAGTTATGGTAAGGTCTATAAGGCCTGTTTATAACAGTTACCCCTCCTCGACTCACCATTCATCCCTCAGCGTCCTAAATACACATGCCTATGGTGCATGTGTATATGCCTATATACACATATATGTTTATGGTGTATTTTAGCGTTCATCTGCCCTTACAAGGACCTATTGTTGACAAACGTCAACAATAGTTGATTGACAGTTGAGAGGCGGGCCGAAAGAGCAACGCTCAACCCCCGCAAGCACAACAACTACGTGAATACATCTTTCCTCAACCGCCAAAGATTGAGGAAAGGTGCATAGGTTCGTAAGTGCTTGCATAACTGCTTCGTGAATCTGGCCCCTGGATTCACGAAGCAGTTACGCAAGCACTTACGAACCTGTACATCTATTGTACAATCACTGGCGGGTTTGTTTACATATATTAAACAGTGTACAATAAGCTCCGAGGCGTCAGGACGCTGATTATAACTATAACAACATTTGCTTGGGAAGTTCCGACGCTCGTCAGCTGTTTAATGTAAACAAAGCCCCCAAAGATTGAGAAAGCTGTATATAGAGTCGTAGGTAGTTGCGTAACTGCTTGTTCAATCCTGGCCCTTTAAGGAAGTTTGACTGGTCCTTGAGGCTATTAATAATATATTTCAACAAATGCATGATATCAGATTACTGTGTTGCTCGTCTAGTAGGTACAGTATTTATGTATTTAAAAAATGTACTAGTTATTCTCAGGGCTGTTAGTTAAGGATATCTGGCACCATCGCTAACGGGTCATTTACACAGGTGCCGTCGCATCCGAGGAGGAAGGTCAAGACAGTTAACGGCGTCATTCACCACCTAGTCCAGTAGTTAACAAGCGTCGTGTCATGTGCTCCAGAAGCTCCTGACGTGATTCAAGGTGTAATAGGGCATGAACCCGAGCAAGGAGGTACAAATAGCTCTCATTTGTTGGTTGTAGCGGCACCGCCGCTGAGGGAGCGCGCCAAGCCAGCGTTCGTCAGTCCAGTTTGGGCCTCGGCGTTCGTGTGATGGATCCGGCTTGAGAAGCAGCTAAGTTAATTATTATTATTTTTATTAAATTAATTATTATCTTATTATCATTATTTTTAAAATAGTTTTATGCATATTGTGCAAAGAAATCGCGTTCACGTGATGAATCAATGAGGAAATGAGTGGAAACTATGTGATGAGGATGAGTTCCCAGCGTGTACAGGGTCGAAGCCTCATCTGGGCTTCTGTACTGATTGTCTCATTATGATCAAAATTGTAATTCCAGTTACAATTGTCTCATTGTTGTTGTTATTATTAATATGAAGGACCAACCGATGCAATTTTTAGAGGTTCAGGGGGGGGGGGAACCTGTCTGTGCCTGGTCTAATCTCGTTCTGTCTGGCTATTTCTAAATTTCTGTCACCCGTTGTTTTGACGGCTTATTGACGAGCACTTTAGGACCTGTCAACCACCTGTTACATGACCTGTCAACCGCCTGTTACATGACCTGTCAACCGCCTGTTACATGACCTGTCAACCGCCTGTTACATGACCTGTCAACCGCCTGTTACATGACCTGTCAACCGCCTGTTACATGACCTGTCAACCGCCTGTTACATGACCTGTCAACCGCCTGTTACATGACCTGTCAACCGCCTGTTACATGACCTGTCAACCACCTGTTACATGACCTGTGTGCTCAAACAGGGTGGTTGATCCACGCCCCCCCCCCCCCTTCCCCCCCGTGTGTCCTCTGTTGAAGAAAAGTCTTTTTCTTTTAAATGTCAACTTCTTGTGCTTAGTCCTCTTGCCCCAATACGTCACATTCATGACAGAGTCGACCAATCTGTTAATAAATGGGATGTGTTCTTACAAATTAAAGCGCCATAATACTGACGTTTTGATATGCATAAACCTTCATGGGGTTGGGGGGGAATTGGTTGGGTTCGTACGCTTCTGGTTAAGCTAAGAGTTGCGTTTTTTTCGGAGTGGAAAATTGAGAAAAAGGTTTGGATGTATAGGCTCCGTAGAATCTATAATTTGGTGATTGGTAGTACATTGGTAGTTGATTGGTAGTTCGGGGTTGCTCGGATTGGTAGTTCGGGTAGTTCGGGGTACAAAGTTTCGGTGGTGATAGGCGGTCATAGGGATTGGTTATAGGCGGCTTGGGGTCAACTCTCAATGCAATTTGCAGAAAATGGTAAATTTAAAAAAATAAAAATTATGATATCGCTAAGGTCTTTCCAGGGTATTATTTCCTTCAAACTCCCAGGCTCTCTCGCTACACTCCCAGGTGCTCTCGCTACACTCCCAGGCGCTCTCGCTGCACTCCCAGGCGCTCTCGCTACACTCCCAGGCTCTGTCGCTACACTCCCAGGCTCTGTCGCTACACTCCCAGGCTCTCTCGCTACACTCCCAGGCTCTCTCGCTACACTCCCAGGCTCTCTCGCTATGCTCCCAGGCTCTCTCGCTATGCTCCCAGGCTCTCTCGCTATGCTCCCAGGCTCTCTCGCGAAACTCCCAGGCACTCTCGCGAAACTCCCAGGCTCTGTCGCTGCACTCCCAGGCTCTGTCGCTGCGCTCCCAGGCTCTGTCGCTACGCTCCCAGGCTCTGTCGCTACGCTCCCAGGCTCTGTCGCTACACTCCCAGGCTCTCTCGCTACACTCCCAGGCTCTCTCGCTACACTCCCAGGCTCTCTCGCTACACTCCCAGGCTCTCTCGCTACGCTCCCAGGCTCTCTCGCTACGCTCCCAGGCTCTCTCGCTACGCTCCCAGGCTCTCTCGCTACGCTCCCAGGCTCTCTCGCTACGCTCCCAGGCTCTCTCGCTACGCTCCCAGGCTCTCTCGCTACACTCCCAGGCTCTCTCGCTATGCTCCCAGGCTCTCTCGCTACGCTCTCAGGCTCTCTCGCTACACTCCCAGGCTCTATCGCTGTGCGTTGTAAATAACTAATATAATTTAGTTTACTATAAAAGTCAATTTGTTTTTTACATTTTTCATTTTTAATACAAATATAGTTTGAAGCTTATTTTATATAATTACAAGCAATAAAAAAGTTTTTTATTAAAAACACAAAAATTTGAATATATACCGATAGAAGAAAATTGCAAAAAAAAAAATTAAGGTTTACTTCATAGTTAGCAAATGATAATACAAATATACATTATTAAACTTTATAGAAAGTTTTAAAAAATTTAATTCTGTGTGCAGTGATGATATTTAACCTATCATCGGTTGATTTAAAATATTTAAAACAATATATTCAAGATTATTGCAGTAGGTTTTAATGACGAGGTTTAAAGGCTTTCTTCGTCTCATTAACGTGTCCTCTTTCGAGGACCTTCTCATATCGCTTGCTTGCGTTAATTTATGTCAAAAATTGTGGTACGAGGGGGGGGCACTCAAAACACAAACACTCGCAGATACAAGAACAATTTTCAATTAAATTGCTATCAAATTCCTTATTTAATTTCGAAACATCTTCAAATTCCACCCCATACCGAGGTAACATGGGACCTGCTCCCACAATGTCGGGGAACTCTCTCACTCCTATGTTCTCGCCAACCCGTTCTCGCAAATTTAATAAGTCAATATTGACTTATTAAATATGTGCATAGGTGACATACTTAACATAATAGATACCCTTAAAAAGATTCATAGAAAACACCGACCTTACCTAACCTACTTAGTATGTTAAGATAAGCATCTTATTGCTTCGTAATTACAATTATTACCTAACCTATAATAGGTATAGGTTAAGTAATAATTGTAATTACGAAGCAATAAGATGCTTATCTTAAGATACTAACAAGGTTAGGTAAGGTCGGTGTTTTCTATGAATCTTTTTAAGGGAATCTATTATGTTTAGTTTATCACCTATGCACGTAGTTAATAAGTCAATATTGACTTTACGAATTTGCGAGAACGGGTTGGTTCTCGCACTACGCTCCCAGGTGAACAGCATGGGTCCCATAAGCACAATCAGAGAACACTGTATAGACATCAGAGGGTTACCTAGAGGTGACTCCGGGGCTCAGCGACCCCGTGGCCCGGTCGTCGACCAGGCCTCCTCGTTGCTGCACTGGTCAACCAGGTTGTTGGACGAGGCTGCTCGCGTCCCAGAAGTCCACGATTGTTCAACATCCTCCCAGCGAGTATAAGAAATATTGCCGGAACCACCGTGGACATCTTGGAAAGAAAACTAGATAGTTTTCTTCAAGAAGGGCCGGACCAACCGAGCTGTGGCTAGTATGTGGGCCTGCAGACCGCTTCAAGCAACAGTTTGGTGGACCAAGCTCTGACATATCAAGCCTGGCCTCGGGCCGGGCTTGGGGAGTGGAAGAAATCCCAGAACCCCATCAAGCATGTATCAAGCAGACTCTCTTACTACACTCCCAGGATCTCTCGCATCGCTCCCATGTTCTCTCGCTACGTTCCAATGTTATCTTGCTACACTCCCAAGCTCAGGAGGAAACTGTTTCCTCCTCAGGAGGAGGAGGAAACAGCTGGAAGCCAACGACAGCCCCTGTGAACAATGTGTGGGAGAAAGGAACGGAGATAATTAAGGCGAGCCTAGGGAAAGTAGGTAATGCCGCTCAAAAAAAAATAAACCTTGTGAGGACAAGATTCAGGACAATATAGTGAACTCGGAGGTTGGTACTCAAATATTGGAATATCTAAAAACAAAAGTATATCAGAGGATTGAGGCATTAGAAAAATTAGCTATGGAGGGGTAGACGGGGCGAAGATGGTGGTGAAACAGGACGTGAAATGGAAAATGAAACAGGACGTGAAATGGAAAGTGAAACGTGCATAGAAGAAAGTAAGGAAGAACATGACGTATTGATGATAGAGGATAGTCAGGAAAATGAACTTTCTAGTAGTGTTAGCGGTGTTCAAGCTTCTGTAGTGACAAATGTCGAAACAAAGGTTAAAGTATAACGGTAGACAGAATTACAAAAAAATAGATATGAATAATATTACCTCTGATTTTAGTAGCTGTTGTGCAAGTGAAGAGAAAGCAAAAATGTTAGTGTTGGGAGAGTGTCGAAGAAACTCTCGTATCTCATGGAATGTGACGGACAGGCCAATGGTAGTTTTATTATTAATCATGGATGAAGGTAGAGTGAGGATATTATCTTGGAACGTTAATGGGTTAAAAACTAGTGCGGTGGATGCACTCTATTATACTCCTAGAGAGTACTATATTAACCTGAAATGTTAAATGGGATTCTTGTATTTGTACTCTCTGAATTTGTGTGCCCCTTGAGGGACTTAAAATAGGGGGGGGGGTAGAAATAGCCTAAGCTACTCTATCCCTTTGAGATGTATCTTTTTTCTTTTCTCAACAAAACATACTTGAACCAAGCCCTCTCGCTTCGCTCCCATGTTCTCACGCTACGCACTAAAGCCCTTTTCCTTTGCTCCCAGGCTCTCTCGCTGCGTCCCCAGGCTCTCTCGCTACGCTTCCATGTTCACTTGCTACATTCCCAGACTCTCTTGTTACGATCCCAGGTTTTCTAGCTATACGTCGAAAATAACCAATATAATTTAGTTTACTATAAAAAGTCCTTTTGCTTTCAATATTTTTTACTCTTTGAAAACAAATAATTTTTCAAAGTAATTATATAAAATTATATAGTGTTAAAGTTAAGTATGATAAAAGTAAAAAATATAATATATAACTATAACAGTAATTGCAAACGTTTTATTGTTTACTAAAATGTCTATAATAATCTTACAAACATTTGTTGTGAATTTTTATAACAACATTTATTTCATTTAATATTGAGTTCCGCGATGAGACTTTAGCACTAGTCTTTTTATCAAAAAAATTTAAAATAATATTTATAGATTATAATACCGATGATCTAGGAGTCAAGGTTACAAGGCTATCGTCCTCTAATCACCTTGTCTTCTTGCGAAGAATGTCGCTTTTCGCACGTATCAATTACCTTAAGACGGAAATTGTCATACTTGAAAATGGAAGCGGCTCGCGAAGGTGAAGAACTGTCCCGTTTTCTGTCATGGGTCATCTGGTAGGTTAGGATAGGACACCAATTTCACCGTTTCACGACGTTGGGAAGCCTTAGGAGGACGGGCTGCTGCAACACCTCCAGCGGGACGTAAATTTTCCTCTTTATTAGGGGGGGGGGGGGGTGAGAGGGAAGGTTTGTTTGTGAGTAAATTAAATTATAAAATATTAAAACAGCTCTGGGGACTGAAGGCTTACAATAACCATTGGCGTAGTTGCCGTTGGCAACACCACGCGGGGGGGCACTCAAAACACAAACACTCGCAGATACAAGAACAATTTTCAATTAAACTGCTCTCAAATTCCTAATTTAATTCTGAAACATCAGCATATTCCACCCTTACTGAGGTAACATGGGACCTGCTCCCAGAATGTCGGGGACTCCCCGACTCTCACTCCCATGTTCTCGCGCTACGCTCCCAGGTGAACAGCATGGGTGCCATAAGCACAATCGGAGAACACTGTATAAACATCAAAGGTCCACGGATGTTCAACATCCTCCCAGCGAGTATAAAAAATATTGCCGGAACAACCGTGAACATCTTGAAGAGAAAACATGGTAGTTTTCTTCAAGAAATGCCGGATCAACCGGGCTGTGGTGGATATGTGGGCCTGTGGGCCACTCCAAACAACAGCCTGGAGGATCAAGCTCTCACAAGTCAAGCCTGGCCTCGGGCCGGGCTTGGGGAGTTGAAGAATTCCCACAATCCCATCAAGCAGGTATCAGGCAGATTCTTTTGCTACGCTCCCAGGCTCTCTCGCTTCGCTCCCATGTTCTCTTGTTATGCTCCCAGGCTCTCTCGCTACTCTCCCATGTTCTCTCGCTACTCTCCCAGTCTCTATCGATATGGGTCGTAAATAACCAATATAATTTAGTTTACTATAAAAAGTAAATTTTCTTTCTATATTTTTTCCGCTTTTAATACGAATATAGTTTCAAGCTAAGTATATATAATTGTATGCTACTAAAGTTAATTAAATCTTCAATAAAAAATATATTATATAATCATTTAAGGTATTTGCAAACACTTTATTGTTTGCTAGGAAGTCTATAAATAATAATACAAACGTTTTTGGTTAATTTTTATGATATCATTTATATCATTAAAAACTGAGTGTCGTGTAAAATTATTATATTTATTGAGTTCGTTTAAATTTTTTGATATATATACCACATATTACTTAAGATCTTTAAGACGAAGTAAAAAGGCTATCGTCGTCATGTCTTCCTATCGAAGACTGTCGTTTTTCACTCGTATGAATTACCTTTGGCCGGAAATTCTCGTATTTAAAAATGGAAGCGGCTCGCGAAAGTGAAGAACTGTCCCGTTTTCTGTTATGGGTTCTCGGCTTGGTTAGGATAGGACACTAATTTTACCGTTTTCTTGAGGTTGGGAAGCCTTAGAAGGACAGGCTGCTGCAACACCTCCAGCAGGACGTTAATTTGGCCTCCTCTTTTTTTTTTTTTTGGGGGGGGGGGGGGGGGTAGGGTTTCAAAAAGCAAATTACCTTACATATATTAAAACAGCTCTAGGGACTGAAGGCTTACAATAACCATTGACGTAGTTGCCGTTGGCAACACTACGCGGCGGGGGGGGGGGGGGGGGGGGGGAAGCACCCAAACCACAAACACTCGCAGATACAATAATGTTTTTTATTAAAATTGCTCTCAAATTCCTAATTTAATTTCGAAACAAATTCAAATTCCACCCTTACTGAGGCAGTATAGGACCTGCTCCCAGAATGTCGGGGAACTCTCTCTCTCTCCCATGTTCTCGCGCTACGCTCCCAGGTGAACAGCATGGGTGTCATAAGCACAGAGAACACTATATAAACAACAGAGGTCCACGGTTGTTCAACATCCTCCCAGCGAGTATAAGAAATATTGCCGGAATCACCATGAACATCTTGAAAAGAAAACAAGAAAGTTTTCTTCAAGAAGGGCCGGACCAACCGAGCTGTGGCTAGTATGTGGGCCTGCAGACCGCTCCAAGCAATAGTCTGGTGGACCTTGCTCTCACATGTCAAGCCTGGCCTCGGGCCGGGCTTAGGGAGTGGAAGACATCCCAGAACCCCATCAAGCATGTATCAAGCAGACTCTCTTACTACACTCCCGGGCTCTCTCGCTACGCTCCCATGTTCACTTGCTACACTCCCAGGATCTCTTGCTATGCGTCGTAAAAAACAATAAAATTTAGTTTGCTATTATAACTCAATTTTTGTCTTTATTTTTTCCTCTTTAAATACGAACATAGCTTCAAGATATATATATACAATTAAATGCTATATAAAAGTAAATACAAAAAGATTTAAATTTATTATATATTTTTAAAAAATAATTTCAAACATTTTATTGTTTATTAAATATTTCACAAACAATTATATAAATGATTTTTTCTAAACTTTTTCTTAAAATTTATCTTTTTATATAATGAGCGCAGCAATATATGTTACTTACCCACTCAATAACCTCATAATTTTGTAACAATGTATCGTATATATCAATAAAGATCGTAAAGATGAGCGTAAATCGCTGTCGTCGTCTGATTTTCTATTTTTCTCTCAAAGAACGTCGCTTCTGGCTCGTATGCGTTATATAAGGCCAAAAACTTTCCTACTAGAAAATTAAAGCGGCTCACGAAAGTGACGTACTGTCCCGCTTTCTGTTATGGGTCCTCTGGTAGATTAGGAATGGATTCTAAGTCCATCGTTTTCTTGACGAGGGGAAGCCTTAGGAGGACGGGCTGCTGCAACACCTCCAGCAGCAGGTTAATTTGGCCGACTTTCTTTTCTGGGGGGGGGGGTGGGGGGAGGAGCTTGTCTAAGAGGAAATTACCTTACGTATATTAAAACAGGTCTGGGGACTGAAGGCTTACATTAACCATTGCCGTAGTTGCCGTTGGCAACACTACGCGGGGGGGGGGGCGCAGTGTAGAGACGAGTCAAGTTATTAACTTTTAGTTTTAACATCATAAAACATGTTTGATTTAGGTTAAATCTTTGGGACTTTAGTCCAAAATTTGTTAAGTGTTAGAATTTGGTCATATGCGTATTATCTTATTTTTTTGTTATATACTAGAGTTCTTACATTATTGTAGCATTTTGATTATACCGAAGTAAACAATATATATAGCGATAGAGATTGTCTGTTAGGTTATCTCTGAGGCTGGAGGCCAGATACTTAGTGCTACCTGAACATAATTTTGTAAAATGGAGTCTGGGGTATGGGACGCACATAGGCTGCTCGTGGTCGGTATTCTCCCAGGCTCTCTCGCTACACTCCCAGGCTCTTTCACTACACTCCCAGGCTCTTTCACTACACTCCCAGGCTCTTTCACTACACTCCCAGGCTCTTTCACTACACTCCCAGGCTCTTTCACTACACTCCCAGGCTCTCTCACTACACTCCCAGGCTCTCTCACTACACTCCCAGGCTCTCTCACTACACTCCCAGGCTCTCTCACTACACTCCCAGGCTCTCTCACTACACTCCCAGGCTCTCTCACTACACTCCCAGGCTCTCTCACTACACTCCCAGGCTCTCTCACTACACTCCCAGGCTCTCTCACTACACTCCCAGGCTCTCTCACTACACTCCCAGGCTCTCTCTCTACACTCCCAGGCTCTCTCACTACACTCCCAGGCTCTTTCGCTACACTCCCAGGCTCTTTCGCTACACTCCCAGGCTCTCTCGCTACACTCCCAGGCTCTCTCGCTACACTCCCAGGCTCTCTCGCTACACTCCCAGGCTCTCTCGCTACACTCCCAGGCTCTCTCGCTACACTCCCAGGCTCTCTCGCTACACTCCCAGGCTCTCTCGCTACACTCCCAGGCTCTCTCGCTACACTCCCAGGCTCTCTCGCTACACTCCCAGGCTCTCTCGCTACACTCCCAGGCTCTCTCGCTACACTCCCAGGCTCTCTCGCTACACTCCCACGCTCTCTCGCTACACTCCCAGGCTCTCTCGCTATGCGTTGTAAATAACTAATTTAATTTGATGTATTATAAAAAATAAATTTTTCTTTTACATTTTTCTTTTTGAAAACAAATATAGTTTTTTTTATTATATATAATTACAAGCAATTAAAAAGATTATTTATCAATGCGTAAAAAAATAAATATATAATTATAAAAGGAAATTCTAAAAAATTAAGGTTAACTTCCTTTAATTAGCAAATGATAATACAAATATTCTTTAGTAAACTTTATCGAAAGTTATAACTAATTAAATTCTGCGTGCAGTGATGAGTGTTTACCCTATAATTATTGAATAAAAATTTTGAAAAGATATATTCAAGATTATTACAGCCGATTTAAAAAACAAGGTTTAAACGTTTTCGTCGTCTGATCAATGTGTCCTCTATCGAGGACCTTCACATATCGCTCGCTTGTGTTAGTTAATGTCAAAAATTGTCGTACTAGAAAATGGAGGAGAATCGTGAAAGTGACGTTCTGTCCCGTTTTCTGCTATGGGTCCTCTGGTAGGTTAGAAGAGGACACTAATTTTACCGTTTTCTTGAGGTTAGGAAGCCTTAGAAGGACGGGCTGCTGGACGCTAACCTCCAGCAGGACGTTAATTGGGCCTCCTTTTTTTTAGGGGGGGGGGAAGTAGGGTTTCTAGAAGCAAATTACCTTACGTATATTAAAACAGCTCTGGGGACTGAAGGCTTACAATAACCATTGACGTAGTTGCCGTTAGCAACACTACGCGGCGGGGGGGGGGGGGGGAGGGGAAGCACCCAAACCACAAACACTCGCAGATACAATAATGTTTTTTAATTAAATTGCTCTCAAATTCGTAATTTAATTTCGAAACATCTTCAAATTCCACCCTTACTGAGGCAGTATAGGACCTGCTCCTAAAATGTCGGGGAACTCTCTCACTCCCATGTTCTCGCGCTACACTCCCAGGTGAACAGCATGGGTGTCATAAGCACAATCAGAGAACACTGTATAAACATCAGAGGTCCACGGTTGTTCAACATCCTCCCAGCGAGTATAGGAAATATTGCCGGAACCACCAAGGACATCTTGAAAAATTTCTTCAAGAAGGGCCGGACCAACCGGGCTGTGGTTGGTATGTGGACCTGCGGACCACACCAAGCAACAGTCTGGTGGATCAAGCTCTCACATGTCAAGCCTGGCTTCGGACCGGGCCTGGGGAGTCGAAGAAATCCCAGAACTCCATCAAGCAGGTATCAAGAAGACTCTCTTACTACACTCCCAGGCTCTCTCGCATCGCTCCCATGTTCCCTCGCTTCGCTCCCATGTTCTCGGGCTACGTTCCAATGTTCACTTGCTACTCTCCCAGGATCTCTTGCTATGCGTCGTAAAAAACAATATAATTTAGTTTGCTATTAGAAATCAATTGTTGTCGACATATTTTCACCCTTTAAATACAAATATAGTTTAAAGATATATATGTATAATAAATGTTTATGAAAGCAAATGAACAAAAAAATAAAATATTATATATTTTTAAAAAATATTTACAAATATATTATTGTTTATTAAGTATTTTACAAATGGGAATATAAATGTTTTTTTTCTAAACTTTTTCTTAAAATTTATATCTTTATATTAAGAGCGCAGCGACATACGTTACAGTGACTTCAACTTGAAAAAATATTGTAACAATATATATATATAGTATATATCATTGAAAATCGTAAAGATGAGTGCAAATCGCTGTCGTCGTCTGATCTTCCATTTTTCTCTCAAAGAACGTCGCTTCTGGCTCGTATGCGTTATATTAGGCCAAAAATTTTCCTACTAGAAAAATTAAGCGACTCTCAACAGTGACGTACTGTCCCGTTTTCTGTTATGGGTCCTCTGGTAGGTTAGGAATGGATTCTAAGTCCATCGTTTTCTTGACGATTGGAAGCCTTAGGAGGACGGGCTGCTGCAACACCTCCAGAAGGAGGTTAATTTTTCCGACTTTTTTTTTTGGGGGGGGGGGGATTAATAAAAATGATAAAAAATTTTATTTTTTATAATTTTTAAATTATGAGAGCAAATTGATAAATTAATCTCAGTTTATACGACTACATTTTTTTTTTTAAATAACATTATTAACTCATATTACCAAAGATCTTAAGTACGATCTGAAAGGCTATCGTTGTATGATCACCTTGCACTTGACGTTTTGAAGCCTTAAGAGGACGGGCTGCTGCAACACCTCCAGCAGGACCTTAATTTTGCCGCCTTTTCTTGGAGGGGGGGGGGGAAGCATGTTTAAAAGGAAATTACCTTACGTATATTAAAACAGCTCTGGGGACTGAAGGCTTACAATAACTATTGACGTAGTTGCCGTTGGCAACTACGCGGGGGGGGGGGGGGGGAAGGCGCAGTGTAGAGACGAGTCAAGTTATAAACTTTGAAATTTAACATCATAAAACATGTTTGATTTAGGTTAAATCTTCGGGACTTTAGTCCGTAATTTGTTAAGTGTTAGAATTTGGTCATATGCGTATTTTTATATTTTTTGTTTACTCTAGAGTTCTTACATTATTGTAGCATTTTGATTATAATGAAGTAAAAGAGAGATAAAGATTGTCTGTTAGGTTGTCTCTATGAAGCTGGAGGCCAGATACCTAGTGCTACCCTAACCCAATTTTGCAAAATAGTTGGTCTGGGGTATGGGACGCACATAGGCTGGTCGGGGTCGGTTCTATTATTCAAGAGAAGGTCCAGCCCAACTCTGACAAAACCACCACCACCACAACATTGGTGAAAGGTTGCCGGCCGAGTCCCTTCAATTTTCTCTCGAAAACAATATCGTGAATTATCTATGACAAATTCTGAGCGTCTCAGAGGGAAGAGAGAGAACAAATCCACAAGGGCCATGATGAGGGTTCGAAGCTACGTCCGGGTTCGTTAATTTGTCACAAAGTTACAGGGTTAGAGACACGGGGATAGAGGCTACACTTGGATAGGAAAATAGATGAGAGAGACCCTCTTCCCCCCCCCCCCTTCACTCCCTATAGTAATAATAAAAGCCGACATTCAATTTAAGCAACAGCCTATAACAGGCCAATTTAAACTGGAAGAAAATCCTGTTTTAGCACACTGCACTGGAAGAAAATCCTGTTTTAGCACACTGCACTGGAAGAAAATCCTGCTTTAGCACACTGCACTGGAAGAAAATCCTGTTTTAGCACACTGCACTGGAAGAAAATCCTGTTTTAGCACACTGCACTGGAAGAAAATCCTGTTTTAGAACACTGCACTGGAAGAAACCCTGTTTTAGCACACTGCACTGGAAGAAAATCGTGTTTTAGCACACTGCACTGGAAGAAAATCGTGTTATAGCACACTAAACTGGAAGAAAATCGTATTTTAGCTCACTGTACTGGAAGCCAATGAAAACAAATCCTAAAATACTTGACCGAAGGATCTCAAACTTACATGGGGTAGAAACATTAGTTTACCAGAAAGATCGCAAATGGGTCTGGTTCTCTGGGGATCATCCCAGGGGGGAAGGTCCTGGGGAAGAACCGGTCCATTTTAAACCACGAAACTGAATTATCCGCCTATACGCTACTCTTGGTTTTATCGACTCGCTGGTGAAGAGCGGAAGTCGGGGAGCGGGAAGAAATGTTTTCTTGGCATTAGGTTTTACAGTGTGACGAATTGGTCAGGTCATCTCCATCTCAGGTTCCAATTTTGGGGAGCATGAGACCGCCAGGAGGCTGGACGCGAGGCATCGGTGATGCTGTTGGGTTTCCAGCAAGTGAATGATGCAGCATTTCGTAGTTGCAGTGGTGCAAGGCATGATTCTTTGGTGCGCACATGAGTGGATTGTTCTCTCGCGAGTGTGTGAGTGATTGAGGGATGTGTGTGTGTGTGTACTCACCTATTTGTACTCAACTGTTTGTGCTTGCGGGGGTTGAGCTTTGACTCTTTGGTTCCGCCTCTCAACCGTCAATCACCTGGTGTACAGATTCCTGAGCCTACTGGGCTCTATCATATCTACATTTAAAACTGTGTATGGAGTCAGCTGCGTGTGTGTGTGTGTTTGTGTATGGCTACATGTATACACACAGACACAAACACACAAGGGGTGACAAAAGGGGGGGCGGGGGAGGAGGTTAATTCAAAACAGGTGTAGCTATCCCGTGTGCTCACAGAAATTGAAATTGAAATTGAAATAAGTTTATTGAGGTAAAATACACACAAAGGGATGAGGTAGCTCAAGCTATTCTCACCCCATTCAGTACAACGTGTTAATATATACATTGACACACATCACAAATAAACACATTACCAAACATTCTGAGAGGTAAAAATATACATTTCCTCCCTCACAAGTAGTATGGTATCAGACGTACACACAAATACATTTATGACCTAGTTATACTGTATAGACAATTTGCAAGACACCTGCAGATAATTCAACAAAATATTACAATCTTGGTGCAAAATTCTTATATCTCTCAAGAATATCATCAACCTTTCCGTTGTGACACATCCAGGCTATTTGTTCAGGAACAGTCCTTATCTCAGTGTTTCTATATACATTAATCAACGGACAATCAAGAATATAATGGGCAAGGGTGTGAGACCTTAACATACCACATAGTTTACACTTCGTGTCATTACCATGAACATCTATCCCATATTCCCAGTAATATTTGTACCCAAGCCTGAGCCGCATGTACACAGAGTCACTCCAAGCATTTCTCCTTTTACCATAAGTGAAATGGGTGTTTTGACTCACATACATGTAGTGTTGCATGGTTTGACTTCTCTCATACATTATCTCTCTCCTCTCCAGAGGGCCATCAATAGGGGCCGCGAACCTCCGGGATATTGATGCGTGTAGCTGTGTTATTGCTCCAAAGTCCTGTCACTGTGGCTGTTGGTATTAACCGCCTGTCCACACAGAATGACCTATATATATATTGTTAGCTGAGAGTGCGTGCTTGTTTTTGCGTGTGTGTGTTGGGGGGGGGGTTACTTGTTTGTGTGCTTGCGTGTCTGCTTTCCAAACTGTCTTCCAATACAGATATATATGGATTTCAACGGAATTTAGATAGCAGGAACCCATAGTTATCCAAACTAGGTAGTCGCAATCAAGGGGTTAAGAGTTTAAATCATGCCAGACTGACCCCTGACAAACTGGCCCCTGACAGACTGACCCCTGACAGACTGACCCCCTGACACACTGAGCCCCTGACACACTGAGCCCCTGACAGACTGACCCCCTGACAGACTGACCCCCTGACAGACTGACCCCCTGACAGACTGACCCCCTGACAGACTGACCCCCTGACAGACTGACCCCCTGACAGACTGACCCCCTGACAGACTGACCCCCTGACAGATTGACCCCCTGACAGACTGACCCCCCTGACAGATTGACCCCCTGACAGACTGACCCCCTGACAGATTGACCCCCTGACAGACTGACTCCCTGACAGACTGACCCCCTGTTACATTTCTCATTGTTATTATTATTATTTATATGAAGGATAACAGGGGGGGGGGGCAGGATCTGTCTGGCTATTTCTAAATTTCTGTCACCCGTTGTTGCTTATTGACGAGCACCTTAAGTCCTGTCAACCGCCTGTTACATGACCTGTCAACCGCCTGTTACATGACCTGTCAACCGCCTGTTACATGACCTGTGTGCTCAAACAGGGTGGTTGATCCATGCCAACCCCCCCCCCCCCCCTGTGTCCTCTGTTGAAGAAAAGTCTTTTTCTTTTAAATGTCAACTTCTTGTGCTTAGTCCTCTTGCCCCAATACGTCAAATTCACGACGGAGTCGACCAATCCGTTAATAAATGGGACGTGTTCCTACAAATTAAAGCGCCATAATACTGACGTTTTGATATGCATACGTCACGATGGGGTTGAGGGGATTTGTTGGGTTCGTATGCTTCTGGTTAGGCTAAAAGTTGCGTTTTTTTCGGAGTGGAAAATTGAGAAAAAGGTTTGGATGTATAGGCTTCGTTGAATCTATAATTTAGTGATTGGTAGTAGATTGGTAGTGATTGGTAGTTCGGGGTACGAGGTTCAGGTGATTATAGGCGGTCATAGGCATTGGTTATAGGCGGCTTGGGGTCGTCTCTCAATGTAATTTGCATAAAATGGTAAACTTAAAAAAATAAAAATTATAATCTCGCTAAGGTCTTTCCAGGGTATTATTTCCTTCAAGCTTCCAGGCTCTCTCGCTACACTCCCAGGCTCTCTCGCTACACTCCCAGGCTCTCTCGCTACACTCCCAGGCTCTCTCGCTACACTCCCAGGCTCTCTCGCTACACTCCCAGGCTCTCTCGCTACACTCCCAGGCTCTCTCGCTACACTCCCAGGCTCTCTCGCTACACTCCCTGGCGCTCTCGCTACACTCCCAGGTTCTCCTGCTGCACTCCCAGGTTCTCCCGCTGCACTCCCTGGCTCTCTCGCTACACTCCCAGTCTCTCTCTTTTGCTATGCGTTGTAAATAACTAATATAATTTAGTGTACTATAAAAATTCAAATTTTCTTTTACATTTTTCTTTTTGAATACAAATATAGTTTTAAGTTTATTATGTATAATTACAAGCATTAAAGAAGTTTATCAATAAACGCAAAAATTTTTTGAATATATACCGATAAAAAAAAATTGTAAAAAAATTAATGTTAACTTCAAAATTAGCAAATGCCAATACAAGTATTCATTGATAAACTTTATAGAAAGATTAAACAAATTAAATTCTGCGTACAGTAATGAGATTTTACCAATTAGAGGTAGAATCAAAATTTTTGAAAAAGTATTCAAGATTATTACTATAGGTTTTAATGACGAGGTTTAAAGACTTTTGTCGTCTGATCAACGTGTCCTCTTTCGAGGACCTTCACATATCGCTCGCTTGCGTTAATTTATGTCAAAAATTGTCGTACTAGAAAATGGAGGAGATTCGCGAAAGTGACGTTCTGTCCCGTTTTCTGCTATGGATCCTCTGGTAGGTTAGGAGAGGACACTAATTTTACCGTTTTCTTGATGTTGGGAAGTCTTAGAAGGACGGGCTGCTGCAACATCTCCAGCAGGACGTTAATTTGGCCTACTTTTTTCTTCTGGGGGGAGGGGAAGCTTTTCTAAAAGCATATTACCTTACGTATATTAAAACAGCTCTGGGGACTGAAGACTTATAATACCCATTGACGTAGTTGCCGTTGGCAACAGTACGCGGAGGAGGGGGGGGGGGGGACTCGCAGATACAAGAAAATTTTTGAATTAAATTGCTCTTAAATTCCAAATTTAATTGTGAAACATCTTCAAATTCCACCCTTACTGAGGTAACATGGGACCTGCTCCCAGAATGTCGGGGAACTCTCTCACTCCCATGTTCTCATGCTACGCTCCCAGGTGAACAGCATGGGTGCCATAAGCACAATCAGAGAACACTGTATAAACATCAGAGGTCCACGGTTGTTCAATATTCTCTCAGCGAGTATAAAATATATTTGCCGGAACAACCGTGGACAGCTTCAAGAGAAAATGGATATTTTGTTTTTTTCAAGAAGTACGGACCAACCTGGCTGTGGTGGGTATGTGGGCCTGCGAGGCGCTAATAGCATCAGCCTGTTGGATCAAGCTCTCACAAGTCTAGCCTGACCTCGGGGCGGGCTTTGGAAGAATGACATCTCACAGAACCTGTTACTGACCCGAGCCCAGCGTCCGAGCACGGAGCAGTGACGACCGCGCCATCTTTGGGTCAGCTCCCGAAACCCCCTCCAAATGGACGACGCCATCTAGTGAGGACGAGATATACTGGCCTCAAGGGCTAGTTTCCTGTCCTGATCAGCTCATAACACAGCCACTGCTGACCTCTGGTGAGGTGGAGCTTAGACAGCAACGCCATCTATGGAGTGGATAGGTGGGCGTTTGTGTCTAAGCCTGTAAGTGAGTTGCCCTAGAGTGTAACTGGTACTGATGACGTGTCTGATAACAGAGTCGACCTGGGACTGCTGAATCGGACAGTGGATCAGTCTACCCAAGGCAGCCATCTTGTCTCCAAGTATTTGCTGCAGCTGCTGTGAGTCGCCCCCCGGATGAACACTGTGGTGTTAGCCTGCCTGTGAAGTGGCAGTTGAGGGATTGTCATACCCGGGACTGACTGGTGGAGACGCTTAACCACTGGGGTGTTGTGGAAAGGAGAGTGACCTGTGGGATCACACGAGGCTCCTGACTAGGGCTTGCGACCTTAGTATCGATCGTGGAGTGGCCTAACCAGCGTTGCTGATTGGAACCTGCCAGCTACGGGCTGGATTTGTGGTTGACGGCCTCCACGACGGTGCCCCCAGTGGAACTGTGATTTGGCTGGCCTGTGGCCAAGGTAGACTCAAGAGAATCGAAGGATTCATTGTAAGGCCACAAGAGGATTAAGAGCTTAGCCTTGTTGAGCACCGTGAATGTCCAGCGTCTTCAGAGGAAGACTACGTTGTGTATAACAGTGTTAAACCCCCCCCCCCCCTTGTGTAACCTTTTATATATTATTTATAGTGACGGTAATAATTATATTATTAAGTTTTTGTCTTTATTTCCCTTCCCCTTTGATTTACTTGCGTTACAGATCACATCCCTTGATAGCCACTACTAGCTTGGGGCCGGATACCCTACCTCTAACAACTTCAGAGAAAGAACCCGTTTGCAACCCGAGAGGGCCGTAACATAATTGGCATCCCCAGCGGGATCCGACCCCTTGTCAAGTATGTTTGACGGGTGGTGAAGTGGCGTAATCCCTGTAAATAATTCCCCCTGTGGGTGACTATTAGGATGTTATACGTCCTGTGCGGTGCTCGGAGTGACTAAGTGCAGTATTGTGTAGTGCGGCGCCTGGTGTAATTACGTGCAATATTGGCAAGTGCAGTGTTTGTCGCGATAAAGTGCAATATTGATGTAAAACAGTGCTCGGTGCGTTAAGTGCTAAAGTGAAAGCGGTGTGTTAAGTGCTAGTGTTCCATCTCAGTGACAATGGCAGAAAAATCGACCATCGACGATCTGGACGATGTTCAGGCTTTTCTGAACAGGGAGGACTGTCTTGCCAGATTAAAATATCTGGGCAAACAGGAACTCGTACTGGTGAGTGCCTACCTGGAGATCAAGATACTTGCCAGTGATTCTCGTGTGGATATCTTGTCCAAGGTTCACCGGCATTTGAAGGCCGATGAGAAACAGGAAAGTGAGGCACAAGGTACAAAAGAAAGTGAGGAAGTAGCTTCCACTGAAAAGGAAGATAAAGGCAGTGACATTGACAGTGATGCAGGTGAGCTAAATATAAGTTTACTTACAGTCAAGATGCGTGCCTTGGAAATAAATCGTGAGATAGAATGGAAGAAGTTGGAAATAGAACGAGAATTAAAAGAAAAAGAAATGGCGATGAGGCGTTTAGAATTAGAAGAAAGGAGAGAAGAAAGAGAAAGAGAAGAACGAGAAAAAGAACGAGAAAGAGCAGAGAAACGAGAGAGAGAGAAGAGCGAGAAAGAGAAGAGAAACGAGAGAGAGAAGAGCGAGAAAGAGAAGAGAAACGAGAAAGAGAAGAGCGAGAGAGAGAAGAAAAAGAAAAAGAGAGACAACATGAGCTAGAAGTATTGCGGTTAGGCGGTGGTCGGAGGCAAACGACGGACACAAGTCTTTTCGATCCGGTGAGGAACATCAAAATGGTCCCGAAGTTCAACGAAAAGGAAGTTTCGAAGTTCTTCGCGGCCTTCGAGAAAGTCGCAGCCTCTTTGGAGTGGCCGAAGGAGAATTGGGCCATCATGATACAGTCAGTCTTGACTGGGAAGGCCCAAATCGCCTACTCCACGTTGTCCCTTGATGACTCTGGCGATTACGACAAGGTGAAGAAGGTGGTGCTCATGGCGTACCAATTGGTACCCGAGGCGTACAGGCAAAAGTTTAGAAACCTGAAGAAGACCTCAGATCACACTTTCACCGAATTCGCCACAATCAAGGAGCGGCTTTTCCTGGAATGGTGTGCCTCTCGGAAGGTGGAGACCAAAGAAGACCTCGAGCAGCTCGTACTGTTAGAGGACTTCAAGGATTGTTTGTCTGGAGACCTGAAGACGTACTTAGAGGAACAGCAGGTGGAGACCTTAAGTGCGGCAGCCACCATGGCTGAGGAATACATCCTGACGCATAGGCCCTCTGCTAAGTACGTCCCGAGGAATTACCCACGCCGATTCGTCAAACCTCATCAGGAAGAGGAGAGACCCGTCCCACGAAGCGCTGAGAAGACGCCCCCAAGTAGCCCTCGAAGGACTAGTCCTAACAGTCCTAAACACCGGAGTCCGAGGAGGAATATGGTGTGCTGGACTTGTGGGCAGAAAGGGCATGTAGCTGCTATGTACCGAGGCAGAAGAGGTAACGGCGCTCGTAGGGAGGTGATGTTGATGAACTGTGTGACACTACCAGCAGGAAGCCAGTCTACGACTACGCAGGGAGAACCAAGATTGTTTTCCCCACACACTTCAGGCGGGTATGTAACGAGTGATCATACTGGTAGATCGGTAGTAGTGCTCAGAGATAGTGGAGCAGCCCAGTCCCTGATCGTGAGAAACTCGTTACCCAAGGGAGTGAGTGTGGATGGGAGACAAGAGGTTATCCTGGTTGGGTTTCCAAGGACGCGGTATGTCGCCCCCTTAGTGCCGGTACATCTCGACTCGCCTTACTTCAGCGGCACATGTGCGTTGGCAGTAGTCGATACCCTACCTATAGCTGGGATTGACGTGATACTAGCCAACGACTTGGTGACAGATTGGAGCACCAATCATCCCAACATTGCGGACGAGTCAGCTGGAACAGCAAGGTCTGAAGTAACAACAGGCAGTGGTAATGTCCAGGTACAGACAGACCTGGAAATAGATAATATGTTTAATTTGTCCTCTCACCTACAGATTGACAGCATGCTAGCAGAGTCTCCTGATTCTTCTCCCGACGAGGAACACGCGATTAGGGAGGCAGAAGCAACTGAGCGAGAAGAGAGGCCTCGTGTACAAGCACCCACGGATACCAAAGAGTCTGGAGCGAAGGCACCTGAGTACTTGCAGTATGGCAAGGTACAACGTTCATTGAACCAGCCAGAGATTCCCCAGACGTCTTAGGTATGTGAGGTATGTGTCAAGGTTCTAGTGCCCTCCTCGGTCCAAACCAGGCTAATGGATATAGCCGGCTATGGACATGACAGCCTCGTGAAACTTGTCCCTAAGTTAACCAAATGTTTCCTAGCGGTATTTTTTGTTCTCGTATGTGTTCTCGGTAAGGACCAGTGGAGGACCCGACAGATGATGGCTCCCACGAACATCGCGAAGAGATCCCAGGGATTAGAGACGTGCACTGTGAGTGTTGCAGTCGAAGAAGGGACCAGGAAGGTGATAGTAGATACAGGAGGTACAAGATATGATATTATGAGTGAATGTTTCCGACAGGTTGACACCCCCCCGTGTGATAGCTGAGCCTGGATTCAGCGTTATGCGGAACGTTGGTCGACCTGACGGTGGCAGAGCGGACACCATCTTCGATGTACGAACAGCCCTGTTGGAACTAGGTGTGGGCCTAGTAGAGGTGTATGCTGTAAGTACTGACTGACCCACTGTCGCTGTCACTCTGAATTATCAGACCCCTGTATTTCAGGTTCCTGTCTCCCTGAAGGACCGCCGGACCGGTACCAGAAATGCCGTCTGTGACCAGCCATCATCGGTGCCACGACACAGGGAAGTGTCGAGTCACCCCAGATCGTGTCTACACCGATCCTTACTCGAGAGATGTGAGATTATGCCCCTGTTTGACATCGCAGTGGAGAGGTGGAAGATTACATCAGGCAGATCATCGTCTTCCATCTTAAAGTTTCCTTTGTGCCAGAGTTCCCCAGTAGTACAGTTCTGTGGACAAGACAGCCTCACCACTCCAGTTTATAGTGTACGTGAGTCCGTGTGGAGTTGTATCCACGTACTAATTTGGTTTGTGTTTCTCTTTATAGAACTCCAAACCAAATTCTTTTTGGTGGGGAGGTGTTACGGACCCGAGCCCAGCGTCCGAGCACGAAGCAGTGACGACCGCGCCATCTGTGGGTCAGCTCCCGAAACCCCCTCCAAATGGACGACGCCATCTAGTGAGGACGAGATATACTGGCCATAAGGGCTAGTTTCCCATCCTGATCAGCTCATAACACAGCCGCTGCTGACCTCTGGTGAGGTGGAGCTTAAACAGCAACGCCATCTATGGAGTGGATAGGTGGGCGTTTGTGTCTAAGCCTGTAAGTGAGTTGCCCTAGAGTGTAACTGGTACTGATGACGTGTCTGGTTGATACCTGGTTGATGGGGTTCTGGGAGTTCTTCTACTCCCCAAGCCCGGCCCGAGGCCAGGCTTGACTTGTGAGAGTTTGGTCCACCAGGCTGTTGCTTGGAGCGGCCCGCAGGCCCACAAACCCACCACAGCCCGGTTGGTCCGGCACTCCTTGGAGGAATAAATCTAGTTTCCTCTTGAAAATGTCCACGGTTTTTCCGGCAATATTTCTTATGCTTGCTGGGAGGACGTTGAACAACCGCGGACCTCTGATGTTTATACAGTGTTCTCTGATTGTGCCTATGGCACCTCTGCTCTTCACTGGTTCTATTCTACATTTTCTTCCATATCGTTTACTCCAGTACGTTGTTATTTTACTGTGTACATTTGGTACTTGGCCCTCCAGTATCTTCCAGGTGTATATTATTTGACATCTCTCTCGTCTTCTATCTAGTGAGTACATTTGGAGGGCTTTGAGACGATCCCAATAATTTAGGTGCTTTATTGCGTCTATGCGTGCCGTATATGTTCTCTGTATTCCCTCTATTTCAGCAATCTCTCCTGCTCTGAAGGGGGAAGTGAGTACTGAACAGTACTCAAGACGGGACAACACAAGTGACTTGAAGAGTACAACCATTGTGATGGGATCCCTAGATTTGAAAGTTCTCGTAATCCATCCTATCATTTTTCTGGCTGTCGCAATATTTGCTTGGTTATGCTCCTTAAACGTTAGGTCGTCAGACATTATTATTCCCAAATCCTTTACATGCTGTTTTCCTACTATGGGTACATTTGATTGTGTTTTGTACTCTGTATTATGTTTAAGGTCCCAATTTTTACCGTACCTGAGTACCTGGAATTTATCACTGTTAAACATCATGTTATTTTCTGATGCCCAGTCGAAAACTTTATTAATATCAGCTTGAAGTTTTTCAATGTCCTCAGCCGAGGTAATTTTCATACTGATTTTTGTGTCATCTGCAAAGGATGATACGAAGCTGTGACTTGTATTTTTGTCTATATCTGATATGAGAATAAGGAAAAGCAGCGGTGCAAGGACTATACTCTGAGGTACAGAGCTTTTCACTGCACTTGGACTAGATTTTATATGGTTGACAGTTACTCGCTGAGTCCTGTTTGACAGAAAACTGAGTATCCAACGTCCTACTTTACCGGTTATCCCCATTGACTTCATTTAGTCATTTCATTGACTTCTCGTGTCTGATTACAGAGTAGACCTGGGACTGCTGTAATGAACGTTGGATCAGTCTACCCAAGGCAGCCGTCTTGTCTCCAAGTATTTGCTGCAGCTGCTGTGAGTCGCCCCCCGGATGAACACTGTGGTGTTAGCCTGCCTGTGAAGTGGCAGTTGAGGGATTGTCATACCCGGGACTGACTGGTGGAGACGCTTAACTACTGGGGTGTTGTGAAAAGGAGAGTGACCTGTGGGATCACACGAGGCTCCTGACTAGGGCTCGCGACCTTAGTATCGATCGTGGAGTGGCCTAACCAGCGTTGCTGATTGAAACCTGCCAGCTACGGGCTGGATTTGTGGTTGACGGCCTCCACGACGGTGCCCCCAGTGGAACTGTGATTTGGCTGGCCTGTGGCCAGGGTAGACTAAAGAGAATCGAAGGATTCATCGTAAGGCCACAAGAGGATTAAGAGCTTAGCCTTGTTGAGCACCGTGAACGTCCAGCGTCTTCAGAGGAAGACTACGTTGTGTATAATAGTGTTTAACCCCCCCCCCCTTGTGTAACCTTTTATATATTATTTATGGTGACGGTAAAAATTATATTATTAAGTTTTTGCCTTTATTTCCCTTCCCCTTTGATTTACTTGCGTTACGGATCACATCCCTTGAAAGCCACTACTAGCTTGGGGCCGGATACCCTACCTCTAACAACATCAGAGAAAGAACCCGTTTGCGACCCGAGAGGGCCGTAACAGAACCCCATCAAGCAGATTCTCAGGCTACACTCCCAGAGTCTTTTGCTACTCCCATGTTCTCCTGCTACACTCGCAGGCTCTCTCGCGTCGCTCCCATGATCTCTTACTACTCTCCCAGACACTCTCGCTACACTCCCAGGCTCTCACCGAATGTGTAGTAAATAACTAATATAATTTAGTTTATTATAAAAAGTCATTTTTTTTATTTTTTATTTTTAAATACAAATATAGTTTTAAGCAAATTACATATAAATACAAGCTATATCAAAATTCTCGATATAAACATAAAAATTTAAATATTTTCATATTCAAAAAAGTTGCAAACATTTTATTGTTAACTTAAAATTGTACATATTGTAATACAAATACTAGTTTTTAGGTTTAATAGAAATATTTACTTAATTAAATATTGCTTGCAGCGTTATATATTCAGAAGTTCCTAAACTAGAAAATTTTTTGAAAAACTCTTTACAAATATATAACAAGAACTCAAAAATGAAATTTAATGCAGATCGTCGTCTGATCAACATGTCCTCATTCAAATACCTTCACTTATCGCCCGTATGCGTTACTTTAGGCCAAAAAATTTCGTGCTAAAAAATGGAAGCACCTCGCGGAAGTGACGTACCGTCCCATTTTCTCTTATGGGTCCTCTGGTAGGTTAGGAGAGGACAATAATTTTACCGTTTTCTTGTCGTTGAGAAGCCTTTGGAGGACGGGCTGCTGCAACACCTCCAGCAGGACCTTAATTTGGCCTCCTTTTTTGGGGGGCAGGGGGAGCTTGTCTAAAAGAAAATTACCTTGCATATATTAAAACAGCTTTGGGGACTGAAGGCTTACAATAACCATTGACGTAGTTACCGTTGGCAACACTACGCGAGGGGGGGGGGGCAATCAAAACACAAACACTCGCAGATACAATAAATTTTTGTAATTAAATTGCTCTCAAATTTCTAATTTAATTTCGAAACATCTTCAAATTCCACCCTTACTGAGGTAACATGGGACCTGCTCCCAGAATGTCGGGGAACTCTCTCACTCCCAAGTTCTCGCGCTACGCTCCCAGGTGAACAGCATGGGTGCCATAAGCACAATCAGAGAACACTGTATAAACATCAGAGGTCCACGATTGTTCAACATCCTCCAAGGAAATATAAGAAATATTGCCGGAACAACCGTGGACATCTTAAAGAGAAAACTAGATAATTTTCTTCAGGAAGTGCCGGACCAACCGGGCTGTGATGGGTATGTGGGCCTGCGGGATGCTCCAAGCAACAGCCTGGTGGACCAAACTCTCACAAGTCAAGTCTGGCCTCAGGCTGGGCTTGGGGAGTTAAAAAATTCCCAGAACCCCATCAATCAGCTTCTCCTGCTACACTCCCAGGCTCTCTCGCTACACTCCCAGGCACTCTGGCTACACTCCCAGGCTCTCTCGCTACACTCCCAGTCTCTCTCGCTACACTCCCAGGCTCTCTCGCTACACTCCCAGCCTAACTCGCTACACTCCCAGGCACTCTCGCTACACTCCCAGGCACTCTCGCTACACTCCCAGGCTCTCTCGCTACACTCCCAGGCTCTCTCGCTACACTCCCAGGCTCTCTCGCTACACTCCCAGGCTCTCTCGCTACACTCCCAGGCTCTCTCGCTACACTCCCAGGCTCTCTCGCTATGGGTTATAAATAACTAATATAATTTAGTGTACTATAAAAAGTCAGTTTTTTTTTAACATTTTTCTTTTTGAATACAAATATAGTTTTAAGTCTATTGTATATAATTACAAGCAATAAAAAAGTTTATCAATAAACGCATAAAATTTATAATATATATTCACAAAGAAACTTTGTAAAAAAATTAAGGTTAACTCCATAATTAGCAAATGATAATACAAATATTCGTTGTTAAACTTTATAGAAAGATTTAACAAATTAAATTCTGCTTGCAGTAATGAGATTTTACCAATTACAGGTAGAATTAAAATTTTTGAAAAAATATTCAAGATTATTACTGTAGGTTTTAATGACGAGGTTTTAAGACTTTCGTCGTCTGATCAACGTGTCCTCTTTCGAGGACCTTCACATATCGCTCGCTTGCGTCAATTAATGTCAAAAATTGTCGTATTAGTAAATGGAGGAGATTCGCGAAAGTGACGTTCTGTCCCGTTTTCTGTTATGGGTCCTCTGGTAGGTTAGGAGAGGACTCTAATTTTACCGTTTTCTTGAGATTGGGAAGCCTTAGAAGGACGGGCTGCTGCAACACCTCCAGCAGGATGTTAATTTGGCCTCCTTTTTCTTTTGGGTGGGGGGGAGGGGGAGAAAGCTTTTCTAAAAGGAACTTACCTTACATATATTAAAACATCTCTGGGGACTGAAGACTTAAAATAACCATTGTCGTAGTTGCCGTTGGCAATACTACGCGGGAGGGGGGAGGCACTCAAAGCCCAAGCCCAAGCACTCGCAGATCCAAGAACAATTTTCAATTAAATTGCTCTCAAATTCCTTATTTAATTTCGAAACATCTTCAAATTCCACCCCATACCGAGGTAACATGGGACCTGCTCCCACAATGTTGGGGAACTCTCTCACTCCCATGTTCTCGCGCTACGTTCCCAGGAGAACAGCATGGGTGCCATAAGCACAATCAGAGAACACTGTATAAACATCAGAGGGTTACCTTGAGGTGATTCCAAGGCTCAGCGACCCCGCGGCCCGGTCGTCGACCAGGCCTCCTCGTTGGTGGACTGGTCAACCAGGTTGTTGGACGAGGCTGCTCGCGTCCCAGAGGTCCACGATTGTTCAACATCCTCCCAGCGAGTATAAGAAATATTGCCGGAACCACCATGGACATCTTGAAAAGAAAACTAGATAGTTTTCTTCAAGAAGGGCCGGACCAACCGGGCTGTGGCTAGTATGTGGGCCTGCAGACCGCTTCAAGCAACAGTCTGGTGGACCAAGCTCTCATGTCAAGCCTGGCCTCGGGCCGGGCTTGGGGGATCGGAAGAAATCCCAGAACCCCATCAAGCATGTATCAAGCAGACTCTCTTACTACACTCCCAGGCTCTCTTGCATCGCTCCCATGTTCTCTTGCTACGTTCCAATGTTATCTTGCTACACTCCCAAGGTCAGGAGGAAACTGTTTCCTCCTCAGGAGGAGGAGGAAACAGCTGGAAGCCAACGACAGCCCCTGTGAACAATGTGTGGGAGAAAGGAACGGAGATGATTAAGGCGAGCCTAGGGAAAGTAGGTAATGCCGCTGAAAAAAAAATTAATCCTTGTGAGGACAAGATTCAGGACAATATTGTGAACTCGGAGGTTGGTACTCAAATATTAGAATATCTAAAAACAAAGAAGTAGATCAGAGGATTGAGGCATTAGAAAAATTAGCTATGGAGGGTAGACGGGGGGAAGATGGTGGTGAAACAGGATGTGAAATGGAAAGTGAAACGTGCGTAGAAGAAAGTAAGGTAGAACATGACGCATTGATGATAGAAGATAGTCAGGAAAATGAACTTTCTAGTAGTGTTAGCGGTGTTCAACCTTCTGTAGTGACAAAAGTCGAAACAAAGGTTAAATTAAAACGGTAGACCGAATTAAAAAAAATAGATATGAATAATATTACCTTTGATGTTAGTAACTGTTGTGCAAGTGAAGAGAAAGCAAAAATGTTAGTGTTGGGAGAGTGTCGAAGAAACTCTCGTACCTCATGGAATGTGACGGACAGGCCAATGGTAGTTTTATTATTAATCATGGATGAAAGTAGAGTGAGGATATTGTCTTGGAACGTTAATAGGTTAAAAACTAGTGCGGTGGATGTACTCTATTATACTCTTAGAGAGTACTATATTAACCTGAAATGTTAAATGGGATTCTTGTATATGAACTCTCTGAATTTGTGCGCCCCTTGAGGGACTTGAAATAGGAGGGGGGGTAGAAATAGCCTAAGCAACTCTATCCCTTTGAGATGTATCTTTTTTCTTTTCTCAATAAACATACTTGAACCAAGCTCTCTGGCTACGCTCCCAAGCTCTCTCGCTACGCTCCCATGTTCTCACGCTACGCACTAAAGCCCTTTCCCTTTGCTCCCAGGTTCTCTCGCTACGTCCCCAGGCTCTCTCGCTACGCTTCCATGTTCTCTTGCTACATTCGCAGACTCTCTTGTTACGATCCCAGGTTTTCTAGCTATACGTCGAAAATAACCAATATAATTTAGTTTACTATAAAAAGTCCTTTTGCTTTCAATATTTTTTACTCTTTGAAAACAAATAATTTTTCAAAGTAATTATATAAAATTATATAGTGTTAAAGTTAAGTTTGATAAAAGTAAAACATATAATATATAATCATAACAGTAATTGCAAACATTTTATTGTTAACTAAAAAGTCTATAATAATCTTACAAACATTTTTTGTGAATTTTTATAATAACATTTATTTAATTAAAAAAGTGAGTTCCGCAGTGAGACTTTAGGTTAATTCTTTTGTAGTAAAATTTTTGATATAATATATATAGATTATAATACCGAAGATCTAGAAGTCAAGGTTACAAGGCTATCGTCCTCTAATCACCTTGTCTTCTTGCGAAGAATGTCGCTTTTCGCACATGTCAATTACCTTAGGACGGAAATTGTCTTACTTGAAAATGGAAGCGGCTCGCGAAAGTGAAGAACTGTCCCGTTTTCTGTCATGGGTCCTCTGGTAGGTTAAGATAGGACACCAATTTCACCGTTTTCAAGACGTTGGGAAGCCTTAGAAGGACGGCCTGCTGCAAAACCTCTAGCAGGACGTAAATTTTCCTTTTTTGGGGGGAGGTGAGAGGGGAGGTTTGTTTAAAAGTAAATTACCTTACGTATATTAAAACAGCTCTGGGGACTGAAGGCATATAATAACCATTGGCGTAGTTGCCGTTGGCAACACTACGCGGGGGTGGGGGGAGGCGCTCAAAACACAAACACTCGCATATACAAGAACAATTTTCAATTAAACTGCTCTCAAATTCCTAATTTAATTCTGAAACATCTGCAAATTCCACCCTTACTGAGGTAACATGGGACCTGCTCCCAGAATGTCGGGGAACTCTCTCACTCCCATGTTCTCGCGCTATGCTCCCAGGTGAACAGCATGGGTCCCATAAGCACAATCGGAGAACACTGTATAAACATCAGAGGTCCACAGATGTTTAACATCCTCCCAGCGAGTATAAAAAATATTGCCGGAACAACCTTGAACATCTTGAAGAGAAAACATAGTAGTTTTCTTCAAGAAATGCCGGATAAACCGGGCTGCGGTGGATATGTGAGCCTGTGGGCTGCTCCAAGCAACAGCCTGGAGGATCAAGCTCTCACAAGTCAAGCTTGGCCTCGGGCCGGGCTTGGGGAGTTGAAGAATTCCCACAATCCCATCAAGCAGGTATCAGGCAGATTCTTTTGTGACGCTCCCAGACTCTCTCGCTCCGCTCTCAGGCTCTCTCGCTTCGCTCCCATGTTCTCTTGTTATGCTCCCAGGTCTCTCTCAACACTCATGTTCTCTCGTTATGCTCCCATGTTCTCTCGCTACGCTCCCATGTTCTCCTGCTACACTCCCAGGCTCTCTCGCTATGGTCCAACGTTCTCGTGCAATGCGTCGTAAAAAAAAAAATATATCTTAGTTTTCTGTAAAAAGTTTTTTTTTTGTTTTTGTTTTTGGTTGGTGGGAGGGGTCCCCTCTATAAATAAGAATATTTTTTCAAGCTAACTATATATAAATATATAGTTAGGGGGGGGGGGAGCTCAAAACACACACACTCGCAGATACAAGAACGATTTTCAATTAAATTGTTCTCAAATTCCTAATTTAATTTCGAGACATTCCACCCTTACTGAGGTAACATGGGACCTGCTCTCAGAATGTCGGGGAACTCTCTCACTCCCATGTTCTCGTGCTACGCTCCCAGGTGAACAACATGGGTGCAATAAGCACAATCGGAGAACACTGTACAAATATCAGAGGTTACCTTGAGGTGATTCCAGGGGTCAGCGACCCCGTGGCCCGGTCTTCGACCAGGCCTCCTCGTTGCTGGACTGGTCAACCAGGCTGTTCGACGCGGCTGCTCGCGTCCCAGAGGTCCATAATCGTTCAACATCCTTCCCGCGGGTATAAGAAATATTGCCGGGATCACCGTGGACATTTTGAAAAGAAAACTAGATAGTTTTCTTCAAGAAGGGGCGGACCAACCGGGCTGTGGCTAGTATGTGGGCCTGCAGACCGCTCCAAGCAACAGTCTGGTGGACCAAGCTCTCACATGTCAAGCCTGGCCTCGGACCGGGCTTAAGGAGTGGAAGAAATCCCAGAACCCCATCAAGCATGTATCACGCAGACTCTTACTACACTCCCACGCTCTCTCGCATCGCTCCCATGTTCACTTGCTACTCTCCCAGGATCTCTTGCTATGCGTCGTAAAAAACAATATAATTTAGTTTGCTATTAAAAGTCAATTTTTGTCTATATTTTTTCTTCTTTAAATACGAACATAGCTTCAAGATATATATGTTTAATTAGATGCTATAAAGAAGGAAATAAACAAAAAGATTTGAATTGTATTATATATTTAAAAAAAAAATTACAAATATTTTATTGTTTATTGGATATTTCACAAACAATAATATAAATGTTTTTGTCTAAACTTTTTCTTAAAATTTATCTTTTTATATTATGAGCGCAGCAACTTACGTAACTTTTTACGCCATTACCTCATAATTTTGTAACAATAAATATAGTATATATCAATAAAGATCATAAAGACGAGTGTAAATGGCTGTCGTCGTCTGATCTTCGATTTTTCTCTCATGAACGTCGCTTCTGACTCGTATGCGTTACATAAGGCCAAAAAATTTCCTACTAAAAAATTGAAGCGGCTCGTGAAAGAGACGTACTGTCACGTCTTCTGCTATGGGTCCTCTGGTAGGTTAGGAATGGATTCTAAGTCCATCGTTTTCTTGACGATGGGAAGCCTTAGGAGGACGGGCTGCTGCAACACTTCCAAAAGGAGGTTAATTTGACCGACTTTTTTTTTTTGGGGGGGGAGCTTGTCTAAGAGGAAATTACCTTACGTATACTAAAACAGCTCTGGAGACTGAAGGCTTACAGTAACCATTGACGAAGTTGCCGTTGGCAACACTACGCGGGGGGGGGGGGACACTCAAAACACAAACACTCGCAGATGCAAGAACAATTTTCAATTAAATTGCTCTCAAATTCGTAATTTAATTTTGAAACATCTTCAAATACCACCCTTACTGAGGTAACATGGGACCTGCTCTTGAAATGTCGGGGAACTCTCTCACTCCCATGTTCTCGCGCTACGCTCCCAGGTGAACAGCATGGGTGCCGAGTTGCTCCTGAGCTACCGTGCAGTGAGGACGGGTCGCCTGCTGCTCCGGTGGTTTGAGTCGGTTCTCACTACGTGAAGAGAGCCATGGGGAAGGCTCAGCGCAAGAGGGAATGGAAGCAGCTTTCGGACGAGGAAGGACGGTGGACCGATGTGCAGCAGGCCCCAAAGAAAACTGCTATCGAGGCTTTACCACTTGCTTCTACCAGCAAGTCAGCGGACGTAATGGACCTAGAGAGGACAGCGTCAGTCACACACCAGCCAGTGTCAGTCAATGCTTCTCTGTCCGCAACGCTGCCGCGGGACGGCAGTATGAGTCAGGAGAGGACACCACCGGTTTCACGCCAGCCAGTGTCAGCCATTGTTCCTCTCTCCACAGCCCAGCCGCAGGACAGCAGTATGGGACAGGGGAGGACACCACCAGTCTCACACCAGACATCGCCAGCCTCTGCACTTCTTCCAAAATTCAAGATCATGAAGACCGACCACTTTCCTACAGCATATGGAGTAGTAACGGCGATGGAAAAAGAACAGCCAGAGCTCAAACTTTCCATTACAGTCAACCTGAAGGGAGAAATAATACTGACACCTCAAGACCAACAGACTGCACATTACTTAGAGAAGGTAAGAGTCCTGCAGGGGAAACCTGTGTGCTTGGTAAAGCTGGACCCTTCAGAACGACGCACACGAGTCGTGCTTTTGGGATACCCAATCGACTTTCCCCTGGATCCAGTGCTAGAACAGAAGCAAGTCCTGAGTGCGGTACGTTGCCACACAAAAGTAGACAAGGCAGCGACGCGTCAGGTTCTGGTGACCGTCATAGGACATGTGCCAGAAACTTTCGGTCTTGGAAATTGGGGGACATACCGACAGAGGCCATACGTCCCGGAACCCCTACGCTGCTTCAGGTGTCAGAAATACGGCCACCATCAGTCACGCTGCACAGGACAGGAGAGGTGCGGAGTGTGCAGCCTGAGACATCCCACCAAAGACTGTATTGCCAAGCACAAGGCAAACCAGACCACTACAGCCAAATGTCCAAATTGTGGAGGCAAACATCATTCTTGGAGCACAACCTGCTCTGCACGGAAACAAAAAGTGCAGACAGCTCAGGCCAGGATCAACACACTGACCAGCAATACATACCCCAACACCAACGTCTGGATCACTCGTGCACAGCCACAACAGCCACCCGCTCTCACAGAGCAAAATTTCCCGAATCTGTCAATTCCGAATCAGACATTACACGAAAGTGTTGCAGAAGTCCAGCAAATGCAAAAGAGCAGAAAACACTTACTTTCGGAATCTGCTCACCAGCTATACAGTTTTACCGAGGTCCAGCTGAAAACCATCGTGAAGATCATGGCAGAGACCATTATCAATTGCCTACAGATGACGCAGAACGCCTCACAGCAAGAGACTCAAGACATCACTTGTGTGATAATGGACAAGATCGTGCAGCAGACCACAGTTACACGAGAAATAGACAGTCTCCGTCAGGATGGAGCATGAGAGGACAAACAACGCAACTTGGACATACTGACTACCGACACCAGTCGGATAGTCAAGACTCCGGAACATCAACATTCACAAACGCAACTGCAAGAAGCAGTGACCACCCACGATCAACAGAATCTTCCAACACAGGAGACAGACAACAACAGCCAATGCAGTCTGATATGCAACAACGCCAACAAAGACGTATTGAACAGCAGAGATGCACAGGTTCCGCCAACACAAGAAACGGCCACGAGCAATCAATGCAGTCCGACTTGCAGCAATACCAACAACAAAGTGATGGACCACAGTTCTGCACAGATTCCAACAATGCAGGGGTTGACCACGGACAATCAATGCAGTCCGACCTGCAGCACTTCCAACAACATAGCGATGGACCACAGTTATGCACAGATTCCAACAACGTCGGGGATGACCACGAACTATCAATGCAGTCCGATTTGCAGCGTCACGACTTGCAAGGCGAAGAATATAGAGGTCGATTCCGCGGAGGAGTTCTAGTAGAACGAGCAACACCAACCGAACCCGTCGTCTGGCCATTACGAATTCTGCAGTGGAACATACAAGGTCTTGGAAATAAAAAAACACACACTTCAGGAGGCTGCAATCAGCACGAAAGCAGATATCATCGTTTTGGAAGAAACTCTTTTCCCAGCCACGAAATCCTTCAGATTAGCTGGATATCAGCACTATGTTCTACCGTATGAGCGGGGGAGACTAAAAGGATTAATGACCCTAGTCAGAAACACCATACCCAGCAAGAAAATGGACTCAGTTTCATGTGGGGATGGAGTAGAGGTATTAGCAGTTACAGTGAATATGGCTAATTTTGAGCTCCTCATATACAACATCTACAAGCCCCTTAGACGTAAACTAGAAGCAGAGGCAGTGCTTGCCTTGGCCACGCAGGAAAATTTAATTCTTGCTGGAGATTTTAATGCTCATCATCCAGAGTTAGGTGCAACTGGGCCAGCCAATGCAGATGGGCGCCATTTAGCTGCAGCTCTGCGTGAAGTACCTGAAATTACACTTCTCAACACTGGGGAACCCACTCACATTCTAGGAGGTTCCCTTGATCTTACATTCATCTCAACAGCACTCCAGCAACAGGCGAAGTGGGAAGTAGACCCGGTGATCACCAGTGACCACTATGCTACTGTCACGACACTAAACCTGGCACGACCTCCTACACCTCCTGCGCAGCCTCGGTGGAATTTAGGAAAGGCCAATTGGAATGTATACCAGGAAGAACTTGACAAATGGTATGCAACGTACACGCCACCTGAGGATTTGAACATACACGAGACCAATCTGCAGGAAGCCGTTGCAGCTGCTGCGAACACAGCTATTCCAATCATTATCACAGGTAACACGAAACGAAAGAACTATTGGTTCTATAGTAATGACGTTAAAGAACAGAACCACAGAGTCAATATCTTCAGAAAACATCTAAAGAGAAACCCCACACCAGAAGGAAGAACTCTGCTACGAGCGGTGATATCTGAAGCAAGGCGAGTTTCTAGAGAAGTAAAGGAGGCAAGATGATTTGAGTGGTGTCAATTTCTAAATGAACATAGTAGTCTTGGCAAGATATGGGGTCAGATTAAAACTATATCAGGTCGACCAGCCCGGCCACAGGCATGTATTCAACCATTGCAGGAGGCTGAGAGACTTGCTCTCCAATTTGCAGAAAGAACAGCTTCATATCAGCTTCCTGCAATGGTCCGAAGGCAGCAAGAACGCTTAAAACAAGAGAGGATGACAGTCATTCATGAGGGCATAGCTATAAATGACGAATGTGACTGTCCCTTCACCGAACAGGAACTAAGCAGAGCCAAAAAAGGTGGTAAGGACACTGCACCAGGTGCTGATAACATTACATACTCAATGATCGCACATGCAGGTCCTGCTGGAGACCGAGGGATATTGGAAGTCATCAATGCGTCTTGGCAGCAAGGCAAACTACCAACCTCTTGGAAGAAAGCAGACATCATCCCGATTCCTAAGCCGAATGAACCTGGCAATTACAGACCCATTTCATTAACATCATGCATTAGTAAAACTGCAGAACGGATGGTCTTAAATAGGCTACTGTGGAAGACTGGAGACCTTCATAAACACATATTTGGCTTCACTAGAGGTGTAGGTACTGCAAACTGCATAGCAACATTACTAGGAACAGTTAACTCGGGTCCAGCTATAGTGGTCTTCCTTGATCTGGAAAAAGCGTTTGAACTTGCAAGCCCGCCAGCAATACTACACACCTTAGTTAAAAAAGGTGTGAGGGGGAAAATGCTAGCATGGATTCAAGATTACCTAAGTCACAGGTATGCCAGAGTAAAGTTGCAAGGACAAGTGTCGGACTACCACTTGCACGAGAATGGGACTCCACAAGGAGGAGTCCTCAGTCCTAGTCTTTTTAACATCCTTATGGAAAACCTTGTTACCATGTCCTTTACAGAAGGGGTTACATTGCTAAGCTATGCTGATGATCTAGCATTAGTCATTACGGGTCCTTCACTTCTAAATAAAGCTCAAGGTGCTTTAGATCAAGTGACATCTGAATGCAGTGTTTTAGGGCTAAAAATATCTGCACAGAAGTCTAAGGCGATGAGACTAGGTGGCAAGGCTCCAGACAGGCACCTACGCATTCAGGACATTAACCTTCAGTGGGTTACACAATATCGATATCTCGGAGTGTGGATTAATTTTAAAATGACATTCAATAAGCAAATTCAATATCTAAAGGAGAAAGCAAAGTCACGAATAAATATAATGAGAGCAATCACAGGGCCCCGTCTAGGAGCGGGACACAGAGTGTTGAGAATGTTTTACATACACGCCGTTCGTTCCCTGGTTGATTATGCAGCACCTGCCTTACTCACTCTTTCTCCTGTCAGTGGGCAAACGTTGAGGTTCTTCAAAATGATGCATTGCGAGTCATAACAGGTGCTCCCAGATGGACTAAAATCCTGAACCTAAGACTAGAGACAAAGCTCACGTCGATTGAAATAAGGGTAAAAGGGATTGCTGCGTGCATGCTGACCAAGATATTGACTAGACCTAGAATCAGTTCACTTAAAGATATGATCACTGGAGCACTAACTCTGGACGGAAGAGCCTCCAATGGCAACAGGTGGACCCATTGTGCGATAAACGCCATCGATACATTTGATATGGCAAACACAGTCACTGAGAGGGGTGTCGACGACATACATGCAGACTTTGTTATACAAGCCCCTTGGGAATCTCTGCCAGCAGACTTTCAGATTATGGCTCTTGACGGAAAGAAGAACCAGACACATCCTCATCTGCTTCGTCACATTGCACAGATGCATATAGAAGCAAACATGGCATCCGACAGCTTCACTTACTTCACGGATGGGTCAGTAGACCAGCAGGGACAAGAAACCGGAGCTGCAGTTAAAGCAGGAAACTCTGTATATAGTTGGAGGCTCTCAAATGGGTGTTCGACTTTACAAACTGAGATGCTAGCCATTCAAAAGGCTTTGGAACATGCTCTTGCTGAACACCGACAACATGTTATCATCCATACAGATTCGAGAACTGCCATTGAAACCTTGCAACAGGAACACCTATGTGATAACATCCATCTGATCACAAATGTCTTATCATTCATGCACACACTCAAACGACAAGGCCGACGGGTACTTATCAACTGGGTGCCAAGTCATGTGGGACTATTAGGTAATGACATTGCAGACGAAGCTGCAAAACTTGCTACTAAGAGGAGGAATGTAGACATTTACATACCACAGAGTCTCTCCCAGATGAAGAAAGTGATTCGAAACAGAGCAATGCGAAAGATGTACAGTGACCACAACACAGCAGTTGCAACATCAGGATCTGCGGGTTGGTACAAGAATTCAACCAACTACGAACCACTTAGTTTGATGAAAGGGGGCAGTAGAACAACAGAAGTGCACTTACATCGCATCAGGCTTGGATATCCATGTGCATGGGAAATAGGCTTACGGGTTCCGGAAGGTGAGAGGAAATGTCAACACTGTGGAGAAATGCCCGACAGACCACTGGAACATTATCTAACACAGTGCACAGTTACAAACCCGTTAAGATTTCACCTTCGATTCAACAGAGCAGAGGAAGTTGTTAAGCACATATGGCAAAATCTTACTGAAGCGACCATACGAGTCATACATACTCATCCTCCGCCCAAGTAAAACAGAAACAAGCATCACTTAGTGGGCCAGCCAGAGGCTTAGGGCCCGCGCAGGATTATCCCTGCTAAAAAGAAAGAAAAAAAAAAAAACATGGGTGCCATAAGCACAATCAGAGAACACTGATTAAACATCAGAGGTCCACGGTTGTTCAACATCCTCCCAGCGAGTAGAATAAATTTTGCCGGAACAACCGTGGACATCTTAAAGAGAAAACTAGATCTTTTCTTCAAGAAGTGCCGGACCAACAGGGCTGTGGTGAGTATGTGGGCCAGCGGGCCGCTCCAAGCAACAGCCTGGTGGACCAAGCTCTCTCGTGTCAAGCCTGTCCTCGGGCCGGTCTTTGGGAGAAGCATTCACAGAACCCCATCAAGTAGGTATCAGGCAGACACTCTTGCTACGCTCTCAGGCTACACTCCCAGGTTCTCAGGCTATGCGCCGTAAATAAACAATATAATTTAGTTTGCTATAAAAACTCTTTTTTTTCTATGTTTTTTCCTCTTTAAATAATAATAATGTTTCAGGCTAATTGTGTATAATTATATGCTATATAAGAGTTTAATAGTAAACGGATAAAAATTTAATTATATACATTTAAAAGATTCTTTAAACACTATATTGGTTTTTAAATATTCTACAAACTGATAATACAAAAGATTCTGGTAAAATGTTAGTAATATTTATATATTTAAATAATAGATGCAACATAATATATCAGTGGAGGTGAATCTTCAGGGAAAATAATTTTTAAAATACATATACATATATAAATTTATAAATAGCATAAATTACTAAACATCTTAAAGACGAGGCTAAAAGGCCATCGTCGTCTGATCACCTTGTCTTCTTTCGAAAGCTGTCGAAAGAAGACACGTATCAGAAAACGGGAGAGTACTTCACTTTCCCAACCCGCTTCCATTTTGTAGTAAAATCATTTCTGGCCTAAAGTAACACATACGACTCGGCCAGCAACGTTTCACCAATGTTGTGGAGATGGTGGTTGTGTCACAGTTGGGCTCGTCGTATGTATTACCTTAGGCCAGAAATTATCTTATTACAAAATGGAAGCGGGTCCTGAAAGTCGGTCGGCCGAGTGGACAGCACGCTGGACTTGTGATCCTGTCCTCCTGGGTTCGATCCCAGGCGCCGGCGAGAAACATTGGGCAGAGTTTCTTTCACCTTATGCCCCTGTTACCTAGCAGTAAAATAGGTACCTGGGTGTTAGTCAGCTGTCACGGGCTGCTTCCTGGGGGTGGAGTCCTCGTCGAGGACCGGGCAGCGGGAACACTAAAAAGCCCCGAAATCATCTCGAGTATTAACCTCAAGATAGGTACACCCAGGAACACAGGTTCGAACCCTCCTCACGATTCTTACTCATTTTCTCACTGACACTGACAGTGGCGAGACCAAAGAGCCAAAGCTCAATCCCCGCAAGCACAACTAGGTGAGTACATTCCATTATTGTATTTCTTGGTCCAATAAGAATATTAATAATTAATAATTAATAATAATTTGATGATTGCTGTTGATAAATATGAAAGCTGTCCTACGACATCGGGACGAGGGGCCAGATTCACTTAGCAGTTACGCAAGCATTTACGAACGAACGTCAACAACAGTTGATTGACAGTTGAGAGGCGGGCCGAAAGAGCAACGCTCAACCCCTGCAAGCACAACCACTACGTGAATACATCTTTCCTCAATCGCCAAAGATTGAGGAAAGGTGTGCAGATTCCTAAGTGTTTGTGTAACTGATTTGTGAATCTGGCCCCTGGATTCACGAACCAGTTACGCAAGCACTTATGAACCTGAACATCTTTTGTACAATATCTGGCGGGTTTGTTTACATATATTAAACAGTGTACAATGAGCTGCGAAGCGCCAGGACGCTGTTTATAACAATAAAAACATTTGCTTGGGAAGTTCCGACGCTCGTCAGCTGTTTAATGTCAACAAAGCCGCCAAAGAATGAGAAAGATGTATATTGAGTCGTAGGTAGTTGCGTAACTGCTTGTTCAATCCTGGCCCTTTAAGGAAGTTTGACTGTTCCTTGAGGCTATTAATAACATATTTCAACAAATGCATAACATCAGATTACAGTGTTGCTCGTCTAGTAGGTACAGTATTTATGTATTTAAACAATGTACTAGTTATTCTCAGGGTTGCTACTTAAGGAAATCTGGCACCATCGCTAACGCGTCATTTACACAGGTGCCGTCGCTTCCGAGGATGTAGGTCGAGACAGTTAACGGCGTCATTCACCACCTAGTCCAGTAGTTAACAAGCGTCGTGTCATGTGCTCCAGAAGCTCCTGACGTGATCCAAGGTGTAATAGGGCATGAACCCGAGCAAGGAGGTACAAATAGCTCTCATTTGTTGGTTGTAGCGGCACCGCCGCTGAGGGAGCGCGCCAAGCCACCGTTCGTCCGTCAGTAATCCAGTTTGGGCCTCGGCGTTCGTGTGGTGGATCCGGCTTGAGAAGCAGCTAAGTTGATTATTATTAGATTTAATAATTTATTAAATTAATTATCTTAATATAATTAATGTTTAGAGTAGTTTTATTATTATTGTGCAAAGAAATGGCGTTCACGTGATGAATCAATGAGGAAATGAGTGGAAACTATGTGATGAGGATGAGTTCCCAGCGTGTACAGGGTCGAAGCCTCATCTGGGCTTCTGTACTGATTTTCTCATTATGATTAAAATTGTAATTCCAGTTACAATTGTCTCATTGTTGTTATTATTAATATGAAGGATAACGCGGGGAGGCGGGGGGGGGGGGGTCTGTGCCTGTCTGGCTATCTCTAAATTTCTGTCACCCGTTATTTTGACGGCTTATTGACGAGCACTTTAAGTCCTGTCAACCACCTGTTACATGACCTGTCAACCGCCTGTTACATGACCTGTCAACCGCCTGTTACATGACCTGTCAACCGCCTGTTACATGACCTGTCAACCGCCTGTTACATGACCTGTCAACCGCCTGTTACATGACCTGTCAACCGCCTGTTACATGACCTGTCAACCGCCTGTTACATGACCTGTCAACCACCTGTTACATGACCTGTCAACCACCTGTTACATGACCTGTCAACCGCCTGTTACATGACCTGTCAACCGCCTGTTACATGACCTGTCAACCGCCTGTTACATGACCTGTCAACCGCATGTTACATGACCTGTCAACCGCCTGTTACATGATCTGTCAACCACCTGTTACATGACCTGTCAACCGCCTGTTACATGACCTGTCAACCGCCTGTTACATGACCTGTCAACCGCCTGTTACATGACCTGTCAACCGCCTGTTACATGACCTGTCAACCGCCTGTTACATGACCTGTCAACCGCCTGTTACATGACCTGTCAACCGCCTGTTACATGACCTGTCAACCACCTGTTACATGACCTGTCAACCGCCTGTTACATGACCTGTCAACCGCTTGTTACATGACCTGTCAACCGCCTGTTACATGACCTGTCAACCGCCTGTTACATGACCTGTCAACCGCCTGTTACATGACCTGTCAACCGCCTGTTACATGACCTGTCAACCGCCTGTTACATGACCTGTGTGCTCAAACAGGGTGGTTGATCCACGCCAACCCCCCCCCCCCCTTGTGTCCTATGTTATGTTAAGAAAAGTCTTTTTCTTTTAAATGTCAACTTCTTGTGCTTAGTCCTCTTGCCCCAATACGTCACATTCATGACGGAGTCGACCAATCCGTTAATAAATGGGACGTGTTCTTACAAATTAAAGCGCCATAATACTGACGTTTTGATATGCATAAGCCACGATGGGGATGGGGGGGGGGTTGGGTTCGTACGCTTCTGGATAGGCCGAAAGAGTTGCGTTTTTTTCGGAGTGGAAAATTGAGAAAAAGTTTTGGATGTATAGGTTTTGTAGAATCTATAATTTGGTGATTGGTAGTAGACTGGTTGTGATTGGTAGTTCGGGGTACGAGGTTTCGGTGGTTATAGGTGGTCATAGGCATTAGTTATAGGCGGCTTGGGGTCGTCCCCCAATGCAACTAGCATAAAATGGTAAATAAAAATAAAAAAATTCTAATCTCGCCAAGGTCTATCCAGGGTATTATTTCCTTCAAGCTCCCAGGCTCTCTCGCTACACTCCCAGGCTCTCTCGCTACACTCCCAGGCTCTCTCGCTACACTCCCAGGCTCTCTCGCTACACTCCCAGGCTCTCTCGCTACACTCCCAGGCTCTCTCGCTACACTCCCAGGCTCTCTCGCTACACTCCCAGGCTCTCTCGCTACACTCCCAGGCTCTCTCGCTACACTCCCAGGCTCTCTCGCTACACTCCCAGGCTCTCTCGCTACACTCCCAGGCTCTCTCGCTACACTCCCAGGCTCTCTCGCTACACTCCCAGGCTCTCTCGCTACACTCCCAGGCTCTCGCGCTACACTCCCAGGCTCTCTCGCTACACTCCCAGGCTCTCTCGCTACACTCCCAGGCTCTCTCGCTACACTCCCAGGCTCTCTCGCTACACTCCCAGGCTCTCTCGCTACACTCCCAGGCTCTCTCGCTACACTCCCAGGCTCTCTCGCTACACTCCCAGGCGCTCTCGCTACACTCCCAGGCTCTCTCGCTACACTCCCAGGCTCTCTCGCTACACTCCCAGGCTCTCTCGCTACACTCCCAGGCTCTCTCGCTACACTCCCAGGCTCTCTCGCTACACTCCCAGGCTCTCTCGCTACACTCCCAGGCTCTCTCGCTACACTCCCAGGCTCTCTCGCTACACTCCCAGGCTCTCTCGCTACACTCCCAGGCTCTCTCGCTACACTCCCAGGCTCTCTCGCTACACTCCCAGGCTCTCTCGCTACACCCCCAGGCTCTCTCGCTACACTCCCAGGCTCTCTCGCTACACTCCCAGGCTCTCTCGCTACACTCCCAGGCTCTCTCGCTACACTCCCAGGCTCTCTCGCTACACTCCCAGGCTCTCTCGCTACACTCCCAGGCTCTCTCGCTACACTCCCAGGCTCTCTCGCTACACTCCCAGGCTCTCTCGCTACACTCCCAGGCTCTCTCGCTACACTCCCAGGCTCTCTCGCTACACTCCCAGGCTCTCTCGCTACACTCCCAGGCTCTCTCGCTACACTCCCAGGCTCTCTCGCTACACTCCCAGGCTCTCTCGCTACACTCCCAGGCTCTCTCGCTACACTCCCAGGCTCTCTCGCTACACTCCCAGGCTCTCTCGCTACACTCCCAGGCTCTCTCGCTACACTCCCAGGCTCTCTCGCTACACTCCCAGGCTCTCTCGCTACACTCCCAGGCTCTCTCGCTACACTCCCAGGCTCTCTCGCTCTACTCCCAGGCTCTCTCGCTACACTCCCAGGCGCTCTCGCTACACTCCCAGGCTCTCTCACTACACTCCCAGGCTCTCTCGCTACACTCCCAGGCTCTCTCGCTACACTCCCAGGCTCTCTCGCTCTACTCCCAGGCTCTCTTGCTCTACTCCCAGGCGCTCTCGCTACACTCCCAGGCGCTCTCGCTACACTCCCATGTTCCCTCGCTTCGCTCCCATGTTCTCGGGCTACGTTCCAATGTTCACTTGCTACTCTCCCAGGATCTCTTGCTATGCGTCGTTAATAACCAATATAATTTAGTTTGCTATTAGAAATCAATTGTTGTCGACATATTTTCACCCTTTAAATACAAATATAGTTTAAAGATATATATGAATAATTAAATGTTTATGAAAGTAAATGAACAAAAAAAATAAAATTATATTATATATTTTTAAAAAATATTTACAAATATATTATTGTTTATTAAGTATTTTACAAACGGGAATATAAATGTTTTTTTTCTAAACTTTTTCTTAAAATTTAAATCTTTATATTATGAGCGCAGCGACATACGTTACAGTGATTTCAACTTTAAAAAATTTTGTAACAATATATATAGTAAATATCAGTGAAGATCGTAAAGATGAGTGCAAATCGCTGTCGTCGTCTGATCTTCTATTTTTCTCTCAAAGAACATCGCTTCTGGCTCGTATGCGTTATATTAGGCCAAAAAATTTTCTACTAGAAAATATAAGCGACTCTCAACAGTAACGTACTGTCCCGTCTTCTGTTATGGGTCCTCTGGTAGGTTAGGAATGGATTCTAAGTCCATCGTTTTCTTGACGAGGGGAAGCCTTAGGAGGACGGGCTGCTGCAACACCTCCAGAAGGAGGTTAATTTTTCCGACATTTTTTTTTTTGGGGGGGGGGATTAATTAAAATGATAAAAAATTATATTTTTTATAATTTTTAAATTATGAGTGCAAATTGATAAATTAATCTCAGTTTATACGACTACATTTTTTTTAAATAACATTATTAACTCATATTACCAAAGATCTTAAGTACGATCTGAAAGGCTATCGTTGTATGATCACCTTGCACTCTTCCGAGAACGTCGCTTTTTGCTTGTATGCGTTACCATAGGCCAAAAAGTGTCGTATTTGAAAATGGAAGCGGCTCGCGAAAGTGACGAACAATATATTCCATTTTCTGTTATGGGTCCTCTGGTAGGTTGGGAAAGGACACTAATTTCACTGTTTTCTTGACGTTGGGAAGCCTTAAGAGGACGGGCTGCTGCAACACCTCCAGCAGGACCTTAATTTTGCCGCCTTTTCTTGGAGGGGGGGGGGGGGGAGCATGTTTAAAAGGAAATTACCTTACGTATATTAAAACAGCTCTGGGGACTGAAGGCTTACAATAACCATTGACGTAGTTGCCGTTGGCAACACTACGCAGGGCGGGGGTGGGGGGTGGGGGGGTGGGGAGGGAGCAGTGTAGAGACGAGTCAAGTTATAAACTTTGAAATTTAACATCATAAAACATGTTTGATTTAGGTTAAATCTTCGGGACTTTAGTCCGTAATTTGTTAAGTGTTAGAATTTGGTCATATGCGTATTATCTTATTTTTTGTTTACTCTAGAGTTCTATTCAAGGAGGGTACTCACAGGCCCTACATAACAGTTGGGACAGAAGAGGCCGTAAACACCTAACGACGGATGGGTTTGAGAATATTGTGATGGTTACTCCGGAAGAAGGTATGATGCACACCAAGATCATAGTTTTTAAGTATCCAAATTATTTGGATCCTGATTATCTTCTTAATAACAATGATAGTGTTGTTTGGGCAAAGAGGAAAAGGGTTCGTGGTGAAAAACAAAACCAGGTTTTTGCCTTGGTAAAGGGTGAGGCTCCGGAGAGACTTTTTGTGCATGAACTAAGTTACAGGAAAGTTGCAAAATACATTGAGGAGCCCATATTATGCATGAAGTGTTCTCGTTGGGGCAATATTGCTTGGAAATGCCAGTTTGAACCCAGGTGTCGGTACTGTGGTAAGAAACACGACTCTCGAAAGTGTAGAGTGAAGATTAAAAACTGTGAAAAATCGTCCCATCCTGTTGCAATTGTCGAGGCAGCCACACAGCTGGATCCTATCTATGTCGCACGAAGCCTCATCTGAGAGACTCCAGGACGGGTCCTACAAGTAGGATAGATTTATCCTCGAAGGAAGGAAAGATTGTGCAGCAGGAACATGGAGGAAACAGCTGGAAGCTAACGACAGCCCCTGTGAACAATGTGTGGGAGAAAGGAACGGAGATAATTAAGGCGACCCTAGGGAAAGTAGGTAATGCCGCTGAAAAAAAAATAAACCTTGTGAGGACAAGGTTCAGGACAATATAGTGAACTCGAAGGTTGGTACTCAAATATTGGAATATCTAAAAACAAAAAAGTATATCAGAGGATTGAGGCATTAGAAAAATTAGCTATGGAGGATAGACGGGGTGAAGATGGTGGTGAAACAGGATGTGAAAAGGAAAGTGAAACGTGCGTAGAAGAAAGTAAGGAAGAACATGACGTATTGATGATAGAGGATAGTCAGGAAAATGAACTTTCTAGTAGTGTTAGCGGTGTTCAACCTTCTGTAGTGACAAATGTCGAAACAAAGGTCAAAGTAAAACGGTAGACAGAATAAAAAAAATGAATAATATTACCTTTGATGTTAGTAGCTGTTGTGCAAGTGAAGAGAAAGCAAAAATGTTAGTGTTGGGAGAGTGTCGAAGAAACTCTCGTATCTCATGGAATGTGACGGACAAGCCAATGGTAGTTTTATTATTAATTATGGATGAAAGTAGAGTGAGGATATTGTCTTGGAACGTTAATGGGTTAAAAACTAGTGCGGTGGATGTACTCCATTATACTCTTAGAGAGTACTATATTTACCTGAAATGTTGAATGGGATTCTTGTATTTGTACTCTCTGAATTTGTGCGCCCCTTGAGGGACTTGAAATAGGGGGGGGGGGTAGCAATAGCCTAAGCTACTCTATCCCTTTGAGATGTATCTTTTTTCTTTTCTCAATAAACATACTTGAACCAAGCTCTCTCGCTACGCTCCCATGTTCTCACGCTACGCACTAAAGCCCTTTCTCTTTGCTCCCAGGTTCTCTCGCTACGTCCCCAGGTTCTCTCGCTGCGTCCCCAGGCTCTCTCGCTACGCTCCCATGTTCTCACGCTACGCACTATAGCCCTTTCTCTTTGCTCCCAGGTTCTCTCGCTACGTCCCCAGGTTCTCTCGCTACATCCCAGGCTCTCTCGCTACGTCCCCAGGTTCTCTCGCTACATCCCAGGCTCTCTCGCTACGTCCCCAGGCTCTCTCGCTACGCTTCCATGTTCTCTTGCTACATTCCCAGACTCTCTTGTTACGATCCCAGGTTTTCTAGCTATACGTCGAAAATATCCAATATAATTTAGTTTACTATAAAAAGTCCTTTTGCTTTCAATATTTTTTACTCTTTGAAAACAAATAAATTTTCAAAGTAATTATATAAAATTATACGGTGTTAAAGTTAAGTATGATAAAAGTAAAAAATATAATATATAATCATAACAGCAATTGCAAACATTTTATTGTTTACTAAAAAGTCTATAATAATCTTACAAACATTTGTTGTGAGTTTTTATAATAACATTTATTTCATTAAAAAATGAGTTCCGCGGTTAGACTTTAGCTAATTTCATCTCCAGTAAAATTTTTGACACAATATATATTGATTATAATACCGAAGATCTAGAATTCAAGGGAGACGTCTCCTGTTACACAGGGTGCAGTCGCACCTCCACAGATCTCACGTATCAGCTCTTGATACTGCTAATAGCTCAAAAAGAGCCACCATTCACGGGCTATTCATGCCCGTGCCACCTCTTGGGTGGCTTAATGTTTATCAATTAATCATCTAGAAGTCAAGGTTACAAGGCTATCGTCCTCTAATCACCTCGTCTTCTTGCAAGAATGTCGCTTTTCGCACGTATCAATTAGCTTAGGACGGAAATTGTCGTACTTGAAAATGGAAGCGGCTCGCGAATGTGAAGAACTGTCCCGTTTTCTGTCGTGGGTCCTCTGGTAGGTTAGGAGAGGACACTAATTTTACCGTTTTCACGACGCTGGGAAGCCTTAGAAGGACGGGCTGCTGCAACACCTCCAGCGGGACGTAAATTTTCCTTTTTTTTTTTGGGGGGGGGGGGGTTAGAGGGGAGGTTTGTTTAAAAGTAAATTACCCTACCTATATTAAAACAGCTCTGGGGTCTGAAGGCTTACAATAACCATTGACGTAGTTGCCGTTGGCAACACTACGTGGGGGGGGGGGGGGGACTCTCAAAACACAAACACTCGCAGATACAAGAACAATTTTCAATTAAATTGCTCTCAAATTCCTAATTTAATTCTGAAACTTCTGCAAATTCCACCCTTACTGAGGTAACATGGGACCTGCTCCCAGAATGTCGGGGAACTCTCTCACTCCCATGTTCTCGCGCTACACTCCCAGGTGAACAGCATGGGTGCCATAAGCACAATCGGAGAACACTGTATAAACATCAAAGGTCCACGGATGGTCAACATCCTCCCAGCGAGTATAAAAAATATTGCCGGAACAACCGTGAACATCTTGAAGAGAAAACATGGTAGTTTTCTTCAAGAAATGCCGGATCAACCGGGCTGTGGTGGATATGTGGGCTGCTCCAAGCAACAGCCTGGAGGATCAAGCTCTCACAAGTCAAGCCTGACCTGGGGCCGGGCTTGGGGAGTAGAAGAACTCCCACAATCCCATCAAGCAGGTATCAGAAAGATTCTTTTGCTACGCTCCCAGACTCTCTAGCTCCGCTCCCAGGCTCTCTCGCTTCGCTCCCATGTTCTCTTGTTATGCTCCCAGGTCTCTCGCAACACTCCCATGTTCTCTCGTTATGCTCCCATGTTCTCTCGCTACTCTCACATGTTCTCTCAGTATGCTCCCAGGCTCTCTCCTTATGTGTCGTAAATAACCAATATAATTTAGTTTACTATAAAAAGTCAATTTTCTTTCTATATTTTTTCTGCTTTTAATACGAATATAGTTTCAAGCTAAATATATATAATTGTATGCTATTAAAGTTAAATAAGTCTTCAATAAAATATATTATATAATCATATTAGGTATTTGCAAACACTTTATTGATTGCTAAGAACTCTATAAATAATAATACAAACGTTTTTGGTCAATTTTTATTATACCATTTATATCTTTAAAAATTGAGTGCCGCGTAATAATATTACATTTAGTGGGTTCGCTTATATTTTTTAAATAATATATACCACTTATTACTTAAGATCTTTAAGACGAAGTAAAAAGGCTATCGTCATGTCTTCCTATCGAAGACTGTCGCTTTTCACTCGTATGAATTACCTTTGGCCGGAAATTTTCGTATTTAAAAATGGAAGCAGCTCACGAAAGTGAAGAACTGTCCCGTTTTCTGTTATGGGTTCTCGGCTTGGTTAGGATAGGACACTAATTTTACCGTTTTCTTGAGGTTGGGAAGCCTTAGAAGGACAGGCTGCTGCAACACCTCCAGCAGGACGTTAATTTGGCCTCCTCTTTCTTTTTTTTTTTTGGGGGGGGAGGGTTTCTAAAAGCAAATTACCTCACGTATATTAAAACAGCTCTGGGGACTGAAGGCTTACAATAACCATTGACGTAGTTACCGTTGGCAACACTACGTGGGGGGGGGGGACTCTCAAAACACAAACACTCGCAGATACAAGAACAATTTTCAATTAAATTGCTCTCAAATTCCTAATTTAATTTCGAAACATCTTCAAATTCTACCGTTACTGAGGTAACATGGGACCTGCTCCCAGAATGTCGGGGAACTCTCTCACTCCCATGTTCTCACGCTACACTCCCAGGTGAACAGCATGGGTGCCATAAGCACAATCAGAGAACACTGTATAAACATCAGAGGTCCACGGTTGTTCAACATCCTCCCAGCGAGTATAGGAAATATTGCCGGAACCACCAAGGACATCTTGAAGAGAAAACTAGATAGTTTTCTTCAAGAAGGGCCGGACCAACCGGGCTGTGGCTAGTATGTGGGCCTGCAGGCCGCTCCAAGCAACAGTCTGGTGGACCAAGCTCTCACATGTCAAGCCTGGCTTCGGACCGGGCTTGGGGAGTCGAAGAAATCCCAGAACTCCATCAAGCAGGTATCAAGAAAAGACTCTTACTACACTCCCAGGCTCTCTCGCATCGCTCCCATGTTCCCTCGCATCGCTCCCATGTTCTCGGGCTACGTTCCAATGTTCTCTTGCTACGTTCCAATGTTCACTTGCTACACTCCCAGGATTTCTTGCTATGCGTCGTAAATAACCAATATAATTTAGTTTGCTATTAGAAGTCAATTTTTGTCGACATATTTTCAGCCTTTAAATACAAATATAGTTTAAAGATATATATGTATAATTAAATGTTTATGAAGTAAGTAAACAAAAAAAATGAAATTGCATTATATATTTTTAAAAATTATTTACAAACATTTTATTGTTTATTAAGTATTTTACAAACGGGAAAATAAATGTTTTTTTTCTAAACTTTTTCTTAAAATTTATATCTTTATATAATGAGCGCAGCGACATACATTACAGTGAATTGGTCCTAAAAAAATAAAGTAACAGTATATATATATAGTATATATCATTGAAGATCGTAAAGATGAGTGCAAATCACTGTCGTCGTTTGATCTTCCATTTTTCTCTCAAAGAACGTCGCTTCTGGCTGGTATGCGTTATATTAGGCCAAAAATTTTCCTACTAGAAAATTAAAGCGACTCTCAACAGTGACGTACTGTCCCGTTTTCTGTTATGGGTCCTCTGGTAGGTTAGGAATGGATTCTAAGTCCATCGTTTTCTTGACGATTGGAAGCCTTAGGAGAAAGGGCTGCTGCAACACCTCCAGCAGGTCCTTAATTTGGCCGCCTTTCCTTGTGGGGGGGGGGGGAACTTGTCTAAAAGTAAATTACCTTACGTATATTAAAACAGCTCTGGGGACTGAAGGCTTACAATAACCATTGAAGAATAACCACTACGCGGCGGGGGGGGGGGGGGAGAACGCAGTGTAGAGACGAGTCAAGTTATTAACTTTGAATTTTAACATCATAAAACATGTTTGATTTAGGTTAAATCTTCGGGACTTTAGTCCGTAATTTGTTAAGTGTTAGAATTTGGTCATATGCGTATTTTTATATTTTTTGTTTACACTAGAGTTCGTACATTATTGTAGCATTTTGATTATAATGAAGTAAAAGAGAGATAAAGATTGTCTGTTAGGTTGTGTCTATGAGGCTGGAGGCCAGATACCTAGTGCTACCCTAACCCAATTTTGCAAAATGGTTGGTCTGGGGTATGGGACGCACATAGGCTACTCGTGGTCGGTCCTATTATTCAAGAGAAGGTCGAGTCCAACTGTGACACAACCACCACCACCACAACATTGGTGAAAGGTTGCCGGCCGAGTCCCTACATTTTTCTCTCGAAAACAATGACCGTTAATTCTCTATGACATATTCTGAGAGTTACGGAGGGGAGAGAAAGAACAAATCCTCAAGGGCCGAGATGAGGGTTCGAACCTACGTCCGGGTTAGTTAATTAGCTGGAAAGGTAAAGGGTTGAAGAGACGGGGATAGAGGCTGCACTTGGATTGGAAAATAGATGAGAGAGGACCCTCCTCCCCCCCCCCCCCCACTCCTCCTAGTAATAATTTAAGGCGACATTCAATTTAAGCAACAGCCTATAACAGGCCAATTTAAACTGGAAGAAAATCCTGTTTTAGCACACTGTACTGGACGAAAATCCTGTTTTAGCACACTGCACTGTAAGAAAATCGTGTTTTAGCACACTGCACTGGAAGAAAATCCTGTTTTAGCACACTGTACTGGAAGAAAATCCTGTTTTAGCACACTGTACTGGAAGAAAATCCTGTTTTAGCACACTGTACTGGAAGAAAATCCTGTTTTAGCACACTGTACAGGAAGAAAATCCTGTTTTAACACACTGTACTGGAAGAAAATAAAAATCCTAAAATTCTTGACCGAAGGATCTCAGACTTACAAAAGTAGAAACATTAGGTTGCCAGAAAGATCGCAAATGGGTCTGGTTCTCTGAGGATCGTCCCAGGGGGGAAGGTCCTGGGGAAGAACCGGTCCATTTTAAACCCCGAAACTGAATTATCCGCCGACACGCTACTCCTGGTTTTATCGACTCTCCGGTGAAGAGCGGAAGTCGGGGTGCGGGAAGAAATGTTTTCCCGGCATTCGGTTTTACAGTGTGACGAATTGGTCAGGTCATCTCCATCTCAGGTTCCCATTTTGGGGAGTATGATACCGCCAGGAGGCTGGACGCGAGGCATCAGTGATGCTGTGATGCTGTTGGATTTCAGGCAAGTGGATGATGCAGCATTTCGTGGTGTCAGTGGTGCAAGGCATGATTCTTGATAATGACATAGAGATGTCAATTAATAGTGAGAAATGCTTCTCAGCTTCACAATTCAAATCAGAAGTTCATCAGACGACTTCTGAAACTTTTCTCAAGCGACCAAATCCATCCCTAACCTGGCTGACCGCCGGCCATTTTGACGGTCAAGAGGACTATGGTCTTCAGCCAAAGTTTTGGGTCACTTGTTTAACAAGAATTCTTTAGTGTTCAGAAAGTTTTATGTCGTCCGCATCAGTGAAACACTTTATTCTTTTGACTTTAAAAGCAAAGGACAATAAAGTTCAGAGTTACAGGCTTTATATTTTATGATAGTTAGTGTGTTGTTAGTGGCTGTTAGCGTTTATAATAATAATAAATAATAATAATAATAATGAGAAAATAAGAAAACTTGAGAAAGATTCGAACTTATGTTCTAGGTACACCCAAGAGAAGAGGTTCGAGCCCTCCTCAAGACTCCTACTCATTTTCTCACTGACACCGATAGAGGCGAGACCAAAGAGCCAAAGCTAAACCCCCGCAAGCACAGCTACGTGAGTACATCCCATTATTGTATTTATGTTAACTATTTAATAACTGTAAACAAAGCCGCCAAAGATTGAGAAAAGATGTACAGGTTCGTAATTGTTTGCGTAACTGCTTCGTGAATCTGGCCCCTGGATTCACGAAGCAGTTACGCAAGCACTTATGAACTTGTACATCTTTTGTACAATCACTGGCGGGTTTGTTTAAAATTATTAAACAGTGCACAATGAGCTGCGAGGCGCCAGGACGCTGTTGATAGCAATAACAACGTTTGCTTGGGAAGTTCTGACGCTCGTCAACTGTTTAATGTCAACAAAGCCGCCAAAGATTGAGAAAGCTGTACATAGGGTCGAAGGTAGTTGCGTAACTGCTTGTTCAATCCTGGCCCTTTAAGGAAGTTTGACTGGTCCTTGAGGCTATTAATAATATATTTCAACAAATGCATGATATCAGATTACAGTGTTGCTCGTCTACTAGGTACAGTATTTATGTATTTAAACAATGTACTAATTATTCTCAGGGTTGCTAGCTAAGGATATCTGGCACCATCGCTAACGCGTCATTTACACAGGTGCCGTCGCATACGAGGAGGAAGGTCGAGACTGTTAACGGCGTCATTCACCACCTAGTCCAGTAGTTAACAAGCGTCGTGTCATGTGCTCCAGAAGCTCCTGACGTGATCCAAGGTGTAATAGGGCATGAACCCGAGCAAGGAGGTACAAATAGCTCTCATTTGTTGGTTGTAGCGGCACCGCCGCTGAGGGAGCGCGCCAAGCCAGCGTTCGTCAGTCAGTAATCCAGTTTGGGCCTCGGCGTTCATGTGGTGGATCCGGCTTGAGAAGCAGCTAAGTTGATTATTATTATATTTATTAAATTAATTATCATCTTATTATAATTAATTTTTAAAATAGTTTTATGAATATTGTGCAAAGAAATCGCGTCCACATGATGAATCAATGAGGAAATGAGTGGAAACTATATGATGAGGATGAGTTCCCAGCGTGTATAGGGTCGAAGCCTCATCTGGGCTTCTGTACTGATTTTCTCATTATGATCAAAATTGTAATTCCAGTTACAATTGTCTCATTGTTGTTATTATTATTAATATGAAGGACCGACCGATGCAATTTTTAGAGAGGTTCAGTGGGGGGGGGGGGACCTGTCTGTGCCTGGTCTAATCTCGTTCTGTCTGGCTATTTCTAAATTTCTGTCACCCGTTGTTTTGACGGCTTATTGACGAGCACTTTAGGTCCTGTCAACCACCTGTTACATGACGTGTGTGCTCAAACAGGGTGGTTGATCCACGCCCCCCCCCCTTCCCCCCCCCCCCGTGTGTGTCCTCTGTTGAAGAAAAGTCTTTTTCTTTTAAATGTCAACTTCTTGTGCTTAGTCCTCTTGCCCCAATACGTCCCATACATGACGGAGTCGACCAATCCGTTAGTAGAGGGGACGTGTTCTTACAAATTAAAGCGCCATAATACTGACGTTTTGATATGCATAAGCCACGATGGGGTTGGGGGGGGTTGGTTGGGTTCGTAAGCTTCTGGTTAGGCCAAAACAGTTGAGGTTTTTACGGAGTGGCAAATTGAGAAAAAGGTTTGGATGTATAGGTTTCGTAGAATCTATAATTTATTGATTGGTAGTAGACTGGTTGAGATTGGTAGTTCGGGGTACGAGGTTTTGGTGGTTATAGGCGGTCATAGGCATTAGTTATAGGGGGCTTTGGGTCGTCCCCCAATGCAATTAGTATTAAATATTAAATTAAAAAAAACAAAAATTCTAATCTCGTTAAGGTCTTTCCAGGGTATTATTTCCTTCAAGCTCCTAGGCTCTCTCGCTACACTCCCAGGCTTTCTCGCTACACTCCCAGGCTTTCTCGCTACACTCCCAGGCTTTCTCGCTACACTCCCAGGCTTTCTCGCTACACTCCCAGGCTCTCTCGCTACACTCCCAGGCTCTCTCGCTACACTCCCAGGCTCTCTCGCTACACTCCCAGGCTCTCTCGCTACACTCCCAGGCGCTCTCGCTACACTCCCAGGCGCTCTCGCTACACTCCCAGGCGCTCTCGCTACACTCCCAGGCGCTCTCGCTACACTCCCAGGCGCTCTCGCTACACTCCCTAGCGCTCTCGCTACACTCCCAGGCTCTCTGGCTACACTCCCAGGCTCTCTCTCTACACTCCCAGGCTCTCTCGCTACACTCCCAGGCTCTCTCGCTACACTCCCAGGCTCTCTCGCTATGCGTTAAAAAAAACAAATATAATTTAGTGTATTATAAAAAGTCAATTTCTCTTTTACATGCTTCTTTTTTAATACAAATATAATTTTAAGTTTATTATATATAATTACAAGCAATAGAGAAGTTTATCAATAAACGCATAAAATTTTTAATATATATCCCTAAAAGGACATTGCAAAAAAATTAACCTTAACTCTATAACTAGCAAATGATAATACAAATATTTGTTAATGAATTTTATAGAAAGATTTACCAAATTAAATTCTGCGTGCAGTAAAGCAAGTTTACCAATAAAATTTTAATTAAAAATTTTGAAAAAATATATTCAAGATGACAGAAGGTTGAATGACGAGGTTAAAAGGCTATCGTCGTCTGATCAACGTGTCTTTCGAGGACCTTCACATATCGCTCGCTTGCGTTAATTTATATAAAAAATTGTCGTACTAGAAAATGGAGGAGATTCGCGAAAGTGACGTTCTGTCCCGTTTTCTGTTATGGATCCTCTGGTACGTTAGGAGAGGACACTAATTTTACCGTTTTCTTGAAGTTGGGAAGCCTTAGGAGGACGGGCTGCTGTAACATCTCCAGCAGGACGATAATTTGGCCCCCTTTTTTTGGGGGGGGGGGTGGAGTGGGGACAGCTTGTCTAAAAAGAAATTACCTTACGTATATTAAAACAATTCTGGGGACTGAGGGCTTACTATACCATAATTCCTCTCAAATTCCTAATTTAGTTTCGAAACATCTTCAAATTCCACCCTTACTGATGTAACATGGGACCTGCTCCCAGAATGTCGGGGAACACTCTTACTCCCATGTTCTCGCGCTACGCTCCCAGGTGAACAGCATGGGTGCCATAAGCACAATCAGAGAACACTGTACACATCAAAGATCAGAGGTCCACGGTTGTTCAACACCCTCCCATCGAATATAAGAAATCTTGATGGAACAACCGTGGACATCTTCAAGAAAAAACTAAATTATTTTCTTCAAGAAGTGCCGGACCAATAGGGCTGTGGTGGATATGTGGGCCTGAGGGCCGCTCCAAGCAATAGCCTGATGGACCAAGCTCTCACATATCAAGCCTGGCCTCGGGACTGGCTTGGGGAGTTGAAGAATTCCCACAACCCCATCAAGCTGGTATCAAGCAGATTCTCTTGCTACACTCCCAGGCTCTCTCGCCACACTCCTAGGCTCTCTCGCTTCGCTCCCATGTTCTCTTCCTTTGTTCCTATGTTCTTTAGCTTCGCTCCCATATTCTCTTGGCTCTCTCACAACGCTCCCACATTCTCTTGCTACGCTCCCATGTTCTCTTGCTACGCTCCCATGTTCTCTTCCTGCACTGAAAGGCTCTCTTGCAACACTCCAAGGCTCTCTTGCAACACTCCAAGGCTCTCTTGCAACACTCCAAGGCTCTCTTGCAACACTCCAAGGCTCTCTTACTATGCTCCCAGGCTCTCCCGCTGCACTCCCTGGGTCTCTCACTACGATCCCAAGTTCTCTTGCTTTGTGGGAACCGACCTGTGAGATTTATATTTATTTAATTTATATGAATATATATAGAATTTATATTTACGTTAATTTGTATACTTCGATAGCAATTTGTATGATGTTAAGTGGACTGTATTTCTGCAATAATCTCTTAATCCCACAAATCGATCCTCTACACATTAGGGGGGGTTTATTAGTTTATATATATGCAGCCAATCAAACTACAGAATTAGACTACATACATTGAAAAGGTTCCTTATCTTATAGTACAGCAGGTTAGTCCACCAGGTATAACTAGGGTGTAGACACCAAATTATCCTCTTTGAGGTAGCTTCCATCACCCAGTAACTGGTGCACAAAATCTTCCTCGTCTTGACCTGTCAAAAGGGCGCTAACTGTGAAGCCAGGTTCTATATATGACAAGCTATATCAGAGAAAACACTATACATGGAACAATAAAGACCTGGCTTAATTACCTTTAGTTTGAGGCGATGTCGTGCTCTAACCGGCTCACCCTATATAATGACATTAATGGCCATAAATGAAGATACATGGGTTTCGGAAAGAAAACTTAACTTGAATTTGTTGACAGCGTGTTGAAAATGGTACACCTTTGGGTTCCATAACACTACGTCCAAGTAAAATTAACAGGAGCCGAATTTGCTCCCGTGTGAGCCTCTGGTCTCGTATAAACAACAGCAATGTCTAATACTCCATACTACTGACGCCTGGCCGACATTGTCCAGATATGATAGGAGCCAAATTTGCTCCACACGTCTCGGAGGTGACACAACAATGGCTGCCCTCCTTCCTCCCTGACGCCTGGCTTACATTGTCCAGATTTCAGAAAGTGATAGAAGGGTCACATTTACTCTACTTTAATATTGATAATTAAGTTAATTTATATAAGATGTTTTTATGATGGTAAAGTCCAAAGACTAATGTATTTAAGAATAATTCCCACCATAATAGGTGGTGGTTTATAATAGTATGTGGTGATGATATCCCGTTTTCTTTAGATGGTAATTCCACTACAAGTTACGTTTTCTATGGGTAACTTGTTTATACAATACAGCTATTATCTGTATGATTATTAAATGGTGTCGGATTTTCCGACATGCTTCGCTCCAATGTTCTCTTGCTTTGCTCCCATGTTCTCTTGCTTTGCTCCCATGTTCTCTTGCTCTACTCCCATGTTCTCTCGCTACTCCAATGCTCTCTCGCTGTGCGTCATATATAACCAAAATTATTTTACTATAAAATCAATTTTTTTCTATTTTTTCCTGTTTAAACACGAATATAGTTTCAAGCTAATTATATATAATTATAAGCTTTAAAAAGCTTTACAAGTAACGGTAAAAAATTTATTATATAGTTATACGAAGTAATTTAATTTTTTATTGCTTTCTGAGTAATCTACAAAAAATAAAACAAACGTTTCTAATAAAAATTCCAATCAAATTTTTACTATTTAAATAATGAATGCAACGTTATTCTTTAGTTGTCATGCACAGCTGTTAAATATTTTTTAAACAATAGAGATATTTCTTGTATTATCGAAGATCTTGACGACGAGGCTTAAAGCAATCGTCGTGTGATCACCTTGTTATCTTTCGAAGACAGTCGTTTTTTGCTCGTATGCGTTATCTTAGGCCAGAAATTGTCGTACTTGGGAATGGAGGGGGCTCGCGTAAGTGTAGAACTGTCCCGTTTTCTGTTATTGTTCCTTCCCCTAGGATAGAAAAGAACACTTATTTCAGCGTTTTCTTGAAGTTGGGAAGTCTTAGAAGTACGGGCTGCTGCAACACCTTCAGCAGGACGTTAATTTGGCCTCCTTTTTTGGTGGAGAGCTTGTCTAAAAAGAAATTACCTTATGTATATTAAAACAGCTCTGGGGACTGAAGACTTACAATAACCATTAACGTAGTTGCCGTTGTCAACACTACGCTTGGGGGGGGGGTCACTCTCGCGGATACAATAACAAATTTCAATTAAATTGCTCTCAAATTCCTAATTTAATGTCGAAACATCTTCAAATTCCACCGTTACTGAGGTAACATGGGACCTGCTCCCAGAATGTCGGTTAACTCTCTCACACCCATGTTCTCGCGATACGCTCCCAGGTGAACAGCATGGGTGCCATAAGCACAATCAGAGACCACTGTATAAACATCAAAGATCCACGGATATTCAACATCCTCCCAGCGAGTATAAGAAATGTTGCAGGGACAACCGTGGACATCTTAAAGAGAAAACTAAATAGTTTTCTTCAAGAAATGCTGGATCAACCGGGCTGTGGTGGATATGTGGGCCGGCGGGCAGCTCCAAGCAACAGACTGGTGGACCAAGCAATCTTGATCCTTGATGGAGAATCTTGGAGAGTTGAAGAATTCCCAGAACCCCATCAAGCTGGTATCAAGCAGATTCTCTTGCTACACTCTGAGACTCTCTCGCTCCGCTCTCATTTTCTTTCGCTACACTACCAGGCTCTCTTGCTACGCTCACAGGCTCTCTCACTATGCTCTCAGCCTCCCTCGCTAGGCTCCCATGTTTTTTTGTTACACTCCCACGCTCTTTCACTATTCTCCCATGTTCTCTTGCTATGCTCCCAGGTTCTGTCGCTACGCTCCCATGTTCTTTTGCTATGCTTCCAGGCTCTATGGCTACGCTCCTAGGCTCTCTTGCTTCGCTCCCATGTTCTCATGCTATGCTACCAGGCTCTCTATTTACGCTCCCAGGTTTTCTAGGTATGCGTCGTAAATAACGAATATAATTTAGTTTACTATAAAAAGTAAATTTTGTCTATATTTTTTCCTTTTTTATTGTGAATATTATTTCATGCTAATTATATATAATTATAGGCTACTAAAGTTAAATAGAATTATGTAAAAATATGTAATATATAACCATATAAGAAATTTGCAAACAATTTATTGTTTACTAAAAAGTTTACAAATAATTACACAAACATTTCTTGTCAATTTTTATGAGAAAACTTATTACTTTAAAAAGTGAGTGCCGCGTGGTGGTGTCATACTTATTCCGCCAGTTAAAATTTTTGATACAATAAACATAGTTTATATTACCGAAGATCTTTAAGACAAACTTAAAAGACATTCGTCGTCAAATCACCTTGACTTCTTCCGAAGAATGTCGCTTCTTCGCTTGTATGATTTACCTTAAGCCGGAAATTGTCGTACATGAAAATGGAAGCGGCTCGCGAAAGTGACGTACTGTCCCGTTTTCTGTTATGGGTCCTCCTGGTATGTTAGGTTAGGATTTCACCGTTTTTTTTAAGTTGGGAAGCCTTAGGAGGACGGGCTGCTGCAACACCTCCAGCAGGACGTTAATTTGGCCCCCTTTTTTTTGGGTGGGGGGGGGGAAGGAGGTTTTCTAAAAGCAAATTACCTTACGTATATTAAAACAACTTTGGGGACTGAAGGCTTACAATAACCATTGACGTAGTTGCCGTTGGCAACACTACGCGAAGGGGGGGGGGGGCAATCAAAACACAAACACTCGCAGATACAATAAATTTTTGTAATTAAATTGCTCTCAAATTCCTAATTTAATTTCGAAACATCTTCAAATTCCACCCTTACTGAGGTAAAATGGGACCTGCTCCCAGAATGTCGGGGGAACACTCTCTCTCCCATGTTCTCGCACTACACACCCAGGTGAAAAGCATGGGGTATAAACATCAGAGGTCCACGGTTGTTCAACATCCTCCCAGTGAGTATAAGAAATATTGCAGGGACAACCGTGGACATCTTAGAGAAAACTAGATAGTCTTCTTCAAGAAGTGCCGGACCAACCGGGCTGTGGTGGATACGTGGGCCTGCTGGCCGCTCCAAGCAACAGTCTGGTGGACCAAGCTCTCACATGTCAAGCCTGGACTCGCGCCGGCTTGGGGAATAGAAGAACTCCCAGAATCCCATCAAGCAGATTCTCTCGCTTCGCTCCCATGTTCTCTCTCTACTCCCCCATGTTCTGTTGCTACGCTCCCAGGCTTTCTCGCTATGACCCCAGGCACACTCTCAACACTCCAGGCTCTCTCACTACGCTCCCACGTTCTCTCGCTTCACTCCCAGGCTCATTCACTACACTCCGATGTTCTCTTACTACACTCCCTGGGTCTCCCGCTACACTCCCATGTTTTCTTGCTTCACTCCCATGTTCTCTTCACTCCCATGTTCTCTTGCTACACTCCTATGTTCCCTTGCTACACTCTGAGGTACTCTGGCTATGCATGGTAAATAACCAGTATAATTTAGTTTACTATAAAAAGTCAATTTTTTATATATTTTTTCTTCTTTTAATACGAATATTGTTTCAAGCTAATTATATATAATTATATGCTATACAGAAGTTTTGCAAGAATTGAGTAAAAATTTTAATATATACCCATAAAAGATATTTGCAAATACTTTATTATTTACTAAATAATTTACAAATAATTATACAATGAGTTTTGGTCAATTTTTATTGTAAGATAAAACTAATTAAATAACAAGTGCCGCTTTGTAATTATAATAATAAAACCTGTAACAAAATTTTTTGAAACATTATATAGCTCATATAACTGATGGTCTTGAAGACTAGGCCCCCCTCCTCATCCGGCCCGTTGGTGTCGCGAGGGGGCTTGGTGGACGGCTGCCGGAGTGTGATGCTCCGTGGGGCAGTCCTCTGTCCTTTTCTGGCCTTGCACTCCTGCTGCTGTCTTCTCTAATTGTGCTGGATCGCTTTTCCTTTTCCTTATGTTTCGTTTTTCTCCCCCCTCTTCTCCTATCTGCTTGTCGTTTCCTGCCGACCTTTTGCTTGTTTTGGATTATTTCTTTGGACTTCTTCTATTTTGATGCCCGGGTGCTTGAGGAGGCATACTCTTGCACCCGTAGAACTGTAGTGCCCAACGTCTCGAGCGAGGGGAACCTTTTATTGTCAATCCCCCTTTCGTCGCTGAACTTGATCTCGACGGACTGATGGTTCTTATGGTGGCGTTTGTGGGGCGTATACTCACGACGCACCCCTAGGGGGCCCCGGCATGATTGGTGATAGCTTCCTGCTGGGTGTCCTGCCTCTAATTGTGGCTCCATGGTGGGTGTTTGGGCACATTCGTGGATGAAATTTTTCTCTTCGTCTCTGTCGTTGAATGTTTCCGTTGTACGCTCTCAGGCTCGTGGGGTGGGCGACCAAGCACCCGAGTCGGCCTGTATTGGAAGACCAGGCTCTGTAGCTCCCGCTGCGTTGGGCCACGACCTTGCTCCTCCTTTGACTGTCCTGACTTCTTCCCCCAGCTCCCCTCCCTCCTCTGTGGTTGGGTCGAGCCTACAGCCCCCGGTGGTGACCACTTCATCCCCTGGTGCGGCTAAGTCTCTCGTTGTGACTACTGCGCCTTTTGACCCCTCTCTCTCTAGGGGTTCTCAACGCCGTTCGCGCCCCAACCGCACTAGCTCGATTCCTTCCCGTGCTGATGCGTATCAGGCCTTGTTTTGTCCTGCTTCATGGGCCAAATACTTTGATCTCCTCCCTCTTGATTCTGCGCCTCCTGACGATTTCTCCCTTCATCGGCATCTTATAGATTCCGTGGATGCGTCTGTTACTTTCAACCCCACTCGTCTCGGTACACGTGTTGTTGCTGCTCCTTCTCAGGATGCAGCTTCCCGCTTGGCTGCCTTATCTTGCCTTGGCGAGATCCCTGTTCGGGTCTCCAAGAACGTTCAGATGAATGACAGTGTTGGCACTATTCTCCTCCCACCCCATGTTGCAACCGGTGTTCGTAATCTGCAGGATTGCCACGATGATATTCGGCATATTCTTGATGCCCAAGGCCATTCTGTCCTCCAGGTTGACTCGTTTACTCGTCCCCCTCGTGGTCGTCGCCGTCAACCCCTTCGCGTTGTGAAGATCACCTTTGATGGTAGGAGCCTTCCATCCTCTGTCATTCTTGCTGGTGCTAGGTGCTCTGTCCAGGAGTATATTCCTTCTCCTCGACTTTGTAACAAGTGCTGGAGGTTTGGGCATGGTGCCCTCCGCTGCTCTGGGACTGTCTCTCTCTGTCCTTTGTGTGGGGGTGAATGTCACTCTAAGTCGGAGTGCACTTCTCCGCAAGCTCGCTGCCTCAACTGCGGTGAGGCCCATCCTACTTTCTCCCGTGACTGTGTCCATTACAAGCTTGAGGCAGCCGTCCTCAACCTGAAGCACCGGGAGCGTTTATTTTTTCCTGAGGCGAGGCGCCAGGTTTGCCGGCTCCCGCCTTATACTAACATCTCTTATGCTCGCGTGTTGCGCTCTTCCTCTCCTCGTCCTTCCCACCTTCCTCAGACTCACAACCGTTTCCGGGCCTTGGACCCTGATACGCCCACTGCCCCCTCCTCTATCCCTTGGTGTTCTGTCCCGAGGGGTCCCCCTCCTGGTCCTCTGTCTGGGGTTCCCCTTCTTTCTACCCGGTCTGTCATGTCTCTTGTGTCTTCTTCCTCGTCCCCCTCCGATCCTCCTTCCCATCCTCTTCCTCCATCTATCGGCTCTCACCGCCGCCTGTCGGTGCAAGCGGATGTCCATCGCTCTCCTAACGGCCGTCGTGTGTGCTCTCGTTCAGCTTCTCCTGTTGAGACACTGGAATCCGTTGCCCGGTACGTAGTTGCTGGGACACCAGTCTCTTTAAGTCAGAAGCGTAAGCCTGGCTCCTCTCCTTCCTCCTCCCCGGTGGGTAAGAAGGCTTCGCTTTCTTCCTCAGCTCCTACTTCTGGCTCTGTTGCTCCTTCCCCTCCCGTTTCCGTGATTGCGCCCCCTGTTCCTGCTATGGAGGTTTCTTTGGCCCCTGCTTCCCTTTCGGTTGCTGCTCTTCCTGGGGTGCGCTCCCCTCTTTCTACTCCCCCTCTTCCTGCTGCTGTCCTTGACTGCTCCTCTCCGTTGTCTCCTCCTCTTCCTCCTCCTCCGGACCCTGCCCGCCCACCTCTGATCTGTTCTCCCGTTTCCTTCCCTCCGTCTTTGCTCAGTTTACCCATGCCCCCTAACCCTGACTTTGCTGACCCTGATCCCGACCCTGATATTCTTTAACGTACTCTGTTGCTCTTTCGCCTTTGTTTCTTCCTTGTTCTCTGTTTTTGTCCTTTCTCTTCTCGTCGTTGTCCATTTTTCAATGGAACGTTCGAGGTTATTATGCCAATTTCCTCGAACTCCAACTTCTGATTTCGCGGTTTTCGCCCCTTTGTGTCTGTCTCCAGGAGCCGATGTTTGGTGCTCGTCCTGGTCGTTTTCGTGGCTATTCCTTTCTCCCCCCCCCCCCAGCCGTTGCTGGGGCTTCTAATTCTTCTGCTCTCTTGATTCGTGCTGATGTTCCCTTTGTTCCTATACTTTTTCCTTCGCCTCTCCATTGTTCTGCTGCTCGTATCTTTGTGGGGAAATGGTACACAGTTTGTTCCATTTATCTCCCCCGAGTGTCCCGCTCTCTCTTCCTGATTTGAAACACCATCTAGACTCCTTGCCGGAGCCTGTGCTCCTGCTGGGTGACTTCAATTGTCGTCATTCTCTTTGGGGTGACGTTCTGACGAATACCCGGGGTCGCCTTCTTGAGCCGTTTCTCCTCTCTTCTTCCCTGTTTCTTCTGAATTTTGGTGAGCCCACTCATTTGGACTCTCGGACTCGCACCCTTTCTTGTCTTGATCTTTCTCTCTGCTCTTCTTCTCTTTACTTAGATTTCACATGGCAGGTTCTTGATGACCTCCATGGAAGTGATCATTTCCCCATCCTTGTTTCCTTTTTCTCTTTTCGCCCTTCCATCTCTTTCCCTAGGTGGCAGTTTGCTAAGGCGGACTGGACCCTATTTACCGTCAGTGCTGCTCTCTCTGACCTCTCCCTTCTGCCTCTCTCTCGCGCTCTCCTCCTTTTTCATGACACTGTCTTCAACGCTGCCCTCCGCTCTATTCCTCGCTCTTCCTCTCGGGGTCCACGGAAGTGCGTTCCCTGGTGGAATGCGGACTGTGCTCGGGCTGTCCGCTGTAAGCGTGCAGCCTGGAAGAGGCACCGCCGTAGGCAGACGACCGATTCTTTTCTTTTCTTTCGGAAAGCGAGTGCGGTGGCCCGTAGGGCCATCAGTACGGCAAAACGTGAATGTTGGGCATCTTATGTCTTATGTCGACAATTACGTCTAAAACCCCTCTGACCCAGATCTGGAAGCGTATCCGCAAGATAGCGGGTAAGTTCGTTCCCGATGTTTCACCGGTCCTTCACCTCCATGATACTCTTGTGGCGGACCCGTTGCAGGTCGCTTCCGAATTGGGTTCCCACTTTTCTTCTGTTAGCTCTGGTCTTCATTTTCCCCAATCTTTCCTTCTTCGTAAACCTGTCCTTGAGTCTCGTCCTTTAGATTTCTGTACTCATCTTCAGCTTCCCTATAATGATCCCTTCTCTCTCTCTGAACTTCGTTCTGCCCTGGCCAACTGTGGTTCTACGGCGGCGGGCTCCGATGGTATTCATTATGAGATGCTTCGCCATCTCCCTCCGTGCACGTCTCAGTATTTACTGAGTCTGTATAATCGGATCTGGGAGTCGTCGTCAGTCCCTGAAGACTGGCTCGATGCCTTTGTCCTCCCTGTTCGCAAACCGGGGTCTCTGGGTACTTCCCCTCACAAGTTTGCTCTCACAAGTTGTGTCTGCAAACTCTTTGAACGTATGGTTAACGTTCGTCTGATGTGGTTCCTGGAACACCATCACCTCCTCTCCCCTTCTCAATTTGGTTTCCGCAAATGCCGCAGCACGACAGATGTCCTGGTGAACTTGGAGGTCTATATTCGTACTGCATTTGCTGCGAAGACCTCTGTTGTTGCAGTCCTTTTTGACCTGGAAAAGGCTTACGACACCACTTGGCGATATCATATTCTATCTCAACTTCATTCTGTTGGCCTTCGTGGTCATCTCCCTCTCTTTCTCCGCAGCTTCCTCTCTCGTCGTTCCTTTCGGGTGCGCCTCGGTACCGCTCTCTCTGCCTCTTTTCAGCAATACGAAGGTGTGCCCCAGGGTAGTGTTCTGAGCACTACTCTTTTTTCTGGTTGCCCTCAATGGTCTTCTTTCCTCTCTTCCTTCTGGTGTCTTCTCCGCCCTCTATGTCGATGATCTTACCCTTTGCTGTCAGGGTGATGATTCGCCTCTCCTTCAGCGCCGGCTTCAACTTGCAATTGATGCCGTGTCGTCTTGGGCCACCGATCATGGCTTCAAGTTCTCTACTTCTAAGACTTGTGCCATGACTTTTACTCGAAAACGGGTCGTTCTTCGTCCCTCTTTGTCACTTTATGGTCATCCCCTTGAATACAAAGATTCCGCGAAGCTTTTGGGGTTATTCCTTGACACTCGTTTGTCTTGGTCTCCCCATATCTCTTACCTCCGTGTTGAGTGCTCTAAGGCCCTTACCCACCTTTGGGTCTTATCCCATACTTCTTGGGGGGCAGATAGGCGCACTCTCCTTGCTTTACGTTCCTCTCTCGTCCTGTCTAAGCTCGATTATGGTTGCCCTACTTACTCGTCTGCTTCTCCTTCTACTCTTCGCCGTCTTGATGCTTTGCACCATACTGGGTTGCGCCTCAGTTCTGGTGCCTTTCGTTCGACTCCCATCCTTAGCTTGTATGTTGACACTGGCTTCCTGTCTCTCCAGGACCGCCGTGATCTCTACTGCCTTCGCTATCTTGCGCGGTCCTTGCAACATCCTTCCTCTCGCCTCTGTCGTGCTTTAGCTTTTACCCCTCCTGCGGTTGCTGTTCCTCTTCACCACCTCCCTCTTTCTGTCCGGTTATCTCGCCTACAGGATTCTCTTTCCGTTCGTATTTCTGATGTTTCTCCTCGTGTTGTTCCTTCTTTCCCCCCGTGGAGAGTCTCTCTTCCGCGGTTTTGTACATCCTTGACCCGTATCACTAAAGCTTTTACCCTCCTACGGTTCTAAAACGCCTTTTCCTCGAGCACTTTTCTTCTCACTCCCGCTCCGTTTCTGTCTTCACCGATGGGTCTAAGTCTGCGGATGGTGTTGGCTACTCTGTTGTTTTTCCTGATCACACTTATATGTGTCGCTTACCTCCGGAGACTAGCATCTTAACAGCGGAGCTTTATGCTATTCTCTATGCTCTTCGTCTCCTGCTTTCTCGTTGTCAGTCTTCCTTTGTAGTTGTTGTTGACTCTCGTAGTGCCCTCATGGCTCTCGGGTCCTTTAATCCGGTTCATCCAGTAGTTGTCGAGATCCAGCATTGGCTGTTTCTTGTTCACAGTAAATTTAAGTCGGTTGAGTTTTGTTGGGTTCCCAGCCATATTGGTGTGTCTTTAAATGAGCGTGCGGATGCTGCCGCCAAGGAAGCTGTCCGCTCTTGTCCCATCTCTCGTAAAGGTATTCCATATTCCGACTTTTACCTGGTTATCCATTCCTCCGTCCTTACCCGTTGGCAGGCTTCTTGGTCGTCTGTTACTGGTAACAAACTACATACTCTTAAATGTTGTGTTTCCTCGTGGCCGTCCTCCTACCACCGTAACCGGCGTTGGGAAACGGCTCTGGCGAGGTTGCGTATTGGCCACACTCGCTTAACCCATGGTCACTTGATGGAGCGCCGCCCTGCTCCTTATTGTCCTAGTTGCATTGCCCCTCTTACGGCCGTGCATGTCCTTCTTGAATGTCCTGACTTCCAGGACGAGCGTGTGTCTTGCTTTCCGACCGCCCCTCGCGGTCACCTGTCCCTCAATAGAATTCTTGGTGACTCGGATACTTTTGATATCGTTCGCCTTATGCGTTTTTGCTCCCGTATTGGCATCCTTGGTGATATTTAGCGCCCTCTGATTATTCTGCACATTTGATGGTGCTACATAGCCTTCCCGGTTTGGTGCCTTCTTTTGATAATTACTTACTTACTTGAAGACTAGGCTATGGTCGATTTATCACTTAGTCTTCTTTCGAAGAATATCGCATTTCAATCATATGAATTACGTTAGGCCAGAAATTCTCGTACTTGAAAATGGAAGCGGCTGGCGAAAGTGAACTGTCCCGTTTTCTGTTATGGGTCTTCTGGTAGGTTAGGAGATTACACCAATTTAACCGTTTTCAAGACGTTGGGAAGCCTTAGAAGAACGGGCTTCTGCAGCACCTCCAGCAGGACGTAAATTTGGCCTCCTTTTCTATTAGCGGGGGGGGGGGGGAATAGTCTAAAAGGAAATTACCTTACGTATATTAAAACAGCTCTGGGGACTGAAGGCTTACAATAACCATTGACGCAGTTGCCGTTGGCAACACTACCCGAGGGGGGGTGGAGGGCCGGCTGTGTAGAGACGAGTCAAGTTATTAACTTTGAATTTTAACATCATTTAGGTTAAATCTTCGGGACTTTAGTCCGTAATTTGTTAAGTGTTAGAATTTGGTCATATGCCTATTTTTATTTTTTTTGTTTACACTAGAGTTCTTACATTATTGTAGCATTTTGATTATAATGAAGTAAAAGAGAGATAAAGATTGTCTGTTATGTTGTCTCTATGAGGCTGGAGGCCAGATACTTAGTGCTATCCTAACCCAATTTTGCAAAATGGTTGGTCTGGGGTATGGGACCCACATAGGCTACTCGTGGTCGGTCCTATTATTCAAGAGAAGGTCGAGTCCAACTGTGACACAACCACCACCACCACAACATTGGTGAAAGGTTGCCGGCCGAGTCCCTACATTTTTCTCTCGAAAACGATGACCGTGAATTCACTATGACATATTCTAAGATTTTCGGAGGGACGAGAAAGAACAAATCCACAAGGGCCGTGATGAGGGTTCGAACCTACGTCCGGGTTAGTTAATTTGTTAGAAAGTTACAGGGTTAGAGAGACGAGGATAGAGGCTACACTTGGATAGTAAAATAGATGAAAGAGACCCTCCCCCTCTATCCCACCCCCCCCCCCCACCCCCTGTAATAATATAAGGCGACATTCAATTTAAGCAACAGCCTATAACCGGCCAATTTAAACTGCCTAATATGTTCCATTAAATTTGCATATATACTCAATACTCACACAGTCTTCCCTCAGCAACGTCTTAAATTAAGCAACAAGTCTCTTTAATCAGTTAGGCCAAAGGAACATAAGCAAACTTAACACGCGGTGTTGTCATAAAGTTATGGTAAGGTCTATAAGGCCTGTTTATACCAGTTACCCCTCCTCGACTCACCATTCATCCCTCAGCGTCCTAAATACACATACACACACTGCCTATGGTGTATGTGTATATGCCTATATACACATATACATGTTTATGGTGTATTTTAGCGTTCATCTGCCCTTACAAGGACCTATTGTTGACAAAACTCAACAATAGTTGATTGACAGTTGAGGCGGGCCGAAAGAGCAACGCTCAACCCCCGCAAGCACAACAACTACGTGAATACATCTTTCCTCAACCGCCAAAGATTGAGGAAAGGTGCACAGGTTCGTAAGTGCTTGCATAACTGCTTCGTGAATCTGGCCCCCTTGATTCACGAAGCAGTTACGCAAGCACTTACGAACCTGTACATCTTTTGTAAAATCTCTGGCGGGTTTGTTTACTTATATTAAACAGTGTACTATGAGCTGCGAGGCGTCAGGACGCTGTTTATAACAATAACAACATTTCCTTGGGAAGTTCCGACGCTCGTCAGCTGTTTAATGTCAACAAAGCCTCCAAAGATTGAGAAAGCTGTATATCGGGTCAAAGGTAGTTGCGTAACTGCTTGTTCAATCCTGGCCCTTTAAGGCAGTTTGACTGGTTCTTGAGGCTGTTAATAATATATATGAACAAATGCATTAAACCAGATTAATGTTGCTCGTCTAGTAGGTACAGTATTTATGTATTTAAACAATGTACTAGTTATTCTCAGGGTTGCTAGATAAGAATATCTGGCACCATTGCTAACGCGTCATTTACACATGTGCCGTCGCTTCCGAGGAGGAAGCTAGGTCGAGACAGTTAACGGCGTCATTCACCACCTAGTCCAGTAGTTAACAAGCGTCGTGTCATGTGCTCCAGAAGTTCCTGACGTGATCCAAGGTGTAATAGGGCATGAACCCGAGCAAGGAGGCACAAATAGCTCTCATTTGTTGGTTGTAGCGGCACCGCCGCTGAGGGAGCGCGCCAAGCCAGCGTTCGTCAGTCAGTAATCCAGTTTGGGCCTTAGCGTTCATGTGGTGGATCCGGCTTGAGAAGCAGCTAAGTTGATTATTATTATATTTATTAAATTAATTATCTTATTATATTTAATTTTTAAAATAGTTTTATGAATATTGTGCAAAGAAATCGCGTTCACGTGATGAATCAATGAGGAAATGAGTGGAAACTATATGATGAGGATGAGTTCCCAGCGTGTACAGGGTCGAAGCCTCATCTGGGCTTCTGTACTGATTTTCTCATTATGATCAAAATTGTAATTCCAGTTACAATTGTCTCATTGTTGTTGTAATTATTAATATGAAGGACCGACCGATGCAATTTTTAGAGAGGTTCAGGGGGGGGGGCGGGATCTGTCTGTGCCTGTCTGGCTATTTCTAAATTTCTGTCACCCGTTGTTTTGACGGCTTATTGACGAGCACTTTAGGTTCTGTCAACCACCTGTTACATGACGTGTGTGCTCAAACAGGGTGGTTGATCCACGCCCCCACCTTCCCCCCCCCCCCCCCGTGTGTCCTCTGTTGAAGAAAAGTCTTTTTCTTTTAAATGTCAACTTCTTGTGCTTAGTCCTCTTGCCCCAATAAGTCACATTCATGACGGAGTCGACCAATCCGTTAATAAATGGGACGTGTTCTTACAAATTAAAGCGCCATAATACTGACGTGTTGATATGCATAAACCATGATGGGGTTGGGGGGGTTGGTTGGGTTCGTTAGTTAGGCTTCTGGACCTAGATTCAGGAAGCTCTGTGTATTTCTTCGTAAGTGGGTTTGCTACGAAGGTTCCTAAGTGCGCCCTAAGAAGATGCTTAGGTGCGATTCAATAAGGTATACTTAGGAAGAAAATTGTTGGTTCACCTGCGTGCCGATAGAGGTCACTACTGTGTTTCGTTTGGCCAATCAGAGAGCAGCAACATTCTTCATATTGAAGATTTAGCGCTGGCTTATCGGAGCTCTACTGCCTACTATTTACGTCGAATTTTCTTATAAAATTAGTATATTTCGAAGTAAAACAATGTTTTTTCAACTTCTACAGCCAGCACCGTCATTGTAGTAAACAAATATGTTACATTTGTTGTTTACCTACGTAATTCTAAGAGATACTGTGTAGCTGTCCTTGTTGCTCGGAAGATGCGCTGACAATTATTGTATATATTTACTGAATTTACCCAAGGGCCACTAACAATCTAGTGGCCTCGAAGAGGACAGAAAGCCGGCGGCTTGTTAAAGGGCCCGCCAATTGTCTTAATGATATTTTTTAGCTGGAATTTGGCATTTACGGCTTCAGCGGGTTGGCGGTTCCATGGGTTTATAGCCCTCTTGGTGGAAAAAAAACATCTGTTTTCAGTCCTACTTGAGAGAACATACTCTCCAACACTATATCTGTGATTGTCCTGTTATCAGTGACTTCATACCAAATGGTATGAGGTATTTTGAGCTCTGTAATTACTTCATACACTCAGGAATATTGGAAGATATTCTTGTGCTGCACCCAGATTTTGCCAGTGGAGGCTAATAGATCAGCATTAAGTATTTTGTTCTCTCCTAATTCCATGTATAACTGGCCATTCTGTGAGGTGAGGATGTTGGATGAGCTTGTAGCTGGTTTTTGATCTACACTGTGTGGTCCTTTATACAGAATAGGGAAGCAGCACATTGCTGTGTATACCTAAACATGTTTAAAAATACATTGTTTGAGAGGAGTTTTGTAGAAACTGGTAAGAGTAATTATAATATAATGTTTCCATGATTCAGTGCTTACCTCTTGTGAAAATTGCTTAAAGTTGTTTAGTCAGAGTTGATTTGTTTTTTGTATTGAGGCTGGTATTTTCTAAATTGATTCCATGTACAGTATGTCTAACCATCCTGTGGGATGGGAGTATTAGATAAACTTATAGCTAGTTTTTTATCTACACTGTGTAATATTCCATATAGAATAGGGTAGCAGCACATTGCTGTGTATACCTAATCTTCTTAATAAAAAAAAATCAGTAATAAAGATTTGAAATTATAGTTTGTATTATTACAAATACAGTACTGTATTATCCTTATTAAATCATGTTGACCATGGATCATTAAGATCTCATGTTGATATGTAATACAAGTCATATTTCTTTTGAACTGCTAATCCATGCTAATCATTCATTAAATTGTGCATTATGTCTCAATTTTTCACTTCCTTGGATATACTGTACAGTACAAAAAGATAGGATAAAAATAAACCAGTAATATTTCTTTCATTATATTTTTCATTTAAATAACTGCATCAATATTTTTACAGCTGACAGGATTTGTTTTCCCATACAGGTGCATTATTTGTTAAAAAAAATTTGGTTTATTGTTACACACAATGGTGCTACATAGCCTTCCCAGCTTGGTGCCTTCTTTTAATACTTGCTGATTAAAAAATAAATAATAAATACATTTTATTCAGGAAAAGTACATACAGTTGATTTACAAACATAATGTTGGATTTATAGACAGAGCTAGTACATACAATACCTAAAGCCACTAATACTCATAGCATTTCGGGCAAGGTGTGGGGGAAAAAAACACAGACTAAAACTTAATAGTAATCGGGATTAGGTATAAATTGTGTTGAAAGAAGGAATAAAAAATACAAAAATGGGGTTAACATAGCATAAATCAGCAATTGCACATGTTGGTGAACAGCGTTGTTTAAAAAATAGCAAGACATAGGTTGACATTTAGGAGGTAAGTTAGGTTACATGGAGTTAATTAGGCAGTACTTGGTTTAACTCTTAAACTGGTTGAGAGAGGTACAGCCTTTGACATGATTCGGGAGGTCATTCCACATTCTGGGTCCCTTGATTTGTAGAGCACTTCTAGTTTGGTTACACACAGCCAAATTGAGTAACAGGAAGAGGTCTTGGACACAAATTTGTTCCATGCTAAATGTAGAGGAATCAGCTGAGTATTCCTCAAATAAAATAAGTTGCCTCAGCTTATAAGGTAAATAAAATAAGCATTTCTCAAATAAGTAGCTGCCTCACCTCACTGCCTTACTGCTACATAGCCTTCCCGGCATGGTGCCTTCTTTTGATAATTACTTGTTCCACACCCAAATTGTATAACAGGAAGAGGTCTTGGACCCCTACTTCCCTCTCTCTCTTTTTTAATAATCTATATAGTCATAATTATAGCTTTAAGTATTCAATGAATAAAGTTTTTGACATTTTTACCCTTTTCCTTACCTAACATCATTTGTGCAGCATATTTTTGTTTTATGTCTCACCCAGATTTAATTTCAAAATAAAACCAAACTAAATAAATTAGAAATGGGTATGTATAGCTAAGGTACACCCTTACTACTAGGTGAACAGGGGCATTTGGTGATAGTAAATGATCCTATCAGGCAGGGCTCATCACCTTCTCTCATATTTCATGTTCACCAGTGTTTATTTACTTAATAACTACTGGTATAATATCTTGCTATTATAAAACTAATTCTATTATCATCAAACACAGATTTACTTCAAGTTTCAAGCAGAGAATGCATATATAACTAACACGAAGGACTCTTCTTCACTAGATTCACCAGCTATAATATTTTGGTCATGTTCCAATATTATAAATCGATCCCAGTGTTATGTAGTAGAGAAAAAATGACTTATATCCAGTTTACGTAAAGCTACGAGTGGTCAAAACCACACTTAAATCCCGGAATGAACTTACGAAGGTTTTTCCACTTAGGGTAGCTAATTGAATACGGACGTAGCCGCCACGAAGACGCTAAGACGGAAAACGCTCTTAGCTAAGAGGAAAAACCTTCGTAAGTACCTTCCTGAATCCGGCCCCTGGTTAGGCTAAGAGTTGCGTTTTTTTCGGAGTGGAAAATTGAGAAAAAGGTTTGAATGTATAGGCTCCGTAGAATCTATAATTTGGTGATTAGTAGTAGATTGATTGTGATTGGTAGTTCGGGGTAGCTCGGATTGGTAATTCAGGTAGTTCGGGGTACGAAGTTTCGGTGGTGATAGGCGGTCATAGGGATTGGTTATAGGCGGCTTGGGGTCAACTCTCCATGCAATTTGCATAAAATGGTAAATTTAAAAAAATAAAAATTATGATATCGCTAAGGTCTTTCCAGGGTATTATTTCCTTCAAACTCCCAGGCTCTCTCGCTACACTCCCAGGCTCTCTCGCTACACTCCCAGGCTCTCTCGCTACACTCCCAGGCGCTCTCGCTGCGCTCCCAGGCTCTGTCGCTACACTCCCAGGCTCTGTCGCTACACTCCCAGGCTCTGTCGCTAGGCTCCCAGGCTCAGTCGCTACACTCCCAGGCTCTCTCGCTATGCTCCCAGGCTCTCTCGTTACGCTCCCAGGCTCTCTCGCTACGCTCCCAGGCTCTCTCTATTGCTACGCTCCCAGGCTCTCTCTATTGCTACGCTCCCAGGCTCTCTCTATTGCTACACTCCCAGGCTCTCTATTGCTACACTCCCCAGGCTCTCGCTATTGCTACACTCCCAGGCTCTCTCTATTACTACACTCCCAGGCTCTCTCTACTGCTACACTCCCCAGGCTCTCTCTATTGCTACACTCCCAGGCTCTCTCTATTGCTACACTCCCAGGCTCTCTCTATTGCTACACTCCCAGGCTCTCTCTATTGCTACACTCCCAGGCTCTCTCTATTGCTACACTCCCAGGCTCTCTCTCTATTGCTACACTCCCAGGCTCTCTCTATTGCTACACTCCCAGGCTCTCTCTATTGCTACACTCCCAGGCTCTCTCTATTGCTACACTCCCAGGCTCTCTCTATTGCTACACTCCCAGGCTCTCTCTGTTGCTACACTCCCAGGCTCTCTCTGTTGCTACACTCCCAGGCTCTCTCTATTGCTACACTCCCAGGCTCTCTCTATTGCTACACTCCCAGGCTCTCTCTATTGCTACACTCCCAGGCTCTCTCTATTGCTACACTCCCAGGCTCTCTCTATTGCTACACTCCCAGGCTCTCTCTATTGCTACACTCCCAGGCTCTCTCTATTGCTACACTCCCAGGCTCTCTCTATTGCTACACTCCCAGGCTCTCTCTATTGCTACACTTCCAGGCTCTCTCTATTGCTACACTCCCAGGCTCTCTCTATTGCTACACTCCCAGGCTCTCTCTCTCGCTACACTCCCAGGCTCTCTCTATTGCTACACTCCCAGGCTCACTCTCTCTACACTCCCAGGCTCTCTCTCGCTACACTCCCAGGCTCACTCTCTCTACACTCCCAGGCTCACTCTCTCTACACTCCCAGGCTCTCTCTCTCTACACTCCCAGGCTCTCTCTCGCTACACTCCCAGGCTCTCTCTCTCTACACTCCCAGGCTCTCTCTCGCTACACTCCCAGGCTCTCTCTCTCGCTACACTCCCAGGCTCTCTCGGTATGGGTTATAAATAACTAATATAATTTAGTGTACTATAAAAAGTCATTTTTTTTTACATTTTTCTTTTTGAATACAAATATAGTTTTAAGCTTATTATATATATTTACAAGCAATAAACAAGTTTATCAATAAACGCATAAAATTTTTAATATATATCCATGAAAGGTTGTTGCAAAAAAATTATGAGTAATCTAACAATCAACAAATGATAATACAAAAATTTCTTTCTAAGCTTTATAGAAACCTTTACCTATTTAAATATTGCGTGCAGTGATGAGTTTTAATCCTCAAAGTTGTATAAAAATTTTTTTTAAATTATATACAAGATTATTACAGAAAAATTTAGAGACGAGGTTTAAAGGCTTTCGTCGTCTTATCAACGTCTCCTCTTTCGAGGACCTTCACATATCGCTCGCTTGCGTTAATTAATGTCAAAAATTGTCGTACTAGAAAATTGAGGAGATTCGCGAAAGTGACGTTCTGTCCCGTTTTCTGTTATGGGTCCTCTGGTAGGTTAGGAGAGGACACTAATTTTTCCGTTTTCTTGAGGTTAGGAACTCTTAGAAGGACGGGCTACTGCAGCACCTCCAGCAGGACGTTAATTTGGCCTCCTTTTTCTTCTGGCGGGGGGGGGGGGAGCTTTTCTAAAAGCAAATTACCTTACGTATAATAAAACAGCTTTGGGGATTGAAGGCTTACAATAACCATTGATGTAGTTGTCGTTGGCAACACTACGCGTGGGGGGGGGGGGCTGAATACACTGTAGCGAGTAGATTATCCCAATAATATACTCGCTCCAAATGCATTGTTAATATTCCTGTCAACCTTTGGAGATGAATGAGGTGAGGCGTTGCCCGGGCAACACGGTGAGGTGTTGCCCGAGCATATAAGCAGCAGAATAGCAAACATTAACTCGTCTACTTTCAAGTGTGGTCTAGAGCAGACACTTGCGAGATACTGTACCGACGCTCAGTGCGCTCAACTCACACCAAAGTATCACCGGTGTACTTCTGTATATTCGACCAAATATATATATAGTATCTTAGTGTCTGTGTTTATTTGTCACCATACTTTACGTAACAATAGAACCGTTACAACACAAATACTCGCAGATACAAGAATATTTTTTTCAATTAAATTGCTCTCAAATTACTAATTTAATTTCGAAACATCTTCAAATTCCAGCCTTACTGAGGTAACATGGGACCTGCTCCTAGAATGTCGGGGAACTCTCTCACTCCCATGTTCTCGCGCTACGCTCCCAAGTGAACAGCATGGGTGCCATAAGCACAATCAGAAAACATAAACATCAGAGGTCCACGGTTGTTCACCATCCTCCCAGCGAGTATGAGTAATATTGCTGGAACAACCGTGGACATCTTCACGAGAAAACAAGATTGTTGTCTTCAAGAAGTGGCGGACTGTGGTCGATATGTGGGCCTGCGGGCCTCTCCAAGCAACAGCCTGGTGGACCAAACTCTCACAAGTCAAGCCTGGCCATGGGCCGGGCTTGGGGAGTAGAGAAACTCCCAGAACCCCATCAGGAAGGTATCAAGTTGATTCTCTTGATACGCTTCCAGGCTCTCCACTTCTCTCCCATGTTCTCTCACTGTTCTATTATGTTCTGTTGCTACACTCCCAGGTTCTCTCGCTACACTCCCAGGTTCTCTCGCTATGCGTCGTAAATAAACAGTATAATTCAGTTTACTATAAAAAGTCAATTTTCCTTCTATATTTTTCCTCTTTTGATACGAATTTTTTTTCAAGCAAATTATAAATATTTGTACGCTAGTAAAGTTAAATAAAGACTAAATAAAAAATTATTATATAATCATTAAACATAATTGCAAATATTTTACTGGATAATAAAAAGTCTACAAATAATAAGACAAACTTTCTTGGTTAATCTTTATTGTAAAATTTATCTTTTTATATAATAAGTGCCGCGTATTCACTACGGGCTCACCATAGCCCGTGCTACTTGGAACTTTTTGTTCCAGGTAGCGAATCTTAAACAACAACAACATTAATATCGATTCGCCTTTTCTATCTAAATTTTGTAAAACATTATATATAGCTATGATTACTGAAGATCTTTTAAAGTACGTTAAAAGTCTATCGTTGTCTCATCATCTTGGTCTTCTTTCGAAGACTGTCGCTTTTCGCTCCGTATGAATTACCTTAGGCCGGAAATTCTCGTACTTTTTTTTTTTTTTTTTTTTTTTTTTTTTTCTTTTCTTTTTAGCAGGGATAATCCTGCACGGGCCCTAAGCCTCTGGCTGGCCCACTAAGTGATGCTCGTTTCTGTTTTACCTGGGCGGAGGATGAGTATGTATGACCCGTATGGTCGCTTCAGTAAGATTTCTCTTACTTGAAAATGGAAACGGCTCTCGAAAGTGAACTGTCCCGTTTTCTGTTATGGGTCTTCTGTTAGATTAGTCGAGGATACCAATTTTACCGTTTTCAAGACGTTGGGAAGCCTTAGGCCGGCCACACACGTGCAGTTTTAACTGACAGTTATAACTGTTCAGTTAAAACTGTCAGTTAAAACGGCACGTGTGTGGGTATCTCAGTTGCTCATTTCGTCAGTTCAACAGAAATGTCCAGTTAAACTGCGACAAATGCAATGTTCCATATTTTTAACTGAAAGGAGTAACTGAACTGAGCGTGTGTGGGGATTCGTAACTGTACAGTTCTCAACTTCTCATTTCTACAGGTGGTAGCGGTGAGTGCAGTTTGAGATGGCACGTAAACAAAACCAAGTGATTGTTGAATTCATTGAACTCTATCAATCTGAACCTTGCCTGTGGCAAGTTAAAAGTGAAGAGTATCATGACCGCACAAAGAAAAGATGTTGCCTATAGCAAATTAGTAAAGAAGTTGGAAGAACTTGAGCCTGGTGCCACTAAGAAGTCAGTCTTGATGAAAATTAATAATTTGAGAAGCGCTTATCGCTTATCTTTCTTTTTAATGAAAGGAGAAACCAGCGATAGCAGCTTTTGGTACACAGTTTCAGTCATGCGCAAATAATTGAGATAATCAATTGGTTCTTCACTTAATTCCTTTAACAATTGAATATCAGAACATTGATTTCGCCTTGATAATCACTTTTTGCACCACTGCTTACGCTTCTTTTTTTCTATTTGCTTGTAGCTTTACAAAGAATACACCAAGAGCGGCAAGATCGTACTCCTCGGAATCCATGGTAAAACTGAGGGATTGAACTGTGTGTGTGTGTGTGTGTGCATTTCATTTTTAACTGACGTCAGTTTGAACTGTGACAGTTATAACTGAACAGTCATAACTGTCAGTTAAAACTGCACGTGTGTGGCCGGCCTTAGAAGAACAGGCTGCTGCAACACCTCCAGCAGGACGTTAATTTAGCCTCCTTATTTTTTTTTTGGGGGGGGGGGAGGGGAGGTGTCCAAACGGAAATTACTTTACATATATTAAAACAGCTCTGGGGACTGAAGGCTTACAATAACCATTGACGTAGTTACCGTTGGCAACACTACGCGGGGGGGGGGTGGGGGGACACAAAACACAAACACTCGCAGATATAAGAACAATTTCCAATTAAACTGCTCTCAAATTCCGAATTTGGAAACATCTTCAAATTCCACCCTTACTGAGGTAACATGGGACCTGCTCCCTCAATGTCGGGGAACTCTCTCGCTCCCATGTTCTGCTCGCTGGCTCTCTCGCTACGCTCCCATATTCTCTTGCTAAACTTCCAGGCTTTGTCGCTATGCACCGTAAATAACCAATATAATTTAGTTTACTAATAAATTTTTGTTTTTTTATATTTTCCTCTTTATATTAGAATATTTATTCAGGCTAATTGTATATGTTTAAAAGCTATATAAGAGATTAATTGTAAACGGGTAAGATTTATAATATATACCTGTTAAAGACTTTATAAAAACAATATTAAATTTTAAATATTCTCCAAACAAAAATACAAAGAATTCTTGTAAAACTTTACAATAATATTTATCTATTTAAATAATAGATGCAGCATAATACTTTCAGGATTGGCGAATCTTCTGGAAAAATAATTTTTAAATTACATATACATGTAAAAAATGATTTATAGCATATAATACTAAAACTGTTAACGACGAGGCTAAAGGGCGATTGTCGTCTGATTAACTTGTCCTCTTTCGATGACCGTCGCTTTTTCGCTCGTATGGGTTACTTTAGGCCAGAAATTGTTATACTTAAAAATAGAAGCGGCTAGCGTAAGTGAAGAACTGTCCCGTTTTCTGTTATGGGTTCTCTGGTAGATTAGGAATGGATTCTAAGTCCATCGTTTTCTTGACGAGGGGAAGCCTTAGGAGGACGGGCTGCTGCAACACCTCCAGAAGGAGGGTAATTTGGCCGACTTTCTTTTCTGGGGGGGGGGGAGGGGTGAGGGGAGGCTTGTCTAAGAGGAAATTACCTTATGTATATTAAAACAGCTCTGGGGACTGAAGGCTTACAATAACCATTGACGTAGTTGCAACACTACACGCGGGGGGGGGGGGGGGGGGGTAACGCAGTGTAGAGACGAGTCAAGTTATTAACTTTTAGATTTAACATCGTAAAACATGTTTGATTTAGGTTAAATCTTTGGGACTTTAGTCCAAAATTTGTTAAGTGTTAGAATTTGGTCTTATGCGTATTATCTTCTTTTTTTTTGTTTTATGCTAAATTTCTTACATTATTGTAACATTTTGATTATACCGAAGTAAACAATATATATAGCGATAGAGATTGTCTGTTAGGTTATCTCTATGAGGCTGGAGGCCAGATGCTTAGTGCTACCCGAACCTAATTTTGTAAAATGGAGTCTGGAGTATGGGACGCACATAGGCTGCTCGTGGTCGGTATTCTCCCAGGCTCTTTCACTACACTCCCAGGCTCTTTCACTACACTCCCAGGCTCTCTCGCTACACTCCCAGGCTCTCTCGCTACACTCCCAGGCTCTCTCGCTACACTCCCAGGCTCTCTCGCTACACTCCCAGGCTCTCTCGCTACACTCCCAGGCTCTCTCAGTACACTCCCAGGCTCTTTCACTACACTCCCAGGCTCTTTCACTACACTCCCAGGCTCTCTCGCTACACTCCCAGGCTCTTTCACTACACTCCCAGGCTCTCTCGCTACACTCCCAGGCTCTCTCGCTACACTCCCAGGCTCTCTCGCTACACTCCCAGGCTCTCTCGCTACACTCCCAGGCTCTCTCGCTACACTCCCAGGCTCTCTCGCTACACTCCCAGGCTCTCTCGCTACACTCCCAGGCTCTCTCGCTACACTCCCAGGCTCTCTCGCTACACTCCCAGGCTCTCTCGCTACACTCCCAGGCTCTCTCGCTACACTCCCAGGCTCTCTCGCTACACTCCCAGGCTCTCTCGCTACACTCCCAGGCTCTCTCAGTACACTCCCAGGCTCTCTCGCTACACTCCCAGGCTCTCTGGCTACACTCCCAGGTTCTCTGGCTACACTCCCAGGCTCTCTTGCTACACTCCCAGGCTCTCTTGCTACACTCCCAGGCTCTCTTGCTACACTCCCAGGCTCTTTCACTACACTCCCAGGCTCTCTCGCTACACTCCAAGGCTCTCTCGCTACACTCCCAGGCTCTCGCGCTACACTCCCAGGCTCTCTCGCTACACTCCCAGGCTCTCTCGCTACACTCCCAGGCTCTCTCGCTACACTCCCAGGCTCTCTCGCTACACTCCCAGGCTCTCTCGCTACACTCCCAGGCTCTCTCGCTACACTCCCAGGCTCTCTCACTACACTCCCAGGCTCTCTCGCTACACTCCCAGGCTCTCTCGCTACACTCCCAGGCTCTCTCGCTACACTCCCAGGCTCTCTCGCTACACTCCCAGGCTCTCTCGCTACACTCTCAGGCTCTCTGGCTACACTCCCAGGCTCTCTGGCTACACTCCCAGGCTCTCTGGCTACACTCTCAGGCTCTCTCGCTACACTTTCAGGCTCTCTCGCTACACTCTCAGGCTCTCTCGCTACACTCTCAGGCTCTCTGGCTACACTCCCATGTTCTCTGGCTACACTCCCATGTTCTCTGGCTACACTCTCAGGCTCTCTCGCTACACTCCCAGGCTCTCTCGCTACACTCCCAGGCTCTCTGGCTACACTCCCAGGCTCTCTGGCTACACTCCCATGTTATCTGGCTACACTCCCAGGCTCTCTGGCTACACTTCCATGTTATCTGGCTACACTCCCAGGCTCTCTCGCTACACTCCCATGTTATCTGGCTACACTCTCAGGCTCTCTCGCTACACTCCCATGTTCTCTGGCTACACTCTCAGGCTCTCTTGCTACACTCTCAGGCTCTCTTGCTACACTCCCAGGCTCTCTCGCTACACTCCCATGTTCTCTGGCTACACTCTCAGGCTCTCTGGCTATGCGTCGTAAACAAACAGTATAATTTAGTTTACTATAAAAAATCAATTGTCTTTTTATATTTTTCCTTCTATTAATACGAATAATGTTTCAAGCTAATTATATATATTTGTATGGTATTAATAAGGTTAAATAAAGCCTAAATAAAAAATTATTATATAATCATTAAGGAAAATTGCAAATATTTTACTGTATAATAAAAATTTTACAAATAATATTACAAACGGTTTTGGTCAGTCATTATGGTAAAATTTATGTTTTTACATATTAAGTGCTGCGTAGTAATAACATTTTGAGTTCTTGTAATTAAATTTTTTGAAACATTATATATAGCAATGATTACTGAAGATCTTTTAAAGTACGTTAAAAGTCTATCGTTGTCTCATCATCTTCGTCTTTTTTCGAAGACTGTCGCTTTTCGCTCGTATGAATTACCTTAGGCCAGAAATTCTCGTACATGAAAATGGAAACGGCTCACGAAAGTGAAGAACTGTCCCGTTTTCTGTTATGGGTCCTCTGGTAGGTTTGGAGAGGACACCAATTTTACCGTTTTCAAGACGTTGGGAAGCCTTAGAAGGACGGGCTGCTGCAACACCTCCAGCAGGACATTACTTTGGCCTCCATTATTATTTTTTTTTTGGGGGGGGGGGGAGGGGAGGTGTCCAAACGGAAATTACTTTACATATATTAAAACAGCTCTGGGGACTGAAGGCTTACAATAACCATTGACGTAGTTGCCGTTGGCAACACTACGCGGGGGGGGGGGACACAAAACACAAACACTCGCAGATACAAGAACGATTTTAAATTAAATTGTTCTCAATTTCCGAATTTAATTCCGAAACATTCCACCCTTTCTGAGGTAACATGGGACCTGCTCCCACAATGTCGAGGAACTCTCTCACTCCCATGTTCTCGTGCTACGCTCCCAGGTGAACAGCATGGGTGCCATAAGCACAATCAGAGAACACTGTATAAACATCAGAGGTTACCTTGAGGTGATTCCGAGGCTCGGCAACCCCGTGGCCCGGTCGTCGACCAGGCCTCCTCGTTTCTGGACTGGTCAACCAGGCTGTTCGACGCAGATGCTCGCATCCCAGAGGTCCACGGATGTTCAACATCCTTCCCGCGAGTATAAGAAATATTGCCGGGATCACCGTGGACATCATGAAAAGAAAACTAGAAAGTTTTCTTCAAGAAGGGCCGGACCAACCAAGCTGTGGCTAGTATGTGGGCCTGCAGACCGCTCCAAGCAACAGTCTGGTGGACCAAGCTCTCACATGCCAAGCCTGGCCTCGGGCCGGGCTTGGGGAGTGGAAGAAATCCCAGAACCCCATCACGCAGGTATCAAGCAGACTCTTCTGCTACTCTCCCAGGATCTCCTGCTTTGCGTCGTAAAAACCAATATAATTCAGTTTGCTATTAAAAGTCAATTTTTGTGTATATTTTTTCTTCTTTAAATACGAACATAGGTTCATGATATATGTATAATTAATTCTGATATAAAAGTAAATCAACAAAAAATTTCAATTGTATTATATAATTTTAAAAAATATTTACAAACATTTTATTGTTCATTAGATATATTACAAACGATAATATAAATGTTTTTCTTTAAACTTTTTCTTAAAATTTTTATCTTTATATTATGAGCGCAAAAACTTACGTTATATCTCCACCATCGTGACAATAATTATTAAAAATAAATATAGTATATATCAATGATGATCGTAAAGATGAGTGCAAATCGCTGTCGTCGTCTGATCTTCCACTTTTCTCTCAATGAACCAGTCTTACCTGGGACGCGGTCGGGTCAAGATACCTGCTCCGCACCTTCCATCCCCCCTCCCCCATGCTGGGTACTGAGATGGAGACTCAGTCACCAGAAGACATGGCTACTTCTCACGGCGTTATTAACATGGCCTCTGAAAGCAGCCAGTCAGACGAGGAGGGCGAGTATCTAGAAGTTCTGACAAGGAATAAGAAGAAACGAAGAAGACAGGAGGCAAGGCGTAGTGTGGACAGTAATACACTTAACGGAAACGATAAGAGAATGAAGAACGACGCCGAGACTGATGCAGACAAACGGACGGAACGATGTGAGGAAGGTGAGGGTCAGCGGAGATGGAGGCTTCTCTTCCCTGCCTCATGCACGTTGGCCTATCATCAGAAGCTGCTGTGGACCGTCAAACTCGGAAGAGAACACCGCAAGTTCGAGCCCCTGCTGAAGGAAGGTGTAAACAGACCTTACTTAACGGTAGGTTCTATGGAGGCAGTGACGTTTCTTAGCCAGCAAGGATATGATGGAATTCTTATGGAAATACCGGAGGGGAACGAGAAGCTGACGAAGGTAATTATCTATAAATACCCTCAGATTCTGGACCCCGAGTTTATACTCGACGACCAACGATTTGTGTGGGCCAAGCGTCACCTTATTAAAGGTGAAGCTAGGAGTCAGGTGGTGGCTCTAGTGAGAGGCGACGTACCCGAGAAAGTGTTCATCACCGGGGCTGGCTACAGGCATGTAGCAAAGTATGTGGAAGAGCCCATAATATGCCTGAAATGCTGCAGATGGGGGCATAAATCCTGGAGCTGTCAAAATGATCCACGATGTCGTTTCTGCGGAAAGTCTCACCTCTCTACTGTGTGTAGAAACAGACTTAATCTGGGTGAGAAAATAGTTCCCAGATGCTGCAACTGTGGAGGTGTTCACAATGCCAGCTCGGCTGTGTGTAGCAAGAGGCCGAGTATGGCTGTTCTCCGGCCGGTGAATGTTACAGAGCAAGCAAGAGCTCTTACCCAGACACCGAGAGCACAGCAAAACAGTCTGCCCCAAACAGCGACAGTGAACCGGACGAATGCGTGGGTAAAGGAGTCACCTTTACTTAGGCAGGCTCCAGCAACAAGCAGCCACGCCACCACTCAGGACTCCGGCAGTGACAGTGTAACGGTGAGTGAAGTGGCTACTGTGGCTCAGAAAGAGGGTCATAATAATATGGTCAAGGAAGTGTGGGCTGTACTTAAAAAAGTTGGTGAGTTCCTCCAAAATCTGGGGCAGAGAATCGAGTCCATCGAGGCTAAATTAAACGTTCAGGAGGTCAAGGAAAATCACAAAACGGTGAAGGATAGTCAGGATATAGTGGTTGAGGACAAAAATGAAATATTGAGTGATGAAATGAAGGAAAGTGAAGTGTGTGTGAATGATGATAGTCGTAGGGAAAGGAAGAACCCTATAATTACACATAAAATGAAGGAATCATTTGGGCCAATAATGGACGTCTCAGGGCTGAAAAAATCTCTTGAGAATCGCAATGTCGCTTTTACTGGTGAACTTGGGAGGAGGTGGGAGATGTTATACAAGGTATGGCTATCATTTAGTGAACTTATTGGGGATGACTTAGGCAATGAATTGATTAATAATGGATCACCCTAGACTGAAAGTGTTGTCATGGAATGTTAATGGTTTAAGAAACAGGGTTACAGATGTTCATTGTTATGTGATGGGAAATGATATTGATGTTGTAGCTCTCCAGGAGACAGGGGATAGGAATGAAGGATTATTGAAATTAAATGGCTATAAAGGGTTTAACCTCTTCGCTGCAAATAACATCAGAGGCACGTCGATTTATGTTAAGAACTCCATACCAGCAGAGTTAGTAGAACCGCCATCAAAAACGCAAGGTATAGAGAGTGTCTGTGTTAAATTATCATTAAGGGAAGGGGAATTTATTGTAGTTAATTTGTATGTATCCAGGAACTGCTTCGACACTAACTATTTACCTGACTGCATTTATACTAATCCTTCACTGGTCATTGGGGACCTTAATGCTCGGCACACAAGCCTTGGGACAGTAGGTAATATTAATACTAATGGGGTCAAGTGGTTACAGTTTCTACAAGATCATCCAGATACCTGTCTCTTGGGAAACAATGAACCAACTCACATCAGGGGAGGACGGCTTGACTATGCCTGCGTTTTAAACTCTCAGGGGATTATGGGGGAGGCTCGGGTTGTTCGGGAACTACTTAGTGACCACTTTGCCTTGAACGTTGAATTACCACTGGGGAAAAAACAAGTCCACTTTCAAAGGAAAAGGCTAAATATTAATAAAGATATGAAAAATTACTTTATTCAAAATATGGGAGATTGGTATCAACATTACACGCCGCTCTGCGTTGATAGTTTTTACGAGGACATGGTCGAGAACATAGAGAAATTAGTACAGAGGGAAAATAACGGGGGCAGGGGAAGCAAGACGCACGGACCTAAGAAATTTAAATATTCCAATGATCAGCAAGTCAAGGGATGGGAGAGAATGCTACGGAGTGCGCATAAAGCATGGTTAAAAAATGGAATGAGGGATGAAGAGAAAAATACAATGTTGGAAGTGGCTAGGGAATGCAGTCAGGTGAGGAAGGAGGCGCGGGACAGATACTGGCAAGAATTTGCTCAGTCCATTGGTAATACTAAGAACCTTAAAGACATATGGAGAGCAGTAAATAAAGTCAGGGGTTGTAAGACCAAATTCATTGCTCACTCAGATCCAGGGAAAGTTGCTAATGAGTTAGTAGATAAATGGGCAAGTGCTGCTGGTATGGAGTCCTTACCTGCAGACACGAGAGTCACCATTGAGTCATGGGAAAATATTAGAAATGGAGTAACTTTATGTGCCTTAAATACAAGATCTATAACATGCACTGAGATAACCCACGATGAGCTACTGGATGCTATAAAAAGTGGCAGTTCCACTGCTCCGGGAAAAGATGGAGTAACGTATGACATACTTAATTATTTAGCCGGTATGAAACCTAATCCCTTACTTGATTTGTTTAATATGAGTTGTAGAGAGGGAAAGTTACCAAGAAAATGGAAAGAGGCTGTCATCATTCCTATCCCTAAGTCAAACGGAGGCTACAGACCTGTCTCCTTAATATCCTGCTTTTGTAAAATGATGGAAAGGATTTTGTTAAATAGGCTACTCTACCTTGTAGGTGATAACATGTCCAGTAATCTCTTTGGTTTTATCAAAGGCAAAAGTACTGCGGATTGTCTCTTAAAGTGCTTGTCTAATGTGGATGACAATTGTAGAGTTTTTGTTGATCTACAAGGAGCGTTTGATAAAGCCAATGGGGAAGTAATCTTATACGAATTAGCCAATCTGGGAATAACAGGGAGATTGCTACACTGGATAAGGGATTATCTACAAGGCAGAAAAGGTCAGGTGTATTACCAGGGATACATGTCTGAGGAACGGAGGTTTCAGTTAGGTACCCCACAAGGGGGAGTATTAAGTCCCACCTTATTCAATGTATTAATGAACAGATTAGCATCAGAGATGTATCCTCCAGGGGTCACGACGATCATATATGCTGATGACATTCTTATACAAGGCACTTCTGGGAACAAAATTCAAGATGCTCTTAACATACTTGGTACAACCTGTCACAAGTTAGGCTTAGTTATAAATGCAGATAAAACCAAATACGAGTATAGGAAACGAAGAAATATAACACTTACTCTAAATGGTGTGGAACTGAGCCGTGTACAGAAGTACAAGTATCTGGGCATGTATGTTGGATACACATGTGAGAGTAAAAATGCTGAAATAAATCATATCAGCACCTTATGTAAAGCCCGTCTGCATCCTCTAAAAGCACTGGCTGTTTCTGGTAAAGGTGTTGGGGTACCTATCTTGCGGATGTTATACATAAGCACTGTTCGATCCCTGATAGACTACGCAGCACCCGTATTGTCTTACACAGGCCAAGGCAGAATTCAAAAAATAGAGCTGATACAGAACGAGGCTATGAGGATTATTCTTGGATGTCAAAGAAATGCAATGATTGAAATAATGAGAATGGAATTAAATTTACAGAGTGTGTGTGATAGAGTCCGTGACATTAACACTAGAGTATCTATTCGTTTCATGCGGAGAAAAGGAGGGGATAAGCTGTTTGAGAGCGTTCAGACCTGCTTGAGTGACGTACACACTTCCAGGAAACTGAGGGAGACACGCTATACGAGAGGATTAGCTCATGACCTCAGGGAATACGACGTACTTGACTGCTGTAAACCCTCTCGACAGTGTAATATGTCTGCTCCCTGGAAAGTACAGAAAATAGACGTCGAAATTGTACCCCTCAAGGTGAAAAAGATTCATCATGAACCGGGACAATTACGGTGTTTGTATGGAAGCATGATATCTCGGTTACCAAGAGGCAACAGTTTACATGTATATTGCGACGGGTCGGTGGCGGAAGATGGCAGGGCAGGGTGTGGTGTCCTAATAAGGGATTATACGGAGTTTGGGACTGTGGACAGGATAATTGAACTCCGGCTTAGTAATTATATATCATCCACACAAGCTGAACTGCAGGCCATTCTGGCGTGTTAGGAGGAAGTACGTCATGACGACAAAAATGTTTTTGTATTTGTCGATAGCCGAGGAGCACTGGAGTCCTTAAACAGTCGAAACCCAGTCTTCATGTCTATAGTGGAGGACTGTAAGAGAAGAATAACTGAGATACAGCTGAAAGGTTATAGTGTGAAATTCATGTGGATTCCGTCTCATGTTGGAATAGTGCTCAACGAGGTGGCGGATGACTTGGCCAAACGTGCCACATCAAAACCACAAGTTGACATTGAATGTGAATTCACAATGAGACAAATAAGAAGCAAAATCAGAAATATTCAGGCACAGGCGGGAGTGGAGAGGAGAGAGATAATGTATGAGAGAAGTCAAACCATGCAACACTACATGTATGTGAGTCAAAACACCCATTTCACTTATGGTAAAAGGAGAAATGCTTGGAGTGACTCTGTGTACATGCGGCTCAGGCTTGGGTACAAATATTACTGGGAATATGGGATAGATGTTCATGGTAATGACACGAAGTGTAAACTATGTGGTATGTTAAGGTCTCACACCCTTGCCCATTATATTCTTGATTGTCCGTTGATTAATGTATATAGAAACACTGAGATAAGGACTGTTCCTGAACAAATAGCCTGGATGTGTCACAACGGAAAGGTTGATGATATTCTTGAGAGATATAAGAATTTTGCACCAAGATTGTAATATTTTGTTGAATTATCTGCAGGTGTCTTGCAAATTGTCTATACAGTATACCTAGGTCATAAAAGTATTTGTGTGTACGTCTGATACCATACTACTTGTGAGGGAGGAAATGTATATTTTTACCTCTCAGAATGTTTGGTAATGTGTTTATTTGTGATGTGTGTCAATGTATATATTAACACGTTGTACTGAATGGGGTGAGAATAGCTTGAGCTACCTCATCCCTTTGTGTGTATTTTACCTCAATAAACTTATTTCAATTTCAATTTCAATTTCTCTCAATGAACGTCGCTTCGTTGGCAACACTACGCGGGGGGGGGTGTGCGGGCGGCAGTGTAGAGACGAGTATTAACTTTCAATTTTATCATCGTAAAACTTGTTTGATTTAGGTTAAATCTTCGGGACTTTAGTCCGTAATTTGTTAGGTGATAGAATTTGGTCATGTGCGTATTTATTTATTTTTTGTTTACACTAGAGTTCTTACATTATTGTAGCATTTTGATTATAATGAAGTAAAAGAGAGATAAAGATTGTCTGTTAGGTTGTCTCTATGAGGCTGGAGGCCAGATAATTAGTGCTACCCTAACCCAATTTTGTAAAATGGTTGGTCTGGGGTATGGGACGCACATAGGCTGCTCGTGGTCGGTTCTATTATTCAAGAGAAGGTCCAGCCCAACTGTGACACAACCACCACCACCACAACATTGGTGAAAGGTTGCCGGCCGAGTCCCTGCATTATTCTCTCGAAAACGATGACCTTGAATTCTCTATGACATATTCTGAGAGTCACGGAGGGAAGAGAAAGAACAAATCCACAAGGGCCGTGATGAGGGTTCGAACCTACGTCCGGGTTAGTTAATTAACCGGAAAGGTAAAGGGTTGAAGAGACGGGGATAGAGGCTGCACTTGGAAAGTAAAATAGATGAGAGAGAACTCTTCCCTCCCCCCACTCCCCCCAGTAATAATATAGGGCGACATTCAATTTAAGCAACAGCCTATAACCAGCCAAAATAAACTGCCTAATATTATAGTTCCATTAAATTTGCATATATACTCAATATTAAATTTTGTCACAGACTCCCCTCAGCAACGTCTTAAATTAAGCAACGAGTCTCTTTAATCAGTTAGGCCAAAGGAACATAAACAAACTCAACACGCGGTGTTGTCATAAAGTTATGGTAAGGTCTATAAGGCCTGTTTATACCAGTTACCCCTCCTCGACTCACCATTCATCCCTCAGCGTCCTAAATACACATACACACTCACATGCCTATGGTGTATGTGTATGTATGCCTATATACACATATACATGTTTATGGTGTATTTTAGTGTTCATCTGCCCTTACAAGTACCTATAGTGTGTGTGTGTATGAAGTACATGTATAATTCTGTTTAAGCATCCTGTAATGTAAGAAAATCCTATTTTAGCACAATGTACTGAAAGAAAATCCTGTTTTAGCGCATTGTACTGGAAGAAAATCCTGTTTTAGCACACTGTACTGGACGAAAATTCTGTTTTATCACACTGTACTGGACGAAAATCCTATTTTATCACACTGTATTGGAAGAAAATCTTGTTTTTGCACATTATACTGGTAGATAATCCTGTTTTAGCACACTGTATTGGATGCCAATGAAAACAAATCCTAAAATACTTGACCGAAGGATCTCAAATTTACAAAGGTAGAAACATTAGTTTACCAGAAAGATCGCAAATGGGTCTGGTTCTCTGGGGATCGTCCCAGGGGGAAGGTCCAGGAGAAGAACCAGTCCATTTTAAACCACGAAACTGAATTATCCGCCTACACGCTACTCTTGGTTTTATCGACTCTCCGGTAAAGAGCGGAAGTCGGGGAGCGGGAAGAAATGTTTTCCCGGCATTCGGTTTTACAGTGTGACGAATTGGTCAGGTAATCTCCAACTCGGGTTGCCATTTTGGGGAGCATGATACCGCCAGGAGGCTGGACGTGAGGCATCAGTGATGCTGTGATGCTGTTGGGTTTCAGGCAAGTGGATGATGCAGCATTTCGTGGTTGCAGTGGTGCAAGGCATGATTCTTGATAATGACATAGAGATGTCAATTAATAGTGAGAAATGCTTCTCAGCTTCACAATTCAAATCAGAAGTTCATCAGACGACTTCTGAAACTTTTCTCAAGCGACCAAATCCATCCCTTACCTGGCTGACCGCCGGCCATTTTGACGGTCAAGAGGACTATGGTCTTCAGCCAAAGTTTTGGGTCACTTGTTTAACAAGAATTCTTTAGTGTTCAGAAAGTTTCATGTCGTCCGCATTAGTGAAACACTTTATTCTTTTGACTTTAAAAGCAGAGGACAATAAAGTTCAGAGTTACAGGCTTTATATTTTATGGTAGTTAGTGTGTTGTTAGTGGCTGTTAGCGTTTATAATAATAATGAATAATAATAATAATAATGAGAAAATCAGAAAACTTGAGAAAGATTCGAACTTATGTTCTGGGAACACCCAAGCAACCGGTCCTCGACTCAAGTCCATTACATTCAGCGGTCGACCCCACAGACGCATTCATATATTTTACATGCTGTTCATTCAAAACGGGAACTTTCTCAAGTATAAATTAATATTATAATATATTAGCATATTGTGTATATATAGGCATAGGTTAGGTTAGGTGTTTAGGTTCTGTTGGTGATTATTTGTATTTGTAGTACGTGGGTGAAGCATTTACAGCGTTGTGATTCGAACAAAATTCGTCAGTGAAGCACTTGTTCCGGATATGTTCGAACGTCAGCAGTTGTGAGTCGTGTGTAAACCGCTTTTCATTCATAAACAGGGGGTTTGGCGGGTGCATGGAATCACTTTTGGATCTTTGTTTGGAGGACGGGCTGACCCAAGAGCACAGGTTCGAGCCCTCCTCAAGACTCCTACTCATTTTCTCACTGACACCGATAGAGGCGAGACCAAAGAGCCAAAGCTAAACCTCTGCAAGCACAGCTACGTGAGTACATCCCATTATTGTATTTATGTTAACTATTTAATAACTGTAAACAAAGCCGCCAAAGATTGAGAAAAGATGTACAGGTTCGTAATTGTTTGCGTAATTGCTTCGTGAATCTGGCCCCTGGATTCACGAAGCAGTTACGCAAGCACCTACGAACCTGTACACCTTTTGTTCAATATCTGGCGGGTTTATTTACATATATTAAACAGTGTACAATGAGCTCCGAGGCGCCAGGACGCTGTTTATAACAATAACAAAATTCGCTTATGGAAGTTCCGACGCTCGTCAGCTGTTTAATGTCAACAAAGCCGCCAAAGATTGAGAAAGCTGTATATAGCATCGAAGGTAGTTGCGTAACTGCTTGTTCAATCCTGGCCCTTTAAGGCAGTTTGACTGGTCCTTGAGGTTGTTAATAATATATTTCAACAAATTCATAACATCAGATTACAGTGTTGCTCGTCTAGTAGGTACAGTATTTTTGTATTTAAACAATGTACTAATTATTCTCAGGGTTGCTAGCTAAGGAAATCTGGCACCATTGCTAACGCGTCATTTACACAGGTGCCGTCGCTTCCCAGGAGGAATGGTCGAGACAGTTAACGGCGTCATTCACCACCTAGTCCAGTAGTTAACAAGCGTCGTATCATGTGCTTCAGAAGCTCCTGACGTGATCCAAGGTGTAATAGGGCATGAACCCGAGCAAGGAGGTACAAATAGCTCTCATTTGTTGGTTGTAGCAGCACCACCGCTGAGGGAGCGCGCCAAGCCAGCGTTCGTCAATCAGTAATCCAGTTTGGGCCTCGGCGTTCATGTGGTGGATCCGGCTTGAGAAGCAGCTAAGTTGATAATAATTAATTTAATAAATATAATAATAATCTTAATATGATTTATGTTTTAAATAGTTTTATAATTATTATGCAAAGAAATCGCGTCCACGTGATGAATCAATGAGGAAATGAGTGGAAACTATATGATGAGGATGAGTTCCCAGTGTGTACAGGGTCGAAGCCTCATCTGGGCTTCTATACTGATTTTCTCATTATGATCAAAATTGTAATTCCAGTTACAATTGTCTCATTGTTGTTGTTATTATTAATATGAAGGATAACGGGGGGGGGGCGGAATCTGTCTGTGCCTGTCTGGCTATTTCCAAATTTCTGTCACCCGTTGTTTTGACGGCTTGTTGACGAGCACTTTAAGTCCTGTCAACCGCCTGTTACATGACCTGTGTGCTCAAACAGGGGGGTTGATCAAGCCGACCCCCCCCCAAACCCCCACATGTCCTCTGTTGAAGAAAAGTCTTTTTCTTTTAAATATCAACTTCTTTTGCTTAGTCCTTTTGCCCCAATACGTCACATTCATGACGGAGTCGACCAATCCGTTAATAAATGGGACGTGTTCTTACAAATTAAAGCGCCGTTATACTGACGTTTTGATATGCATACGCCACGATGGGGTTGGGGGGGTTGGTTGGGTTCGTAAGCTTCTGGTTAGGCCAAAACAGTTGAGGTTTTTACGGAGTGTCAAATTCAGAAAAAGGTTTGGATGTATAGGTTTCGTAACATCTATAATTTGGTGATTGGTAGTTCGGGGTACGAGGTTTGGGTGGTTATAGGCGGTCATTGGCATTGGTTATAGGCGGGTTGGGGTCGTCCCCCAATGCAATTAGCATTAAATATTAAATTAAAAAAAACAAAAATTCTAATCTCACTAAGGTCTTTCCAGGGTATTATTTCCTTCAAGCTCCCAGGCTCTCTCGCTGCACTCCCAGGCTCTCTCGCTGCACTCCCAGGCTCTCTCGCTGCACTCCCAGGCTCTCTCGCTGCACTCCCAGGCTCTCTCGCTGCACTCCCAGGCTCTCTCGCTGCACTCCCAGGCTCTCTCGCTGCACTCCCAGGCTCTCTCGCTGCACTCCCAGGCTCTCTCGCTGCGCTCCCAGGCTCTCTCGCTGCGCTCCCAGGCTCTCTCGCTGCACTCCCAGGCTCTCTCGCTGCACTCCCAGGCTCTCTCGCTGCACTCCCAGGCTCTCTCGCTGCACTCCCAGGCTCTCTCGCTGCACTCCCAGGCTCTCTCGCTGCACTCCCAGGCTCTCTCGCTGCACTCCCAGGCTCTCTCGCTGCACTCCCAGGCTCTCTCGCTGCACTCCCAGGCTCTCTCGCTGCACTCCCAGGCTCTCTCGCTGCACTCCCAGGCTCTCTCCCTGCACTCCCAGGCTCTCCCGCTACACTCCCAGGCTCTCTCGCTACACTCCCAGGCTCTCTCGCTGCACTCTCAGGCTCTCTCGCTACACTCCCAGGCTCTCTCGCTGCACTCCCAGGCTCTCTCGCTACACTCCCAGGCTCTATCGTTGTGCGTTGTACATAACTAATATAATTTAGTGTACTATAAAAGTCAATTTTTCTTTTACATTTTTCTTTTTAAATACAAATATAGTTTTAGGTTCATTTTATATAATTACAAGCAATTAAAAAGATTATTTATAAATGCATAAAAATATTAATATATGCTTATAAAAGGAAATTCTAAAAGATTAAGGTTAACTACCTTTAATTAGCAAATGATAATACAAATATTCTTTAGTAAACTTTATAGAAAGTTATAACTAATTAAATTCTGCGTGCAGTGATAAGTGTTTACCCTATAAAGATTGAATAAAATTTTTATAAAGATATATTCAAGATTATTACAGTAGATTTAAAAGACAAGGTTTTAACGTTTTCGTCGACTGATCAACGTGTCCTCTATCGAGGACCTTCACATATCGCTCGCTTGCGTTAATTTATGTCAAAAATTGTCGTACTAGAAAATGGAGGAGATTCGTGGAAGTGACGTTCTGTCCCGTTTTCTGCTATGGATCCTCTGGTAGGTTAGAAGAGGACACTAATTTCATCATTTTCTTTAGGTTAGGAAGCCTTAGAAGGACGGGCTGCTGGACGCTAACCTCCAGCAGGACGTTAATTGGGCCTCCTTTTTTTAGGGGGGGGGGGAGGAGGGTTTCTAAAAGCAAATTACGTTACGTATATTAAAACAGCTCTGGGGACTGAAGGCTTACAATAACCATTGACGTAGTTGCCGTTGGCAACACTACGCGGGGCGGAGGGGGGCACTCAAAACACAAACACTCGCAGATACAAGAAAAAATTTCAATTAAATTGTTATCAAATTCCTTATTTAATTTCGAAACATCTTCAAATTCCACCCTTACTGAGGTAACATGGGACCTGCTCCCAGAATGTCGGGGTAACTCTCTCTCTCCCATGTTCTCTCGCTACACTCCCAGGTGAACAGCATGGGTGCCATAAGCACAATCAGAGAACACTGTATAAACATCAGAGTTCCTCGGTTGTTCAACATCCTCTCAGCGAGTATAAAAAAAAAATTGCCGGAACAACCGTGGACATCTTCAAGAGAAAATGTATAGTGTTTTTTCAAGGAGTACGGACAAACCTGGCTGTGGTGGGTATGTGGGCCTGCGAGGCGCTCCTAGCAACAGTCTGGTGGATCAAGCTCTCACAAGTCAAGCCTGACCTCGGAGCGGACTTTGGAAGAATGACATCTCACAGAAATCCATCAAGCAGATTCTCAAGCTACACTTCCAGAATCTTTCGGTACTCTCCCATGTTCTCCTGCTACACTCCCAGGCTCTCTCGCGTCGCTCCCATGATCTCTTACTACTCTCCCAGACACTCTCGCTACACTCCCAGGCTCTCACCCAATGCGTAGTAAATAACTAATATAATTTAGTTTACTATAAAAAGTAATTTTTTTCTCTTTTTAAATAAAAATATTGTTTTAAGCTAATTATATTTAAATACAAGCTATATCAAAATTCTTGATAAAAGGATAAAAATTTAAATATTTTTTTAGTGAACAAAGTTGCAAATATTTTATTGTTAACTTAAAGTTGAACAAATTGTAATACAAATATTTGTTAGAAAGTATAATAGAAATATTTACTTAATTAAATATTGGGTGCTGCATTGTATTTTTACTTATGCCTCAACCTTACAAAATTTTGAAAAACTCTTTACAAATTGTTGGGCGATTTAGGAGTGTGGAACTAATACAGAGATTTAGGACAGCCATTGAATTAGTTAGGAGCAAGGGAGGAATCCCGATCATATGTGGCATTCTTCCAAGAAAGGGAGTGGGAAATAAATGGATGTCGAGGGCACTTGGTGTCAATTGCCGGCTGGAAAGATATTGCAAATCAAATGCAATATCTTTCATAGACAACTGGGAACGCTTCTATGGAAGAAATGAAATGTATGCTCGTGATGGGGTGCATCTATCGAGGGCTGGGGTTGTTGCTGTTGCGAACTCGTTGGAACCAGTGGTTAGAGGTGTTTGTTTGGGTTTAAACTGTTAGTAGATAGTGGTATGGGAATTGATTTGGAGGAAGGAGGAAATAAAAGTATGTGTTCGTGGGAAAAAAGAATTGGCAAAATGATCAGGGAAAGAAAAGGGCCTCAAAATAACAATTCACTAAGGATATATTACACTAACAGTAGAAGTCTAAGAAATAAAAGTAATGAATTAAATGCTCTTGTCTGCACAGAAAAAATAGATAATATCGCGCTTACCAAAACGTGGATGAATGTAGAAAATAGAGAACTATTAGCTGAATATTCGATGTGGATTTAATATATAACTTATTTAAGAATATTCTAAACAAAGCACAGGAACGTAGTATACCATACAAATTGAATAGATCGAATACTAATGACAAAAGTGGATAACAAATAATTTAAAGACCCATATAGGTAAAAACAGAGAGCTTGGTACTAAAGGATTAAGAATGGGGAAGTCAGTTTAGAATAGGAATTCATACAACTGGTTAGAAATGTTAAAAAAGAGATTAGGAAAGCAAAAAGAAACTATGAAGTTCGCATAGCAGAGCAAGCAAAGTCAAATCCTAAAGGGTTTTTTTCAGTTATATCGAACTAAGACTAGGGAAAGGATAGGTCCATTAAAATCTGAGACAGGTCAAATAACGGATAATGACAAGGAGATGAGTAGTATTTTTAACAAATATTTTATATCTGTATTTACTAAAGAACTTAACAATATGCCTTCAGCCGAACAAGTCTATGTGGGTGGGGATGAGGACAGGTTGACTAGTTCAGCAGTTACCAGGGAGGCTGTAATTAAACAATTAGAAAAACTAAAACCAAACAAATCCCCAGGGCCGGATGAAGTGTTTGCCAGGGTGCTTAAAGAATGCAAAGAGGAGCTTTCCGAGCCACTGTCTACCATATTTAATAAATCAATAGAGTCAGGCAGAGTGCCAGAGTCATAGAAGGTAGCTAATGTGGTACCAATTTTTAAGAAAGGAGATAGATCACTTGCGTTAAACTATCGGCCAATTAGCCTAACGTCTATTGTGGGAAAGTTACTTGAATCAATAATTGCAAATACAATTCATCTCCATCTTGAAAAACATAAATTAATAACTACAATAAAAAACAATAAATTAGACCTTCTGAAGATGTATTTAATATACGAAAGTACTTAAGGAAATTTCCTGTTTCATTTTTCCTCCGTGGTCTGACATTGTCACATTCTTAATCACGTGTTTATTTTCGTGATATACACACATAAATTAATAAATGAGTCGCAACGTGGTTTTACAAATGGCCGTTCATGTTTAACAAATTTGCTAACTTTTTATTCCAGCATAGTTGAGGCAGTTGATAGTGGTTAGGATTGTGATGTTGTGTACCTTGACTTTAGCAAAGCTTTTGATACAGTGCCACATGAAAGACTGATTAAAAAGTTAGTCTCATGGTATTGGGGGTGCTATATTAAGCTGGATTTGGGCATATCTATACCAAAGGAAACAGAGAGTTAGTATAAATGGAGTCAAGTCAGAGTGGGAAAATGTTGTAAGTGGGGTGCCTCAGGGCTCTGTCCTGGGACCTCTGTTGTTTATAATATATATAAATGATTTAGATTCAGGTTTGAGTAGCAACATTTGCAAATTTGCCGATGATACGAAAATCGGTAGGGAAATTAATTCGGAGGAGGACTCACTATCACTTCAAGTTGATCTAGATAGGGTTTTGAAATGGTCGAAGGATTGGCAGATGCAGTTTAATGCTGATAAATGTAAAGTTCTGAGGTTAGGTAATGATGATAGGGTTACAAGATACGAGCTAGATGGTGTTGAGATTGCGAAGTCGAATTGCGAAAGGGATCTGGGAGTTATGATTAGTAAGAATTTAAAACAAAAGGATCAATGCATAAATGTTCGTAATAAGGCAAATCGGACACTTGGATTTATTAATCGCAGCGTTAGTAACAAGACACCTGGTGTGGTTCTCAAGCTATATCTCGCTCTAGTTAGGCCCCATTTAGATTATGCAGTTCAGTTTTGGTCGCCATATTATAGAATGGATATAAATTCACTTGAACGTGTCCAGCGTAGGATGAATAAGTTAATTCCCCAAATTAGAAATCTTTCATATGAAGAAAGATTAACAAAGCTTAAGTTGCATTCACTGGAAAGGCGAAGAGTTAGGGGTGACATGATAGAGGTTTACAAGTGGGTGAATGGACATAACAAAGAGGATATTAATAGGGTATTAAAAGTATCAACACAAGACAGAACACGAGACAATCGGTATAAATTGGATAAGTTTAGATTTAGGAAAGACTTGGGTAAATACTGGTTCAGTAACAGTGTTGTTGACTTGTGGAACCAATTGCCGCGTAACATTGTGGAGGTGGGGTCCCTCGATTGTTTCAAGCATGGGTTGGACATATATATGAGTGGGATTGGGTGGTTATAAATAGGAGCTGCCTCGTATGGGCCAACAGTCCTTCTGCAGTTGCCTTTGTTCTTATGTTCTTATGTTCTTATCGCCCGTATGCGTTACTTTAGGCCAAAAATTGTCGTACTAGAAAATGGAAGCACCTCGCGGAAGTGACGTACCGTCCCGTTTTCTGTTATGGGTCCTCTGGTAGGTTAGGAGAGGACAATAATTTTACCGTTTTCATGACGTTGGGAAGCCTTAGAAGGACGGGCTGCTGCAACACCTCCAGCAGGACGATAATTTGGCCTCCTTGTTTTTTTTAGGGGGGGGGGGAGCTTGTCTAAAAGGAAATTACCTTACGTATATTAAAACAGCTCTGGGGACTGAAGGATTATAATAACCATTGACGAAGTTGCCGTTGGCAACACTACGCGGAGGGGGGGGGGGGCACTCAAAACACACAAAGTCGCAGATACAAGAACTATTTTCAATTAAATTTCTATCAAATTCCTAATTTCGAAACATCTTCAAATTCCAGCTTTGCTGAGGTAACATGGGACCTGCTCACAAAATGTTAGCGAACTCTCTCACGTCCATGTTCACATGCTACGCTCCTATGTTCTCTGGCTTCACTCCCAGGCTCTCTTGTTACACTCCCTGGATCTCTTGCTACGCTCCCAGGTGAACAGCATGGGTGCCATAAGCACAATCAGAGAACACTGTATAAACATCAGAAGTCCACGATTGTTCAACATCCTTCCCGCGAGTATAAGAAATATTGCCGGAACAACTGTGGACATGTTGAAGAGAAAACTAGATAGTTTTCTTCAAGAAGGGCCGGACCAACCGGGCTGTGGCTAGTATGTGGGCCTGCAGACCGCTCCAAGCAACAGTCTGGTGGACCAAGCTCTCACATGTCAAGCCTGGCCTCCGCCCTTGCTTAGGGAGTGGAAGAGATCCCAGAACCCCATCAAGCAGGTATCAAGCAGACTCTCTTACTACACTCCCAGGCTCTCTCGCTACGCTCCCATGTTCACTTGCTACACTCCCAGGATCTCTTGCTATGCGTCGTAAATAACCAATATAATTTAGTTTGCTATTAGAAGTCAATTTTTGTCGACATTTTTTCCCTCTTTAAATACAAACATAGCTTCAAGATATATATGTATAATGAAATGCTATATAAAAGTAAATCAACAAAAAGATTTAAATCGTATTATATATTTTTAAAGAGAAATTACAAACATTTTATTGTTTATTTATTATTTTACAAACGATAATATAAATGTTTTTTACTAAACTTTTTCTTAAAATTAATCTTTTTATATAATGAGCGCAGCGATATACTATTATTGGTATTGTGGTGATGATAATTTTCATAACAATAAATATAGTATATATCAATGAAGATCATAAAGATGAATGTAAAATGTTGTTGTCGTTTGATCTTCGATTTTTCTCTCAATGAACGTCGCTTCTGGCTCGTATGCGTTACATAAGGCCAAAAAATTTCCTCCTAAAAAATTGAATCGGCTCGCGAAAGTGACGTACTGTCCCGTTTTCTGTTATGGGTCCTCTGGTAGGTTAGGAATGGATTCCAAGTCCATCGTTTTCTTGACGAGGGGAAGCCTTAGGAGGACGGGCTGCTGCAATACCTCCAGAAGGAGGTTAATTTGGCCGCCTTTTTTTTTTTTGGGGGGGGGGGGTGAAGAGCTTGTCAAAAATGAAATTACCTTATGTATATTAAAACAGCTCTGGGGACTGAAGTCTTACAATAACCATTGACGTGGTTGCAACACTACACGCGAGGGGGGGGGGGGGAGCGCAGAATAGAGACGAGTCAAGTTATTAACTTTTAGTTTTAACATCGTAAAACATGTTTGATTTAGGTTAAATCTTTGGGACTTTAGTCCAAAATTTGTTAGGTGTTAGAATTTGGTCATATGCGTATTATCTTATTTTTTTTTTTTTTATGCTAAATTTCATACATTATTGTAACATTTTGATTATACCGAAGTAAACAATATATATAGCGATAGAGATTGTCTGTTAGGTTATCTCTATGAGGCTGGAGGCCAGATACTTAGTGCTACCCAAACCTAATTTTGTAAAATGGTTGGTCTGGGGTATGGGACGCACATAGGCTGCTCGTGGTCGGTATTCTCCCAGGCTCTCTTGCTGCACTCCCAGGCTCTCTCGCTACACTCACAGGCTCTCTCGCTACACTCCAAGGCTCTCTCGCTACACTCTCAGGCTCTCTCGCTACACTCCCAGGCTCTCTCGCTACACTCTCAGGCTCTCTCGCTACACTCCCAGGCTCTCTCGCTACACTCACAGGCTCTCTCGCTACACTCTCAGGCTCTCTCGCTACACTCTCAGGCTCTCTCGCTACACTCTCAGGCTCTCTCGCTACACTCCCAGGCTTTCTTGCTACACTCCCAGGCTCTCTCGCTACACTCCCAGGCTCTCTCGCTACACTCCCAGGCTCTCTCGCTACACTCCCAGGCTCTCTCGCTACACTCCCAGGCTCTCTCGCTACACTCCCAGGCTCTCTCGCTACACTCCCAGGCTCTCTCGCTACACTCCCAGGCTCTCTCTCGCTACACTCCCAGGCTCTCTCGCTACACTCCCAGGCTCTCTCGCTACACTCCCAGGCTCTCTCGCTACACTCCCAGGCTCTCTCGCTACACTCCCAGGCTCTCTCGCTACACTCCCAGGCTCTCTCGCTACACTCCCAGGCTCTCTCGCTACACTTCCAGGCTCTCTCGCTACACTTCCAGGCTCTCTCGCTACACTCCCAGGCTCTCTCGCTACACTCCCAGGCTCTCTCGCTACACTCCCAGGTTCTCTCGCTACACTCCCAGGCTCTCTCGCTACACTCCCAGGCTCTCTCGCTACACTCCCAGGCTCTCTTGCTACACTCCCAGGCTCTCTCGCTACACTCCCAGGCTCTCTCGCTACACTCCCAGGCTCTCTCGCTACACTCCCAGGCTCTCTCGCTACACTCCCAGGCTCTCTCGCTACACTCCCAGGCTCTCTCGCTACACTCCCAGGCTCTCTCGCTACACTCCCAGGCTCTCTCGCTACACTCCCAGGCTCTCTCGCTACACTCCCAGGCTCTCTCGCTACACTCCCAGGCTCTCTCGCTACACTCCCAGGCTCTCTCGCTACACTCCCAGGCTCTCTCGCTACACTCCCAGGCTCTCTCGCTACACTCCCAGGCTCTCTTGCTACACTTCCAGGCTCTCTCGCTACACTCCCATGTTCTCTCGCTACGTTCCAAAGTTATCTTGCTACACTCCCAAGCTCAGGAGGAAACTGTTTCCTCCTCAGAAGGAGGAGGAAACAGCTGGAAGCCAACGAGAGCCCCTGTGAACAATGTGTGGGAGAAAGGAACGGAGATAATTAAGGCGAGCCCAGGGAAAGTAGGTAATGCCGCTGAAAAAAAATAAATCTTGTGAGGGCAAGATTCAGGACAATATAGTGAACTCGGAGGTTGGTACTCAAATACTGGAATATCTAAAAAAAAAAAGTATATCAGAGGATTGAGGCATTAGAAAAATTAGCTATGGAGGGGTAGACGGGGTGAAGATGGTGGTGAAACAGGACGTGAAATAGAAAGTGAAACAGGACGTGAAATGGAAAATGAAACAGGACGTGAAATAGAAAGTGAAACAGGACGTGAAATGGAAAGTGAAACGTGCGTAGAAGAAAGTAAGAAAGAGCATGACGTATTGATGATAGGGGATAGTCAGGAAAATGAACTTTCTAGTAGTGTTAGCGGTGTTCAAGCTTCTGTAGTGACAAATGTCGAAACAAAGGTTAAAGTAAAACGGTAGACAGTTAAGAAAAATAGATACGAATAATATTTCCTTTGATGTTAGTAACTGTTGTGCAAGTGAAGAGAAAGCAAAAATGTTAGTGTTGGGAGAGTGTCGAAGAAACTCTCGTATCTCATGGAATGTGACGGACAGGCCAATGGTAGTTTTATTATTAATCATGGATGAAAGTAGAGTGAGGATATTATCTTGGAACGTTAATGGGTTAAAAACTAGTGCGGTGGATGTACTCTATTATACTCTTAGAGAGTACTATATTAACCTGAAATGTTAAATGGGATTCTTGTATTTGTACTCTCTGAATTTGTGCGCCCCTTGAGGTACTTGAAATAGGGGGGGGGGGGGTAGAAATAGCCTAAGCTACTCTATGCCTTTGAGATGTATCTTTTTTCTTTTCTCAATAAACATACTATAACCAAGCTCTATGGCTACGCTCCCAAGCTCTCTCGCTACGCTCCCATGTACTCACGCTACGCACTAAAGCCCTTTCCCTTTACTCCCAGGTTCTCTCGCTACGCTCCAATTGTTCTCTCGCTACGTCCCCTGGCTCTCTCGCTACGCTTCCATGTTCTCTTGCTACATTCCCAGACACTCTTGTTACGATGCCAGGTTTTCTAGCTATACGTCGAAAATAACCAATATAATTAAGTTTACTAAAAAATTCAATTTGCTTTCAATATTTTTTACTCATTGAAAACGAGTATTTTTTCAAAGTAATTATATAAAATTATATAGTGTTAAAGTTAAAAAGATAAAAATAAAAAATATAATATATAACCATAGCAGGAATTGCAAACATTTTATTGTTTACTAAAAAGTTTATAATAATATTACAAACATTTGTAGTGAATTTTTATAATAACATATATTTCATTTGATATTGAGTTCCGCGATGAAACTTTAGCTCATTTATTCTTACCAAAAATTTTTGAAACAATATATATAGATTATAATACTGAAGATCTAGAAATCAAGGTTAAAAGACTATCGTCGTCTAATCACCTCGTCTTCTTGCTGAAGAATGTCGCTTTTCGCACGTATCAATTACCTTAGGACGGAAATTGTCGTACCTGAAAATGGAAGCGGCTCGCGAATGTGAAGAACTGTCCCGTTTTCTGTCATGGGTCCTCTGGTAGGTTAGGAGAGGACATTAATTTTACCGTTTTCACGACGTTGGGAAGCCTTAGAAGGCCGGGCTGCTGCAACACCTCCAGCGGGACGTAAATTTTCCTCTCTTTTTTTTTTTGGGGGGGGGGGGGTGAGAGGGGAGGTTTGTTTAAAAGTAAATTACCTTACGTATATTAAAACAGCTCTGGGGACTGAAGGCTTAGAATAACCATTGACGTAGTTGCCGTTGGCAACACTACGCAGGGGGGGGGGGGAGGAGCTCAAAACACAAACACGCGCAGATACAAGAACAATTTTCAATTAAATTGCTCTCAAATTCCTAATTTAATTCTGAAACATCTGCAAATTCCACCCTTACTGAGGTAACATGGGACCTGCTCCCAGAATGTCGGGGAACTCTCTCACTCCCATGTTCTCGCCCTACGCTCCCAGGTGAACAGCATGGGTCCCATAAGCACAATCGAAGACCACTGTATAAACATCAGAGGTCCATGGATGTTTAACATCCTCCCAGCGAGTATAAAAAATATTGCCGGAACAACCGTGAACATCTTGAAGAGAAAACATGGTAGTTTTCTTCAAGAAATGCCGGATCAACCGGGCTGTGGTGGATATGTGCGCCTGTGGGCCGCTCCAAGCAACAGCCTGGAGGATCAAGCTCTCACAAGTCAAGCTTGGCTTCGGGCCGGGCTTGGGGAGTTGAAGAATTCCCACAATCCCATCAAGCAGGTATCAGGCAGATTCTTTTGTGACGCTCCCAGACTCTCTCGCTCCGCTCCCAGGCTCTCTCGCTTCGCTCCCATGTTCTCTTGTTATGCTCCCAGGTCTCTCGCAACACTCTCACGTTCTCTCGTTATGCTCCCATGTTCTCTCGCTACTCTCCCATGTTCTCTCAGTACGCTCCCAGGCTCTCTCCTTATGTGTCGTAAATAATCAATATAATTTAGTTTACTATAAAAAGTCAATTTTCTTTCTATATTTTTCCGTTTTTAATACAAATATTTTTTCAAGCTAACTATATATATAATTGTATGCTACTAAAGTTAAATAAAATCTTCAATAAAAAAGTTATTATATAACCATTTAAGATATTTGCAAACACTTGATTGGTTAATTAGAAACCTACAAATAATAATACAAACGTTCTTGGTCAATATTTATGATAAAATTTATCTCAACTAAATTTTGAGTGCTGCATAATAATTGAATCTTTTTGGGACGATTTTTAAATATTTTGAAACCATATATACCACATATTACTTAAGATCTTTAAAACTAAGTTAAAAGGCAATCGTGGTCTAATCGTCTTGTCTTTCTATCGAAGACTCGCTTTTCACTCGTATGAATTACCTTTGGCCGGAAATTGTCGTACTTGAAAATGGAAGCGGCTCGCGAAAGTGAAGAACCGTCTCGTTTTCTGTTATAGGTTCTCTGGTAGGTTAGGATAAGACACTAATTTTACCTTTTCAAGACGTTGGAAAGCCTTAGGAGGACGGGCTGCTGCAACACCTCCAGCAGGACCTTATTTTGGCCGCCTTTTCTTTGGGGGGGGGAGGGGTGAGGGGAGGCTTGTCTAAAAGGAAATTACCTTACGTATATTAAAACAGCTCTGGGGACTAAAGGCTTACAATAACCATTGACGTAGTTGCAACGCTACACGCGGGAGGGGGGGGGGGGGGGACAATTCAAAACATAAACACTCACTGATACAAGAACAATTTTCAATTATATTAGTCTCAAATTCCCAAATTAATTTCGAAACGTCTTCAAATTCTATCCTTACTGAGGTAACATGGGACCTGCTCCCAGAATGTCGGGGAACATTTTCACTCTCATGTTCTCACGCTACGCTCCCAGGTGAACAGCATGGATGCCATAAGCACAGAGAACATCAGAGCTCCACGGTTGTTCAACATCCTCCCAGCGAGTATAAAAAATCTTGCAGGAACATCCGTGGACATTTGCAGGAGAAAACTAGATACATTTTTTCAGGAAGCGCCGGACCAACCGGGCTGTGGTGGATATGTGGTCCTGCGGGGCGCTTAAAGCAACAGCCTGTTGGACGAAGCTCTCCCATGCGAGGCCGGGCTTGGGGAATTGAAGAACTCCCAAAACCCCAATAAGCAGATATCAAGCAGATTCTTTTGCTACACTCCCAGGTTCTTTCGCTTCGCTCCCACGTTCTCTCGTTTCGCTCCCAGGTCCTCTTGCTACGCTCACAGGCTCTTTGACTATACTCCCATCCTCCCTCGCTAGGCTCCCATGTTCTTTCGCTACATTCCCAGGCTCTCTCGCTATTCTCCCATGTTCTCTTGCTATACTCCCAGGCTCTCGCTACGCTCCCATGTTCTCTTGCTATGCTTCCAGGCTGTATGGCTACGCTCCTAGGCTCCCTTGCTACGCTCCCATGTTCTCATGCTATGCTACCAGGCTCTCACTTTACGCTCCCAGGTTTTCTAGCTATGCGTCGTAAATAACCAATATTATTTAGTTTACTATAAAAAGTAAATTTTTTTCTATTTTTTTACTTTTTAATACGAATATTGTTTCAACCTAATTATATATAATTATAAGCTATTAAAGGTAAATAGAACTCTAAAAAAAGTAATATATATCCATGCAAGAAATTTGCAAACATATTATTGTTTACTAAGAAGTTTACAAATAATAATAAAAAATATTCTTGTCAATTTTTATGAGAAAACTTATTATTTTAAAGAGTGAATGCCGCTTGGTGGTGTCATATATATTTCTCCAATTCAAATTTTTTGATACAATAAACATAGTTTATATTACCGAAGATCTTTATGACAAACTTAAAAGACTTGCGTCGTCAAATCACCTGGTCTTCTTTCGAAGAATGTCGCTTTTTCGCTTGTATGATTTACATTAGTCCGGAAATTGTCGTACATGAAAATGGAAGCGGCTCGCGAAAGTGACGTACTGCCCCGTTTTCTGTTGTGTCCTCTGGTTGGTTAGGAGAGCGCACGAATTTCACCGTTTTCTTGACGTTGGGAAGCCCTGCGGGCCGCTCCAAGCAACAGCCTGAGGGATCAAGCTCTCACAAGTCAAACCTGGCCTTGGGCGGACTTGGGAGTTAAAGAATTCCTAAAACCCAATCAAGCAGATTCTCTCGCTACACTCCCAGACTCTCTTGCTACACTCCCATGTTCTCCTGCTACACTACCAGGCTCTATTGCTATGCTCCCATGTTCTCTCGCAACACTCCCAGGCTTTCTCGCAATGCGTCGTAAATAACCAATATAATTTAGTTTACTATAAAAAGTCAATTTTTTCCTTTTTTTCCTCTTTTTATACGATAACTCTTTCAAGCTAATTATATATAATTATTCGCTATACAAAGGTTAAATGAGAACGGAATAACAATTTTAATATATATTCATAAAAGAAAGTTGCAAACATTTTATTGTTTATTAAGTAATCTATAAATGATAATACAAACGTTTCTGGTCAATTCTTATATTAAAATTTATATAGTTAAATAATGAGTGCCGCCTTTAACCTTACTTGTGTTTATTTCTTCTTAAAATTTTTCAAACAATAAATATATCTTATATTATCCAAAATTTTGAAGACAAGTATAAAGGGCTATAGTCGTCTAGTCACGTTGTCTTCTTTCGAAGACTGTTGCTTTTCGCTCGTATGAATTACCATTGGCCGGAAATTGTCGTACTTGAAACTGAAAGCAGCTCGCTATTTTTTTTCGGGAGGGGGGGGGGGGAAGCTTGTCTAAAAGTAAATTACCTTACGTATATTAAAACAGCTCTGGGGACTGAAGGTTTACAATAACCATTGACGTAGTTGCCGTTGGCAACACTACGCTGGAAGGGGGGGGGGGGGCACTCTCGTAGATACAAGAACAATTTTCAATTAAATTGCTCTCAAATTCCTAATTTAATTTCGAAACATCTTCAAATTCCAGCCGTACTGAGGTAACATGGGACCTGCTCCCAGAATGTCGGGGAACTCTCTCACTCCCATGTTCTTGCGCTACGCTCCCAGATGAACAGCATGGGTGCCATAAGCACAATCAGAGAACATTTTATAAACATCAGAGGTCCACGGTGGTTCAACATCCTCCTAGAGAGTATAGGAAATATTGCTGGAACAACCGTGGACATCTTCAAGAGAAAACTAGATCTTTTCTTCAAGAAGTGCCGGACCAACCGGGCTGTGGTGGATATGTGGGCCAGCGGGCCGATCCAAGCAACAGCCTGGTTGACCAAGCTCTCACGAGTCAAGCCTGGCTTCGGGCCGGGCTTGGGGAGAAGCGCTCACAAAACTCCATCAACCAGGTATCAGGCAGACTCTCTTGCTACACTCCCAGGCTCTCTCGCTACACTCCTAGGCTCTTTCGCTACTCTCATATGTTCTCTCGCTACGCTCCAATGTTCTCTTGCTACACTCCAGGTTCTCTGGCTATGCGCCGTAAATACCCAATATAATTTAGTTTACCATAAAAACAATTTTTTTTCTGTTTTCCTCTTTAAGTAAAAATAACGATTCAGGCTAATTGTATATAATTATTTGCGAAATAAGAGTTTAAGAGTAAAAGGATAAAAATTTATATATATACCTGTAAATGACTCTTTAAACACTATATTGTTTTTTTAAATATTCTTTAAACGATAATACAAAAAATTTTTGTAAAACTTTACAGTGATATTTATATATTTATATTATGAGTGAAGCAATATAGCTATCTACGGGCTCACCATAGCCCGTGTTACCTGGAACTTTTTATTTCAGGTAGCGAATCTTTAACAACAAGAACCATAATTTCATTGGTGGAAAAAATAATTTTTTTATTACAAATATATATATATATAAATTTATAAATAGCATAAATTACTAAACATCTTAAAGACAAGGCTAAAAGGCCATCGTCGTATGATCACCTTGTCTTCTTTCGAAAGCTGTCGAAAGAAGACCCGTATCAGAAAACGGGAGAGTACTTCACTTTCGCGACCCGCTTCCATTTTGTAGTAAAATCATTTCTGGCCTAAAGTAACACATACGACTCGGCCAGCAACGTTTCACCAATGTTGTGGTGATGGTGCTTGTGTCACAATTGGGCTCGTCGTATGTATTACCTTAGGCCAGAAATTATCTTGTTACAAAATGGAAGCGGGTCGCGAAAGTGACGTACGCTCCCATTTTCTGTTATGGGTCCTCTGGAAGGTTAGGAGAGGACACTAATTTTACCGTTTTCTTGATGTTGGGAAGCCTTAGAAGGACGGGCTGCTGCAACACCTCAATTAGCAGTTATTCAATATTCAGTTACTCAATCAACACAGTTATTAACTTTTAGTTTTAACATCATAAAACATGTTTGCTTTAGGTTAAATCTTCGGGATTTTAGTCCGTAATTTGTTAAATGTTAGAATTTGGTCATATGCGTATTTTTTATTTTTTGTTTACACTAGAGTTCTTACATTATTGTAGCATTTTGATTATAACGAAGTAAACAAAATATACATAGAAAGAGAGATTGTTAGGTTGTCTCTATGAGGCTGGAGGCCAGATATTTAGTGCTATCCTAACCCATCATTTTGCAAAAGCAAAATGGGTGGTCTGGGGTATGGGACGCACATAGGCTACTCGTGGTAGGTTCTATTATTCAAGAGAAGGTCGAGCCCAACTGTGACACAACCACCACCACCACAACATTGGTGAAAGGTTGCCAGCCGAGTCCCTACATTTTTCCCACGAAAACGATGACCGTGAATTCACTATCACATATTCTGAGAGTTACGGAGGGGAGAGAAAGAGCTAATCCACAAGGGCCGTGATGAGGGTTCGAACCTACGTCCGGGTTAGTCCATTAGCTTTAAGTTAGTCCATTAACTTTAAGTCCTGTCAACTGCCTGTTACATGCCTTGTGTGCTCAAACAGGGTGGTTGATCCACGCCAAAACCCTCCTCCACCCCCCCCCCCCTGTGTCCTCTGGTGACAGAGTCTTTTTCTTTTAAATGTCAACTGCTTGTGCTTAGTGCTCTTGCCCCAATACGTCACATTCATGACGGAGTCGACCAATCCGTTAATAATTGGGACGTGTTCCTACAAATTAAAGCGCCATAATACTGACGTTTTGATATGCATAGATCTCCATGGGGTTGGGGGGGTTGGTTGGGTTCGTACGCTTCTGGTTAGGGCAAAAAGAGTTGAGGTTTTTACAGCGTGGAAAATTGAGAAAAATGTTTGGATGTATAGGTTTCGTTGAATCTATAATTTGGTGATTGGTAGGGATTGGTAGCTCGGGGTACGAGGTTTGGGTGGTTATAAGCGGCTTGGGGTCGTCTCTCAATGCAATTCGCGTGAAATGGTAAACTAAACCAAAATAAAATTTCAAGTCTCACTAAGGTCTATCCAGGGTATTATTTCCTTCAAGGTTTAATGTTTGTTTCTCTAATGTGGTTTATTGACGAAAATATTGACGAAGACAGTGAAAATGGGATAGTGGTAGTCGAAGGGTGTGTAATTATATATATATATATATATATATATATATATATATATATATATATATATATATATATATATATATATATATATATATATATATATATATATATATAATATATATATATTATATAATATATTTCTACAACCTCCCACCCTATCCTTCTTCAGATTCGATCCACCACGCTACAGATGCCTTCAGCACGATGTCTGCAGTATGGGGGATTGTGCTGTTCGTATACTTGAGAAATTCAGGTCGAACGTCACTCCCTAAGGTATGCCCTTATACCCATCCACACGAAAACCTGTGTGTGTGTGTGTACTCATCTAGTAGTGCTTGCGGGGGTTGAGCTTTGGCTCTTTGGTCCCGCCTCTCAACTGTGTGAGTGATTGAGGGATGTGTGTGTGTGTGTTTATACTCACCTATTTCTACTCAACTATTTGTGCTTGCGGGGGTTGAGCTTTGACTCTTTGGTCCCGCCTCTCAACTGTCAATCAACTGGTGTACAGATTCCTGAGCCTACTGGGCTCTATCATATCTACATTTGAAACTGTGTATGGAGTCAGCCTCCACCACATCACTGCCTAATGCATTCCATCTATTAACTACTCTGACACTGAAAAAGTTCTTTCTAACGTCTCTGTGGCTCATTTGGGTACTCAGTTTCCACCCGTGTCCCCTTGTTCGCTTGCCACCAGTGTTGAATAGTTTATCCTTGTCTACCCGGTCGATTCCCCTGAGGATTTTGTAGGTAGTGATCATGTCTCCCCTTACTGCGTGTGTGTGTGTGTCCAGGGACAAGCAAACTCACATGTGAAAAATTGGGGGTGTCTTTGAGTGAAAACTCACCCAGAGATTCGTGAGAGTGTGTGTGGTTGTATGCACTAAATAATATCAATTTAGCCTCAGCAAATTGGGAAAGTCTGCACTCGAGAATGTCAACTCACTACAAAAATCATACGAATTTTAGGAGTACCCTTGATCAATTTTTCACAAACGGAAGCACAAAATTTGTGCCTATTTGCTCAGAACTATAAACAGAAAAATACAAAAGAGTCACATACACATACTGTAGTTTTCATAATGATAAATTCACCGGGTTTCATACTTTAAAAGTGGAGAATTTGTGTTCGTAAAAACGTAGTTCACACTAAGCTGATTGGTCGAGCGGTTGTTCCCTCGACCAATCAGTTCGGTCAGTGTTGTTCATTAAAGACCTATTTCGTAAAATTATGGAGCAAACGGGTTTTTATTTCCGTAAAATAATTATAACTTAATAATATAATAATTTAATAATATAATAATTTAATATAATTATTTAATAATATAATAATTTAATAATATAATGTTTTAATAATATAATAATTTAATAACATAATAAAATAATTACATAATAATATATTTAATAATAATATAATTTTCATAAAGTTATGAAGCAAGTAAGTTTAATTTGCATTCCCACTAAATAATTATTATTTTCAACGCACTATATAATTATATTAGAACAGAACATAATAATACAAATCAACCGAGCAAAAAAAAAACACTGAGGAATATATGCAAATTTGCCGTCGTCTCAGGTTAGCAGCGGACCCTCTCACGACATCTGTCTGCACCTCGCTGGCCCTCAACTTAAAGACGCAAGACGGAACACGTCCATCCTGGTCCCTACTTGCGGGACGCGAAGGTGACGTGAACACTGTAATATTTCCTGGTTATTGGTTGTTTGAGGTCCTGAGTCTTGCTGCTCCTTATCTCTGTTATCTGTCCGGCTGGTGTGAGGGGAAAGGTTAGGGGCAGATAGTGAGGTGTGAGGGGAAGGGTTAGGGGCAGACAGTGAGTCGTGAGGGGAAAGAGTGAGACAGAAATCGTAGCCAGGTAGATAAGACAGCAGGCACCGGCATCACCAACAGGAGAGGCACCACCTCCAACAGGAGAGGCACCACCACCTCCAACAGGAGAGGCACCACCACCAACAGGAGAGGCACCACCACCAACAGGAGAGGCACCACCACCAACAGGAGAGGCACCACCACCAACAGGAGAGGCACCACCACCACCAACAGGAGAGGCACCACCAACAGGAGAGACACCACCACCACCAACAGGAGAGGCACCACCACCTCCAACAGGAGAGGCACCACCACCAACAGGAGAGGCACCACCACCAACAGGAGAGGCACCACCACCAACAGGAGAGGCACCACCACCACCACCACCAACAGGAGAGGCACCACCACCACCAACAGGAGAGGCACCACCACCACCAATAGGAAAGGCACCACCACCAACAGAAGAGCCACCACCACCAACAGGAGAGGCACCACCACCAACAGGAGAGGCACCACCACCAATAGGAGAGGCACCACCACCACCAACAGGAGAGGCACCACCACCACCACCAACAGGAGAGGCACCACCACCACCACCAACAGGAAAGGCACCACCACCAACAGGAGAGGCACCACCACCAACAGGAGAGGCACCACCACCACCACCACCAACAGGAAAGGCACCACTACCACCACCAACAGGAGAGGCACCACCACCACCAACAGGAGAGGCACCACCACCACCACCAACAGGAAAGGCACCACCAACAGGAGAGGCACCACCACCAACAGCAGAGGCACCACCACCAACAGGAGAGGCACCACCACCAACAGCAGAGGCACCACCAACAGGAGAGGCACCACCACCAACAACAGGAGAGGCACCACCACCAACAGGAAAGGCACCACCACCACCACCAACAGGAGAGGCACCACCACCAGTAGGAGAGGCACCACCACCACCACCAACAGGAGAGGCACCACCAACAGGAGAGGCACCACCAACAGGAGAGGCACCACCACCAACAGGAGAGGCACCACCACCACCAACAGGAGAGGCACAACCACCACCAACAGGAGAGGCACAACCACCACCAACAGGAGAGGCACAACCACCACCAACAGGAGAGGCACAACCACCACCAACAGGAGAGGCACAACCACCACCAACAGGAGAGGCACAACCACCACCAACAGGAGAGGCACAACCACCACCAACAGGAGAGGCACCACCACCACCAACAGGAGAGGCACCACCACCACCAACAGGAGAGGCACCACCACCACCAACAGGAGAGGCACCACCACCACCAACAGGAGAGGCACCACCACCACCAACAGGAGAGGCACCACCACCACCAACAGGAGAGGCACCACCACCACCAACAGGAGAGGCACCACCACCACCAACAGGAGAGGCACCACCACCACCAACAGGAGAGGCACCACCACCACCAACAGGAGAGGCACCACCACCACCAACAGGAGAGGCACCACCACCACCAACAGGAGAGGCACCACCACCACCAACAGGAGAGGCACCACCACCACCAACAGGAGAGGCACCACCACCACCAACAGGAGAGGCACCACCACCACCAACAGGAGAGGCACCACCACCACCAACAGGAGAGGCACCACCACCACCAACAGGAGAGGCACCATCACCACCAACAGGAGAGGCACCATCACCACCAACAGGAGAGGCACCACCACCACCAACAGGAGAGGCACCACCACCACCAACAGGAGAGGCACCACCACCAACAGGAGAGGCACCACCACCAACAGGAGAGGCACCACCACCAACAGGAGAGGCACCACCACCACCACCAACAGGAGAGGCACCACCACCACCAACAGGAGAGGCACCACCACCAACAGGAGAGGCACCACCACCAACAGGAGAGGCACCACCACCACCAACAGGAGAGGCACCGCCACCACCAACAGGAGAGGCACCACCACCAACAGGAGAGGCACCACCAACAGGAGAGACACCACCACCAACAGGAGAGGCACCACCACCAACAGGAGAGGCACCACCACCACCAACAGGAGAGGCACCACCACCACCAACAGGAGAGGCACAACCACCACCAACAGGAGAGGCACAACCACCACCAACAGGAGAGGCACAACCACCACCAACAGGAGAGGCACCACCACCACCAACAGGAGAGGCACCACCACCACCAACAGGAGAGGCACCACCACCACCAACAGGAGAGGCACCACCACCACCAACAGGAGAGGCACCACCACCACCAACAGGAGAGGCACCACCACCACCAACAGGAGAGGCACCACCACCACCAACAGGAGAGGCACCACCACCACCAACAGGAGAGGCACCATCACCACCAACAGGAGAGGCACCATCACCACCAACAGGAGAGGCACCACCACCACCAACAGGAGAGGCACCACCACCACCAACAGGAGAGGCACCACCACCAACAGGAGAGGCACCACCACCAACAGGAGAGGCACCACCACCAACAGGAGAGGCACCACCACCAACAGGAGAGGCACCACCACCACCACCAACAGGAGAGGCACCACCACCACCAACAGGAGAGGCACCACCACCAACAGGAGAGGCACCACCACCACCAACAGGAGAGGCACCGCCACCAACAGGAGAGGCACCACCACCAACAGGAGAGGCACCACCAACAGGAGAGACACCACCACCAACAGGAGAGGCACCACCACCAACAGGAGAGGCACCACCACCAACAGGAGAGGCACCACCACCACCACCAACAGGAGAGGCACCATCACCACCAACAGGAAAGACTGTACATCGCCAGGAATCGATAATCTCTCGCTCCTCTGAGGACAGGTCAGTGAGAGTGAGCTGCAGAGGTCACTGCTTGACAATGAGGCACAGTAACAGGTGACAATGAGGCACAGTAACAGGTGACAGTGTGGCACAGTAACAGGTGACAGTGTGGCACAGTAACAGGTGACAGTGTGGCACAGTAACAGGTGACAGTGTGGCACAGTAACAGGTGACAGTGAGGCACAGTAACAGGTGACAGTGTGGCACAGTAACAAGTGACAGTGTGGCACAGTAACAGGTGACAGTGTGGCACAGTAACAGGTGACAGTGTGGCACAGTAACAGGTGACAGTGAGGCACAGTAACAGGTGACAGTGTGGCACAGTAACAGGTGACAGTGTGGCACAGTAACAGGTGACAGTGTGGCACAGCAACAGGTGACAGTGTGGCACAGTAACAGGTGACAGTTTGGCACAGTAACAGGTGACAGTGAGGCACAGTAACAGGTGACAGTGTGGCACAGTAACAGGTGACAGTGAGGCACAGTAACAGGTGACAGTGAGGCACAGTAACAGGTGACAGTGAGGCACAGTAACAGGTGACAGTGAGGCACAGTAACAGGTGACAGTGAGGCACAGTAACAGGTGACAGTGAGGCACAGTAACAGGTGACAGTGAGGCACAGTAACAGATGACAGTGTAGCACAGTAACAGATGACAGTGAGGCACAGTAACAGGTGACAGTGAGGCACAGTAACAGGTGACAGTGAGGCACAGTAACAGATGACAGTGAGGCACAGTAACAGGTGACAGTGAGGCACAGTAACAGATGACAGTGAGGCACAGTAACAGGTGACAGTGAGGCACAGTAACAGGTGACAGTGAGGCACAGTAACAGATGACAGTGAGGCACAGTAACAGGTGACAGTGTAGCACAGTAACAGATGACAGTGAGGCACAGTAACAGGTGACAGTGTAGCACAGTAACAGATGACAGTGAGGCACAGTAACAGGTGACAGTGTAGCACAGTAACAGATGACAGTGAGGCACAGTAACAGGTGACAGTGTAGCACAGTAACAGGTGACAGTGTAGCACAGTAACAGGTGACAGTGTGGCACAGTAACAGAGGCTGACAATGTGGCATAGAATCAAGCTCTTCCAGTCGTTGGCATGCTAAATAAGGCATGACAACCTGACACCAATAATACATCAACAATACACCAATAATACATCAATAATACATCCATAATACATCGACCAGATACATCCATAATCTCCAATAGGCTTTAGCCTATAAACCACGCTATGAGTGCCCACAATAAGAAAAAAAGCTCACACGTACCTCTAATTGCTACCCAACTGAGACTCATTCAAATGAGTTAAATATCAGGTGAGATAGGTACGCCGGTGTGCTCTGAAAGCCTCTTGGTAAGGAGTATGAGGATAAAACAGTATTTGGGATACGAAGAAACCGAATGTGGTCAGTCACCCTTTGGAACATCGGGGAATCGAACGCCGACTTTGCAAGTGAATTAACACCGTGCCACTTCCACCAATCATCTGGCAGAGTGCCCAGAACATATCTCACGACTGCTACTCTGCCATTAACAACCCTCCCCACTTCCGCCCAGCCATTAGTTCTCAATAAGGAGGCTCCTGAACCACCCTCAGCCAGGCCTCCTGACAAGGGGGCCAGAATCACGAAGCAGTTACGCGAGTACTTACGAACGTGTACATCTTTCCTCAATCTTTGACGGCTTTGGTGACATTTATTAAACAGTTTACATGCATGAAAACTTGCCAATCAACTGGTGTTATAAACAGCCTCCTGGTACCTCGGAGCTCATTAACTGTATAATAATTGTAAACAAAGCCGCCAAAGATTGAGAAAAGATGTACAGGTTCGTAAGTGCTTGCGTAACTGCTTCGTGAATCTGGCCCAAGCACTCTCAGATCTCTCCCCCGCGTGTGTGTGTGTCTGTCCGTCCATTAGATACTTAAGTTTCCCCTTAACTCTCCGTCCTCCTCCTCTTCACTAGGCAGCTTCAGGAAGGGTTATCCTCAGTGTCTGAGTCACTTAAGCGGGAGATGTTATGTGAGGCTTCTGGATGTGATTGGTGGGTGGTTATCTTGTATGATTGGTGGGTGTTATCTTGTATGATTGGTGGGTGTTATCTTGTATGATTGGTGGGTGTTATCTTGTATGAATGGTGGGGTGTTATCTTGTATGATTGGTGGGTGTTATCTTGTATGATTGGTGGGTGGTTATCTTGTATGATTGGTGGGTGTTATCTTGTATGATTGGTGGGTGGTTATCTTGTATGATTGGTGGGTGTTATCTTGTATGATTGGTGGGTGGTTATCTTGTATGATTGGTGGGTGTTATCTTGTATGATTGGTGGGTGGTTATCTAGTATGATTGGTGGGGTGTTATCTTGTATGATTGGTGGGGTGTTATCTTGTATGATTGGTGGGTGTTATCTTGTATGATTGGTGGGTGTTATCTTGTATGATTGGTGGGTGTTATCTTGTATGATTGGTGGGTGTTATCTTGTATGATTGGTGGGGTGTTATCTTGTATGATTGGTGGGTGTTATCTTGTATGATTGGTGGGTGTTATCTTGTATGATTAGTGGGTGTTATCATGTATGATTCTTGGGTGTTATCTTGTATGATTGGAGGGGTGTTATCTTGTATGATTGGTGGGTGTTATCTTGTATGATTGGTGGGTGTTATCATGTATGATTGGTGGGGTGTTATCTTGTATGATTCGTGGGTGTTATCTTGTATGATTGGTGGGGTGTTATCTTGTATGATTGGTGGGTGTTATCTTGTATGATTGGTGGGTGTTATCTTGTATGATTGGTGGGTGTTATCTTGTATGATTGGTGGGGTGTTATCTTGTATGATTGGTGGGTGTTATCTTGTATGATTGGTGGGTGTTATCTTGTATGATTAGTGGGTGTTAACATGTATGATTCTTGGGTGTTATCTTGTATGATTGGAGGGGTGCTATCTTGTATGATTGGTGGTGATTGGTTCTGTCGGGGTACAGCTGTTTGTTTGCTTCTCTGGGGGTACAGCAGGGGTCCACTTGCTTCTCTGGGGGTACAGCAGGGGTCCACTTGCTTCTCTGGGGGTACAGCAGGGGTTCACTTGCTTCTCTGGGGGTACAGCAGGGGTCCCCTTGCTTCTCTGGGGGTACAGCAGGGGTCCCCGTGCTTCCCTGGTGGTACAGCAGGGGTCCCCTTGCTTTTCTGGGGGTACAGCAGGGGTCCCCTTGCTTCTCTGGGGGTACAGCAGGGGTCCCCTTGCTTCTCTGGTGGTACAGCAGGGGTCCCTTGCTTCTCTGGTGGTACACCAGGGGTCCCCTTGCTTCTCTGGGGGTACAGCAGGGGTCCACTTGCTTCTCTGGGGGTACAGCAGGGGTCCACTTGCTTCTCTGGGGGTACAGCAGGGGTCCCCTTGCTTCTCTGGTGATACAGCAGGGGTCCCCTTGCTTCTCTGGTGGTACAGCAGGGGTCCCCTTGCTTCTCTGGGGGTACAGCAGGGGTCCACTTGCTTCTCTGGGGGTACAGCAGGGGTCCCCTTGCTTCTCTGGGGGTACAGCAGGGGTCCCCTTGCTTCTCTGGTGGTACAGAATTGGTCCCCTTGCTTCTCTGGGGGTACAGCAGGGGTCCCCTTGCTTCTCTGGGGGTACAGCAGGGGTCCACTTGCTTCTCTGGGGGTACAGCAGGGGTCCCCTTGCTTCTCTGGGGGTACAGCAGGGGTCCCCTTGCTTCTCTGGGGGTACAACAGGGGTCCCCTTGCTTCTCTGGGGGTACAGCAGGGGTCCCCTTGCTTCTCTGGGGGTACAGCAGGGGTCCCCTTGCTTCTCTGGGGGTACAGCAGGGGTCCCCTTGCTTCTCTGGGGGTACAGCAGGGGTCCCCTTGCTTCTCTGGGGGTACAGCAGGGGTCCCCTTGCTTCTCTGGTGGTACAGCAGGGGTCCCCTTGCTTCTCTGGGGGTACAGCAGGGGTCCCCTTGCTTCTCTGGTGGTACAGCAGGGGTCCCCTTGCTTCTCTGGGGGTACAGCAGGGGTCCCCTTGCTTCTCTGGGGGTACAGCAGGGGTCCCCTTGCTTCTCTGGGGGTACAGCAGGGGTCCCCTTGCTTCTCTGGGGGTACAGCAGGGGTCCCCTTGCTTCTCTGGGGGTACAGCAGGGGTCCCCTTGCTTCTCTGGGGGTACAGCAGGGGTCCCCTTGCTTCTCTGGGGGTACAGCAGGGGTCCCCTTGCTTCTCTGGGGGTACAGCAGGGGTCCACTTGCTTCTCTGGGGGTACAGCAGGGGTCCCCTTGCTTCTCTGGGGGTACAGCAGGGGTCCCCTTGCTTCTCTGGGGGTACAACAGGGGTCCCCTTGCTTCTCTGGGGGTACAGCAGGGGTCCCCTTGCTTCTCTGGGGGTACAGCAGGGGTCCACTTGCTTCTCTGGGGGTACAGCAGGGGTCCCCTTGCTTCTCTGGGGGTACAGCAGGGGTCCCCTTGCTTCTCTGGGGGTACAGCAGGGGTCCCCTTGCTTCTCTGGCGGTACAGCAGGGGTCCCCTTGCTTCTCTGAGGGTACAGCAGGGGTCCCCTTGCTTCTCTGGTGGTACAGAATTGGTCCCCTTGCTTCTCTGGGGGTACAGCAGGGGTCCCCTTGCTTCTCTGGGGGTACAGCAGGGGTCCACTTGCTTCTCTGGGGGTACAGCAGGGGTCCCCTTGCTTCTCTGGGGGTACATCAGGGGTCCCCTTGCTTCTCTGGGGGTACAACAGGGGTCCCCTTGCTTCTCTGGGGGTACAGCAGGGGTCCCCTTGCTTCTCTGGGGGTACAGCAGGGGTCCCCTTGCTTCTCTGGGGGTACAGCAGGGGTCCCCTTGCTTCTCTGGGGGTACAGCAGGGGTCCCCTTGCTTCTCTGGGGGTACAGCAGGGGTCCCCTTGCTTCTCTGGGGGTACAGCAGGGGTCCCCTTGCTTCTCTGGGGGTACAGCAGGGGTCCCCTTGCTTCTCTGGGGGTACAGCAGGGGTCCCCTTGCTTCTCTGGGGGTACAGCAGGGGTCCCCTTGCTTCTCTGGGGGTACAGCAGGGGTCCCCTTGCTTCTCTGGGGGTACAGCAGGGGTCCCCTTGCTTCTCTGGGGGTACAGCAGGGGTCCCCTTGCTTCTCTGGGGGTACAGCAGGGGTCCCCTTGCTTCTCTGGGGGTACAGCAGGGGTCCCCTTGCTTCTCTGGGGGTACAGCAGGGGTCCCCTTGCTTCTCTGGGGGTACAGCAGGGGTCCACTTGCTTCTCTGGGGGTACAGCAGGGGTCCCCTTGCTTCTCTGGGGGTACAGCAGGGGTCCCCTTCCTTCTCTGGGGGTACAGCAGGGTCCCCTTGCTTCTCTGGGGGTACAGCAGGGTTCCCCTTGCTTCTCTGGGGGTACAGCAGGGGTCCACTTGCTTCTCTGGGGGTACAGCAGGGGTCCCCTTGCTTCTCTGGGGGTACAGCAGGGGTCCCCTTGCTTCTCTGGGGGTACAGCAGGGGTCCCCTTGCTTCTCTGGAGGTACAGCAGGGGTCCCCTTGCTTCTCTGGGGGTACAGCAGGGGTCCCCTTGCTTCTCTGGGGGTACAGCAGGGGTCCCCTTGCTTCTCTGGGGGTACAGCAGGGGTCCCCTTGCTTCTCTTGGGGTACAGCAGGGGTCCCCTTGCTTCTATGGGGGTACAGCAGGGGTCCACTTGCTTCTCTGGGGGTACAGCAGGGGTCCCCTTGCTTCTCTGGGGGTACAGCAGGGGTCCCCTTGCTTCTCTGGGGGTACAGCAGGGGTCCCCTTGCTTCTCTGGGGGTACAGCAGGGGTCCCCTTGCTTCTCTGGGGGTACAGCAGGGGTCCCCTTGCTTCTCTGGTGGTACAACAGGGGTCCCCTTGCTTCTCTGGTGGTACAGCAGGGGTCCCCTTGCTTCTCTGGGGGTACAGCAGGGGTCCACTTGCTTCTCTGGGGGTACAGCAGGGGTCCCCTTGCTTCTCTGGGGGTACAGCAGGGGTCCCCTTGCTTCTCTGGGGGTACAGCAGGGGTCCCCTTGCTTCTCTGGGGGTACAGCAGGGGTCCCCTTGCTTCTCTGGGGGTACAGCAGGGGTCCCCTTGCTTCTCTGGGGGTACAGCAGGGGTCCCCTTGCTTCTCTGGGGGTACAGCAGGGGTTCCCTTGCTTCTCTGGGGGTACAGCAGGGGTCCCCTTGCTTCTCTGGGGGTACAGCAGGGGTCCCCTTGCTTCTCTGGGGGTACAGCAGGGGTCCCCTTGCTTCTCTGGGGGTACAGCAGGGGTCCCCTTGCTTCTCTGGGGGTACAGCAGGGGTCCCCTTGCTTCTCTGGGGGTACAGCAGGGGTCCACTTGCTTCTCTGGGGTACAGCAGGGGTCCCCTTGCTTCTCTGGGGGTCACAGTCGCCCAATAACCTCTGGGTTCGCCATTATTTGTTAATTCTTTCATTCTTTCGGATAAATTTTTTCACTTAAGTTTTTCTCAATTCCTAATTAGACGTTTTCACAATTCCTTAATTCCCACACGCTGTAAATCCCTGTTTTACTAACATTGTCCAACCACTTGGCCTGGACGGTAGAGCGACGGTCTGGCTTCATGCAGGTCGGGGTTC